>NW_019154085.1:49688391-50222313 GCF_002288905.1 Enhydra lutris kenyoni
AGTCCTACCTTTCAGAAAGTGGTTGATTTTCTGTTTCTAGAGTTGCTGTTCTTCTTCTCTTCAATCTCCCGTTGGATTTGTAGGTGTTTGCAATCTTTAGATAAGCTATCTAGCTGATCTCCCGCTACCTGAAGTAGTCTCAGCCTGCTACTTCTCCGCCATCTTGACTCCTCCCCATAGACGACTTTATTTCTTGCAATCACTTCTTTTATACTTTACCCAAGATCCAGTTACGAACAGGATATAGATTTACGTCCAGGACGCAAACTGCGTTTGAGATGTGAGCTACTTATGGGACGTGGGCTACGTGCAGGCAATCAAGTGTGGCAAGTGAACAACGATTATCTCTTAGCTTTAAACGACAAGAGCAAGTTAAGGATTCTCCACACTTATCAGATCTAAAGGAGGACATGAAAGCACTCCGGGGATCCTCCCATGTTTATTCCGGGCGTCAGCCCAGGAAGACTCTTGCCCTCTATGTCCTGGAGTTTTCTCACAGGACCCAGTCACATTGGCGAGGATCCCAGTTGTGTTCCAACACTCCATCTTTCTTTTGTCCCACCCACTCTTTCCTCTGCCTCATTTTCTTCAAACATGTAACAGATCGAATTTTCTAAAGACAGATGCAGATATATTGCCTGTCCTACCTGCTCTACAATATGACTTTACCACTCGCCAATCAAGAAGTGACATCTAAGGGCACCTGAGTGCCTCAGTTGGTTAAACATCTGCCTTCATCTCAGGTTATGATCTTGGGGTCCTGGGATGAAGCCCTGCTTTAGGATCCCTGCTCAGCAGGGAGCCTTCTTCTCCCTCTCCCTCTCCCTCTGTTGCTCACCCTGCATGTGCATTTTCACTCTCTCTCTCTCTATTAAATAAATAAAATCTTTAAAAGAGAGAGAGAAAAGTAGTAGTAGTGGTGGTGGTGGTGGTGGTGGCATCTAAGAGCACCTGGGTGGCTCAGTTGGTTAGGCATCTGCCTTCAGCGCAGGTCATGATCTCCAGATCCTGGGACTGAGCCCCCAAATCGGGCTCCCCACTCAGTAGGGAATCTGCTTGTTCCTCCCGATCCTCCTGCTCATGCTCCCTCTCTCTCTCTCTCTAAGAAATAAATAAAAATCTTTAAAGAAGAAGAAGAAGAGGAAGAAAAAGGAGAAGAAGGAGGAGGAGGAGAAGAAGAATTGGAGTCTATTTCTCAACACTCTCTTGAATTTAGGTGAACTCTGAGTTTGCCCAAAAGAACACACCAAAATTACATTGTATCGCTGCCAGGATTGCCTTTAACTACCCTGACAACTTCTGTTTTGTGATTTTTGCAAATCAGACACCATGAAAAAATGTGACTACCCTGAGACAACCATTTTGTGAGAAATTCAAGACACTTGGAGAGGACTTGGAGAATTAGACCTCATGTGGCAAGAGAAAAAGATCAAGACTACTGAGACAATGGACATATGAGAGCAAACAGCAACTTGGCAGTAGACACACCCCCACACCAATGCCAATGCCACAGAGACTGCAGAGACTGCAGACCTGCAAAACCCATCCCACATTCCTGACCCATGAAATCAAAAACACAGCAAAACAGTTGTTTTAAGGCACTGAGTTTTGGGGTAATTCATTATACAGTAAAGAATAGCAGAATATGTACCCCCAGAATATGCCACTGGCATAAAGATTTTTCTCAGTTGATTATTTGTGAGAAATAGCAGAAACTAGAGAAGTTCTGAAAATAGAAGTAACCCTTTCATAAGAGAAAGTTATATTTTTAAAGTGAATCCCCATTTGTGTCTCTCTGTCCATACCAGAAAGAAAATGACTGTAAATCACAAGAGAATTTTATCAATAAAGAAGGTACTCACTTAAATCTCCATAATTAGCCTTATCCTTGTTTATTATGCTTTTCCTGGTAAGCCCTCATAACTGGCCTCCCTTCCCCACAACATGTTTCTTTCGTATTTAGCTCAAGTTGGTTTTTAACTTGGGAGTTACTCAGTTTCCCTAGGTATTCCCCAAGTCTACATGAGCTACACATGTTAATAAACTTCTGTTTGTTTCCCTCACTAATCTGTCCTTTATTACAGGCGGTCTCAGCCAAGAACTCAGAAGGGTTAGAGGAAAATTATTTTTCCTCCCTGACAACACTAATAGATAACTAGTACAAAATGCTGTTAATATGACTTTAAATTATTTAACTTTTATTTTTGTGTACTTACTATCTGCCTCTACTAGAGTATAAAACCCAGTTCAAGCCATGGCCTTTTCTGTCTCATTTATCACTGGGTGTGCAGTGCCTGGAATAAAGTAGGTGTTCAATAAATAAATGTTTGTTAAATTGTTATTGAATGCATTTCCTCCCTAGAGATTCTGAAGGCAAATATTAATGCACTCTGGCTAATATTCTGTTTGTGCCGATTCTTCTTTCATTTTCAGTGGAAGCATTTGTCTTTGTGAGGAAAGACATTTCATGCAAAGTCCAGAAAATGTACTGGCAATGTAGCATCATCAAACTGATCATGTGCAATCTTCAAAGGCAGAAGCAAGAGAAGCATTTCCTCTGAGGCCACCAGCATTTAATTTTCAGTATAGCTTCTGGGTTCTTACCAGGGTCACAAAGTAGAGAAACCAGTATTTCCTCAGCAACGGCTGTTGTGGGCCATACAAAAAGGAGCAAATGAGATGTACTCACTGGAGAGGGCGTATGTACGGCTTTCAAGGACAAAGAAAAAAATGTACCAGAAAAACCAACAGGAGCATGGGTTCATGGCTTTTTGTTTGTTTTCAAGAATTTCAAAGGCTTTCACTGATTGAGAATTTGATTATCCCAGCAAAGACTGACTTTTTCCCCCCACTGAAAAGATGATAATAAATAAATATAAATATAAATAATAATAATAATTAAATAAAACAATAATTATTATATTATATAAAAATTAAAATAAATAAATAATTATATAATAATATTGATAAATAATAAATAAATAAATAAAGTCTGCTCATCTTTTCCTTCACATACAATAAAAACCTTGAGAACTCCAGTGGTTTTGTATCTTCTAGCAAGTTAAGTCTTAAAAGCCAAACTGAATCTTTGCAAACTTCCAGTTGGAACTTTTCCTACAAAGCATATTTATGAACGAAGTATGTTTTTATCAAAAATAATATCTCTGCCTGTAAGTAGCTAAAACTAATAGAAATACCATTTTTCTTGTTCCTTTGTCTCCGAAGTAGCTAAGAACATTACATGGCAAACACACCATCAGTTGGCCAAAAAAGCAAAGTCTGTTTCTTCCCAAATATCAGGAGTTCATTTTCCCCAGCATAGAGTGGCAAGCAATTATAGACTTAGAGATACGCTGTGCCATGCTTTGCACAGATGTCATGGGTAGATGAATGTACATGTCTTGTATACAGGCATTAGCCCTAGAAAAAAAGATTGATAATGGCAATGAGAATGTTAGCAAGCCTTTGTTTGCCCTTCTCTGTTTTCTATAAGGTTTTCTTCATCCTTTTCCTTTCCCTTACAGAGCATTATAAATGCATTTGGCGATCAGTGCTTTTGTAAAGGATTGTCTGATTTTCTTTAAATAGATGCTATTCACCTATTCTCAAAATTCTCTGTAAAATTTGCAGCATTCTAATAAAAGACTTACTCTTTAAACCTGTACAGGATACCTACTAATGGAAATTCACATTATTACCATGTTAAAATTTCCTAGCCCAATATTTTATAACTGTATTTGTGAGTTTCTTTAGCTCCCTGTCTCAGTTTTAAAACACACCGTTCTCAATACAGAGCACAAACCATCATACATATTAAGTGAATCAAACTGCACCCTCTGCCAATATCAGCATGAAGCCAGCCCTCCCACCCCATCTACCAGGAGCAACACCAGCAATCTAAACAATCCTCTTTCGTTCCCAGCTGGGAGGTACAAATGGAGACTCTTGTGGTTGTGCTCATGTAGAATGAAACTATTAAAGAGTAAAATACCTGAGCTGTTTTCTGATGGCAGAAAGATGACTGGGTCATTAGCAAGAGATTCTGACATTCACTTTGATCACCGTTTTGAAAAGTACTCTTTTCCTCCCCTAAAGTAATATCATGGCATGATGGATATTAAGATCACAATGAAAATATAGGAACAAAGCAGGGCTAAGAGACCATTAGAGTCAGTAGTGGGCCCATTTTTTATAACAGCCCCTGCACCCAACGATACTGGATCTGTCTATAAGCTTATTCTCCTTGATAGCAGACTTGACAGCTACATTTCTATAAAATAGGAGGCCAGTTTCTGGCTTGTCTCTGGGAAGTTACAGAAGTTCTACCAAAAGAGGCAAAATTTAAATTGCCTCTCCCCTGCCACGAAGGGGCCAAATAGGAGAGGCAACCATTCTGCTACACAGTGTGCTCAGAGGAAGAATACAGAGAGCTGCAGAGCTGCGGGCAAGAGGAAAGGACTTGCAGGGAGAGTTAGCAAGCAGCAAGGATTCTACGAGAGACATCAGAGAAGAGCACAGGCTCCTGGTTCAAGACTGACACTGACAGCTTAGCCATGGAAGAGAGGAGCATTAATCCCTTTTAGTAGAATCCCTAGAAACTAAAAACTTAAGAAAAACAGACTGGTTCAGAACAGATATTATTCCCTTAGCTATAACTGATCACATAGTTTTACCAATTTGACTAATGGGGCATTAGAAATTAATATCACGCCCCCAGTTGTTATCATTCAAAGTTTATGTAAAGATAATGACATATAATTTTCATCCCATTAAATAGTTTCATTCATTTTCAACCAATTCTTTTGGTTATCTTCATGAGGCCATGAATTTTTAAAACTCTCTAGATATCTGAAGCCCATGGTAGAAAGGCTGTAATATCCCCCAGCAATTGCTGTTCTTACAAGGAATATTTCTATCAAATATGCTACATCTCACTTGCAACACTGATATTGGTTTATGAGTCATAGGTACCAGCTTAGCTCACACAAATCTATAAAAGAACAAAGAACATAGACAGCAAATTATTGTCTACTCCCCTCTCAATGCACAAGCCCAACTGAAACACTATCCATCTACTCATCAGATGCACAAAGAGACAGATGCCACCTAGTGTTTGATGGCCTGGAGTGCATCCTAATTACACGCCTCTGAGTCTAGTTCTATGCTGGAATTGTCCAGATACAGAAATATCGAAAGGGACTGTGATGTGTTGCATACAAAGAACATTCAATATATTACAGTGTTCGATTTTCCATTAGCTAGGTTGATTATACTGGTCAAGGCCCCATGTGTCTTGACATGGTTGTTCTTTATGGCCTTGAAAGTAACAGACACCTTCAGTTCTGACTGATGCTACCATGGAAATCTAAACTTTATTCATTGAAATCTTGATATAGAGCAGAACCAAACCCCAGAAAACCAAACACTCTCTGGGACTAAACTGTGATGCATGCTGACTCCACTCTGTAAAGCACAATGTTACCTACGTTAATACAGTACAGACATGGACTGGAGACACAAGTACACATTAGATCATTCTTGGCGATGCTTCATTACCAGCTACAGTAAGGAAGAAGGTAGTGAAGACACAATGACTATAACTCCTGGTGGTTTTTAAAGTACCTCTAACAATTCACTATGGAAAGGATACTAGCTGCTTACACTTTGTCTGATAGCTGGAAATAGAAAAAATGTTCTCCAGTGTTGGAGGCCACCGTTGGAGTCGTGGATCAAACTAGGCCCTGACTTTTGTCTCCTTTAAAGTCCAGACACCTTGATAAGGGGTTAAGGACAGGATAGTTGAGTAACATTGAGAAAAGGTCTGTGCTATGTGTCGTGCACTCACCTATGTGACTTCCCACACGTTCTCCCTACAGAAAGGAACCATGTGGTCAGGGTCATAAATTCTTAGTTGGTCCTTGTTGTTTCTGTACTGCCCATAATCCACTCCCTGGTTGATTGTAACTTCTTGTATCAATAGTAGCTAACGGCATTAGCTGTGACTACCTGGCATCACGAGATTTGTTTGTAGTTAATGTAAACTTGTTATAGGAACTTGCAGTTATCTGACTTGATACTGATGTATTACTCCTTCTATTGTGGTCTGCCTTATAAATGCTTGTAAGATGTGGAATAAAATCAGCACTGTTGGATATCCTCCTCAGTGCTCCTCCTGCCCCCATCTCTCTGCTTCTCGAGTTCTTTTCTTCATCCTCTTACCCTCACGTTCCTGGTCAATAACACTCCAGTGTTATATACTGGAGGATTCTGTAAAATTTTTTTAACTAGACCAGGTGACAACTAAAAATCTTTCCCCAAAGAAAAATGAATGAAAAATACAGCAAAATATGACACCTGCTGAATCTCATTTCTCATCCCTTTGACTCTTCAGATCATGTTTGTTCTTCTCAAATAAGTTTCGTAACCTAGAAGGCATCAGACCTGGGTCCAGTTCTTTGAAGACAGAGAATAGTACCATACCTAGGCAATCTGTCTGTGGTCTAAGAGACCAACAATGGCTAGATCTGGACTTCCCAGCAGATGTAGTTCCAACCTGTTTCTTGGAATATGGGATTGGGATGAACAGTATATGGGACACTGACCTGAAGAAGTCTGAACACAGATTCATCCCACGTGTACTGACTCTACAAAATGTGCTGAATCCTTTACATTAACAATGTGCAAAGTCTACAAACCCAGAGAGGACACCTCATGCTTTGTGTATCTTTTCTCCCCTTGAGTACTTCCATGTCTAGAAATCATTCCTAAGAACATGAAATGACCCAAGGCAAGCCCTTTAGTCTGACCACAAACCAAGGTTATCTTGATGTAGGTTGAGCCTCTCTGACTGCCAGGGCCATCCCACATGTCAATTAGGGAAAGTTGCTTATTATGGAGTTTTTCTTCCTTATCTATGTTATGTGGAGGCCAATCTCTTCAGGTAACTGAAGAGGGTTCTACAATTTCTAAAGAGCTGCTAAGCACTTACTTCTTGACACCTCTTGGCTCTGATTCACTGGTGTTAATCATCAGCCTTTCTCCAAGATCATGCTTCCAATCTAGCTCCTCCATGTCATTCCATCCTAAATCCCATCTAGGATCAAGTACATGTCTCTAAGGATGAGTGACATTTCATCTCTTTGAAATGATTTAGATACCAAAACGATTTGATGGCAGAGGGGTCAATGTTTCTCACAGGATGCCTTCCTGCTTCCATTTTCTATAATTCTCCCTGAAGGCCATGATCTGTGAGCTCCAACAGACCTGTGAATTCTTTGTGAAGAGCCAGCCATACACCGTACTCCATATAATCTCTTTGTGTCCTAAAAACCAATTGTTAAATCACTCTTCAGGGTTTTTTCATCAAGCTAATTAGTCCACAAATACTTTGTATTCCCTTTTTCATGCCTGTTCTTTTTTCTTCTGCTTTCTTTTAGGTCTTCTTATATCTTGCCATTTTACAATGTGGATTTTACAGACACACTTGGGCACAAACTGAAAATGAGATTGTCATTTCCAAATATTTGGTTTCTGTATACCATACTATATAAACAGTGTCATCCGTGCTTTGTTTGTCCCAGCAGAAATTTGCCAATACCGGAAAAGCTTATAGTCCATTATGACTTTTCATTTCTTTCTTGCTGTGCTTAGTCATTGTCCTTCATGACACTCTATGTGGGCTTTTTGACCCACTACACATTGGGAAATGCCAAACTCATTTTCATGGTGTTCTTGCCAATATGAACAGGGAATGGGTGGCCACTGACCTGGGACCTGGAATATTAACAAGGACACAGAGTAGCAGAGATAATTCAGATATGATTGTTCATGATTTTGTGATTTTAATAATCTAAATGATGATTTTATTAGAAAGGCTAAGGGAATAACACTATCATTGATCATAAGTGTAGAGCACTTTGAAGAACTTTCACCTACATGAACCATTTGGCTCTTATTAACCTCACTTTAACATAAGCTGAGTAAGCAATATATTATCCACTTTTACAAATGCAAAAACTGAGGGTTGCAGCAATTAATGACTTGCCTATTATCACCCTACGAGCAGAAATGCAAATCACAATGAAAATCCAGATTTTTCTGATTCGCTGTCTAGGAATCATTTTTCTACAACAAAATTTTAAAATTTTGTTCAATGGGAGCTCTAAGGACTCTAAAGGCTAATGGAATTCCACTCAAGGACCCGCCAGAAGTGAAGAAGGAGACCAAGTGACCAGGCCTTTAGGTCCCTGCCCTTGCTTTGATGAAGGGTGTATCTTATCTTATCACTTGGGTTTCTGTTAAATCTTTAGCCTAAAAGATTTCTGTTTAGAAATACACACATTGGGTGCCTGGGTAGCTCAGTTGGTTAAGCAACAGCCTTTGACTCAGGTCATGATCCTAAAGTCCGGGGATCGAGTCGCACATTGGGCTCCCAGCTCCATGAGCAGTGGGCTTCTCTCTCTGACCTTCTCCCCTCTCATGCGCTCTCTCACTCTCAAATAAATAAATAAAATCTTAAAAAAAAAGATATATATACTGCTTACTGTATGGTGACTAACATAATGTAATAAAAAAGAAGAAAAAGAAATCTATACATTGATTTAAAAAGAACATGAAGATAGTAGGGACCATGAAAGATAGATGGGTCCAGAGAACAAAAGCTAATATGTGAGTGAATTGAGAACACCAAATGTAGAGCCAGCGCCCTGTGGCATTTCCTATCTAGCAGCAGTCCTGCTCATGAGTAGGTGATCCCTCCTCAGAGAATAATAAAGGTGCAGCTGACATTGTTCCTATTTTTTATGAATGTAAAATCCACTGAGAAAATAGGACCGCTACATCCAAAAATGCACAAAAGGAAAAAAAGCACATCGACATAGATGACACAATTCTGCTCACACGTGCGTAACGACAAAGGCTCACAAAGCCCTGGAGCTGGCATGATGCTGCTGAAGCAAGCAGGACAAAACCCCATCTACCTTGTCTACTCCACCACTGTGCTCCCTTGCTGGGCCCTTCTCCTGGCCCAACACCCAAACTGCCCACAAATCCCTATCTTCACTTACAGGGAAAAGAAAACAAGGAAAGCACTCTGGTGAAGAAGGTCACAAAGAGTCCACACCCCTCCTCCTAAGAGATGTAGCATTTTCAAAGGAAGACTCTGCCAAGGGAAAGGCCAAGGATGAAGAGAAAGAAATGAATTGCTAATGGTCCAGAGCAAGCCTTTGGTGAAGGTGACAGTTCAAAATAAGAAATCTCCCCAGGATGTTTCCTCATGTCTATCCATTAGGCATACATGCATCCCTTGGCATATGACCACTGCCCCTGGGAGCCCAGGCAGATCTCTGGTAAAGTAAATACAGCTTAGGCTTTAGGGCCACTTACATGCATAGACCTCCTCCATGGCCCTGAAAGAGATGCTAGCAATATGGTTTTTGTAACATTTATAAAAGTGGGATTTTTTTTTTTTTTTAACCATGGTTGTTTAGGATCTTCCCATTCTGACTGCTCCAGTGTACTTCTTTCATGTCAGGTGGCACTGGAGTGGCTATCAGCATTTTGGGGACCCAGCCAACAGGAAGTTGAGTTGAGATACATTTAATTTGGGTTCGTGGAATATATTTATGTTGCTCACAGTCTTCTTTTTATATGGGTAAATTATTCTGAGCTATCCCATTGTAGGAATGGCTTCCAGAAATACTTGTTTTGCCTACTGAGCCATACTAGGAGGGACGAGTACAGAGGTGATATTGAGATAAACTTGTCCCATACAGCATCCAATACTAGAAGTAGGTGGAAAAGAGAAAAAAAAAAAAAAAAAACTTTCTTAATTGTATAGAACCAAAAGCTAATCTATAAAAAATTCTTCCAACCATCAAATGAGCAAAATTCTAAGTAGAGCATCTGTCTATCATCCTCTTAAAAAGAAGTTCTCACATCTTGGGGAAGTATCAGTAATACAGAGTATATAATTATAAATGAACCACATTTTTTTCTAGGATTTATGTGTAACTGAATTTATCAAAAGTCTTGTGTTTGTAGGACACATTTGGTAACAGAACTACATAGCAGTATATTTGTGTGTTGTCATACTTAAGCATCCTAACCATCAAACAAATCTGAATAACCCATGTTTAGTAAAATAGAGTTATGTTCATACTCTCCCCATAGAAAATAATGCAAAAATCATTTCACATGAAAAAGCAATCAAAATTTAATCTGCTACAAATGTCAAGAACAAAGGTATTTTGAAGATGTGTCAGACAGTTGTAATTTAAAAATATGATATTTTTCTGGATGTATTTGTAGTATTTGTCATTTGTTAAATTTATAATGTTTTAATTTGCCTCCTCATTCCAAATAAATATCATCTTTGGTTCTCATTCTGTAGGCTTTAATCTTCAATTATTTTTCTTAAAAAGTGTTCCAAAACTGTATAACCTTCTGGCCTACAAGTCCTGGATATTCTCATGCTAGTAATAACATTTGAGGTGAATTATGCTGGGAAGATTCTGTACCTATTCACTGTAAACTTCTTAAACTCAGAAAGATTAACAATTATTATCTCCTTCCATGTCCAAACTTTCTACCCACTTGTGAACTCTCCTTATACATATCACTTAAAGCAAAACCGATAGCATCTTCATAATTTATATTATTGTCTTTTTATTCTAGAAAAAGATGAATCATGGTTATAGTTTTATTTTTACCACTGCCCTTTGTTCAGCCCCACACACGATTTAAAAACGCATAATCATTCTTGCAAAAAAAATTCAGAATCATCGCCAAGTGAAAATGATTCATTCTTTACCAGAAAAGAAAAACACAATGCATTATTAACAATAAAATCTCTGTAAGCACAGAAGTCATGAATCCATTTCTCAAAAACCTATTTTGCCAGACTATTCATGCTTTTCATTTAAGGGAGTAGTACTCCTATATTTTAGGTTTTCACATGCATATCATTTACTAAATTTACATCAAATATAATATAATGTATCTACAACATAATGTCTAAGTATGAAAGTCAGTATTTTAATATAATTGCCCATTTATATTAAAAGCCTCTTATAAAAATCTTTTCCCCTCCTGAAATATCTTTTTTCCCAATGAGAATAATAGTCATAATTACAGAGTAGTAACACATGACAGATAATGTTCCAATTTTAGAAAATTAGCTCTTTCTTAGCCTTGCAATGAAACCTTTTTATCTGACTTTGGTATCAGTGTCATGCAGAATGGGGGTATTATTTGGCTTTTCAGGGTAAAGAGACACCTAGTAACAAATCCACTGAGACAAAATTATATTAGCCAACACCAATGGTACTCAAAAGAAGAAAAAAGAGAGGAAAAAAAAAAGATAGCCAAAGAAAATGGTTTGAAGCAGTTTTTAAACTACACTTAAACCATTCCTTTAAATTAAAATTGAGTTTTATATTCATAGCACATTGATTTTTCTTCTGGTAAATCTGGAGGTCCAGTGAGCCATTTCCAAATATTTCTTGATATCATTTAAGTCTAGTTCATCACACGGTTTCAAACTTAATCTCCAAATTCCCAAACCAGGTTATAGAGAATGTTTAAGCAGTCAGTAATAACATAGTGAAATGAGCACTGGCCAGTTTGTCTGCGTCCAGGTCTCTCCCTGGCACCACCTCTCACTTGGCACCAATTTGTCTGTAAAGTGGAGCTGGGGAGGGGGGGTCAGACACGGTCTTGTGTGGAACACTTATTTCTTGAGTAATGACCCGTCACCGTGGACAAGCCCAAATTCTCTGCTTCTCACAATAACCTTGGGAGGTAATTGTAATTTTCTCCATTTTACAAATGAGGAAACGGATTCTCAGAGAAGGGGAAGAAGAGAGGTAGAAAGCTCCCAGAGAAGACAGCCAGAGGTATACTTGGTATTGTGCCTGCTCCTTGACAATAACTCTGCTAGATCCTTATCCTACAGAAAAGGGAACTTGGTCTCAGAAAGACAGAGTCACATTCTGAGTTAAGTGGTAAGCTGGGCTTTGAAGCAAGGTTGCCTTGACAACAAGCCCTGTGTTCCTCATCGCTGTATGACTCCTTCTTCTTTTCTCTTGTATTGCCATAGAATACTTAACATGAGCTATGCCTGAACAAATTTTTCCGTGCACAATACAGTATTGTTAACTATAGGCATAATACCGTACAAATACCTCTAAAACTTATTCATCTTGCATGAATGAAACTTACACCGATTGAACAGCCACTCTCCATTTCCCCCGGCCCCTAGGCCCTGGAAGCTACCATTCTACTACTCTCTGATTCTATGAATTTGACTATTTTAGATACCTCATGTAATTGGAATCATGCACTATTTGTTCTTCCGCGACTGGCTTCTTTCACTTAACATAATACCCATAATGTCCATCCACGTTATCACAAATGGCAGGATTTCATTCTTTTTTAATGACAAATAATATTCCATTGTATGGATATACCACAGGTTGTTCATCCCTTCATCTGTCAATAGACATTTAGGTTTCCACATCTTGATGATAATGAATAATGCTGCAGTGACTATAGGGTTGCAGATATCTCTTGAAGATTCTTAATTCAATTATTTTGGATATCTCCCCAGTATGACTGATGGATTATATGGTAGTTCCATTTTTAATTTTTTGAGAAGCCCCCATACTATTTTCTACAGTGGCCATACCATTTTATATTCCTATCAACAGTATATAAGTGTTACAATTTCTTCACAGACTCATCAACACTTGTTATCTTTTGGTTTTCTCTGATAGTAGCCATCCTGACGAATGTGATGCCTTATCTCATGGTGGTTTAGATTTGCATTCTCCCCTACTGATTAGTATGTCGAATATCTTTCATATGTATCTACTGGCCATTTACAAGTCTTCTTTAGAAAAATGTTTATTCTAGTCCTTTGTTCATTTTTTAATTGGGTTTTTTGGGGGTTTTGCTATTAAGTTATAGGAATTTCTTATACATGTTGGATATTAACTCCTTATCAGATCTACAGTTTGCAAGTATTTTCTCCCATTCATGGGTTGCCTTTTTCACTTTGTCGATGGTTTTTAGTTGATATCATCCTGCTCGTCTATTTTTGTTTTTGTTGCCTGTGTCCTGGGTGTCATATCCAAGAAATCATTGCTAAGACCATGTCAAGAGGGTGCCTGGGTGGCTCAGTGGGTTGAGCCGCTGCCTTCGGCTCGGGTCGTGATCTCAGAGTCCTGGGATCGAGCCCCGCGTCGGGCTCTCTGCTTAGCGGGGAGCCTGCTTCCCCCTCTCTCTGCCTGCCTCTCTGCCTGCTTGTGATCTCTCTCTCTCTCTCTCTCTCTCTCTGTCAAGTAAATAAATAAATAAATCTTAAAAAAAAAAAAAAAAGACCATGTCAAGAAGCTTTTCCATTATTTTTTCTTCTAGGAGTTTTACAGTTTCAAGTCTTATGCTTAAGTCTTTAATCCATTTTGAGTTGATTTTTTTATATGTTGTTAGGTAAGGGCCCAATTTCATTTTTAGTATGTGGATATCAAATTTTCCCAGCACCACTTGTTGAAGAGAATATCTTTTTCCCTGCTGTGTATTCTTAACACCCTTGTCAAAAATCAGATGGCCATAAACACATGGGTTTATTTCTGGGCTCTCTATTAAACATTTTTTCATAAAAAAACCCTTAATAAGCTAGGTAGAGGATTTTTATATACATAAAGGTAAAATATGAAAAGTCCACAGTTAACATCATACTCAATGGTAAAAACTACATTTTTTCCCTAAGATCAAAAACAAAGCAAGGATGCTTACTCTTGCCACTTTTATTCAACACAGTACTGAAGTCCTAGCCAGAACAATTTGGGGAAAAAAGAAATAAAAGGCATCCAAATAGGAAAAAAGGAAGTAAAATTGTCTATGTTTGCAGGTGATATGATCTTATAGGTAGAAGACTCTAAAGATGCCACAGTAAAACTATTAGAACTAATAAATGCAGTTAAGCTGCAGGACAAATCAACATTTAAACATCAGTTGCATTTTTATACACTAACAATGAAACATCTAACAAGGAAATAAAAAACAGTTCCACTTACAATAGCATCAAAAAGAATAAAATACCTACAAATAAACACTTAACTAAGGAGGTGAAAGGCATACACTGAAAACTACAATACTGAAGAACACACACAAAAATGGAAAAACATCCTGTGTTTATGTATTAAAAGACTTAATGCTGTTAAAATGCCCACACTGCTCAGAGTGACCGACAGACTCAGTGCAATCCCTATTAAAATCCCAATGGCATTTTTCACAGAAACAGAGAAAATTCTTTTTTTTTTTTTTTAATTCTATTCATTTTTTTGAGAGGGGGGGAGAGAGAGAGTACGAGCGGGTGGAGGGGCAGAGGAAGAAGCAGGCTCCCCACTGAGCAGGGATTCCAGAAGCAGGGCTCAATCCCAAGATCCCCAGATCACGACCTGAGCCGAAGGCACTTAATCGGCTGAGCCACCCAGGTGCCCCCAAAACAGAAAATTCTAAAATTTATATGGAATCATAAAAGACCCTGAGCAGCCAAAGCAATCTTAACAAAGATAAACAAACCTGGAGTCATCACACTTCCTGATTTTAAAGTAGATGACAAAGACACAGAAACTAAAACTACGGCACGGGTACAATAGTTGCTGCTTGAATCAATTTTTCTCTCAGCTCTCCTCCAGTCAGATAAATGGACCAATAAAAGTGAATCTATTGCCTAACTTCTAAAGATATTTCACCGTTCCCCAAGAAAAGCTCCGATTCCACTTGTCAGGACACATTTCCCAGAGCATTTCCATCAGCCCGAAGACAGGCTGGAAGAAAGAAAATTACTAATAGACCCCAACTTCATTCGAATTCTAATGGCCCAGAGAAATCACCGACATCATCTGGAACTCTTCATAAGGAGAATTAATCTTTAAAGGTATCACTACCGCCAAGTCTTCAAGTATTTTAAACACAGAAATCTGGGTAAGATGGAAGATGAGTACATATTAACAACAAAATGATCTAATTAGCAGTCCCACTGAATAAACTGATGCAGACATACTAGACATGTTA
This sequence comes from Enhydra lutris kenyoni, assembly GCF_002288905.1. NCBI lineage: Eukaryota > Metazoa > Chordata > Mammalia > Carnivora > Mustelidae > Enhydra > Enhydra lutris. Next base: position 49,703,470 of record NW_019154085.1, read on the forward strand.
ACAGCTGCTAAGAAAGTTTTTAAAGAGAGAGGTGGTGGGGTGGGGGGGAGGGAAAGAAAGAAAAAAAAGAGAAGGGGAGGGGAGGGGAGAGGAGAGGAGGAAAAAGGAGAGAAGAGAAGAGAAGAGAAGAGAAGAGAAGAGAAGAGAAGAGAAGAGAAGAGAAGAGAAGAAAAACATTTCCGGGAATAGGCTTGCTAAAACAAGACACCCAGTGTCTTTTTTTCTAAGTTCAAGAAGTTTCGGTGGTAGCCCCAAATCATGGACCAGATACCTGCCCAGCACATACTATAGATCAGGTATCTAAACAGCCTGAACAACAGTGACTTGGATTAAATCCCATTATCAACAGTTCACTTAAAAATGGACAACTGAGGGTGCCTGGGTGGCTCAGTTGGTTGGGCAGCTGCTGTCAACTCGGGTCATGGTCCTGGAATCCTGGGATGGAGTCCTACATCAGGCTCCCTGCTCCACGGGAGTCTGCTTCTCCCTCTGACCTTCTCCCCTCTCATGCTCTTTCTCACTCTCTCTCTCTCAAATAAATAACTAGAATCTTTAAAAAAAAAAATGGACAACTGAGTTATCTGAAGAACAGCCAAAAGAGCCATTAAAAGGAACTGACAGGTATCTTTTTGGCCCCAAGAATAAAAACATAAAGTAAGCCAAAAAGAATATTTGAGATACGAGCAACTTAGGGAGAGAAGTGTTACACCAGACTGAAGACAAATGTACAAGCAAAAAACCTGAATATTCTGCTTATAATCAAAACACAGGAATTTATCAAAACCAGACACTCTTTTGGCTACTGAGATTAGTTTGAATGATTACATATCCCCTCTTCTTTGGGAGCAGAGAGCAATTCCTGTTTCACTATGGCATGAAATGTAATGTAAGAAGGACTTAATTAAGAGATGAACATCATTCCTTCTAGACGAATCTGCCTTACAGGAGTACATAAAGGATTTTGCCACATATCACTATCTTATAGACTGTGGGCAAATTTCTGAAATATTAATTTGCTCTTAATCACATGAATGAATCAGCAAGTTGAGAGCATTGTCTTAAGATGCGGAAATGAAATTCTACATTTTCGTGCCTCTTTGATTATATCTTACCAGTAGCACCTGCCATCACATCTGTTCTTTGACAATAAGAAAATACCCAGGTTTGTTCTTTATATTTTTCCTGTTAGTCTCAGCTGCTCCCTAAGCCGTAAAACCCAAAATAAATCAGTTTAAAAGATAAGCTTAAGGTTCTGAAAAAGAAGAGAAAGAACCAACTGAGATAGTGAAGAAAAGAAATACAAAGGACAAAGCAAGCAATCAAAAAGCTGAATCCAAGAGGAAACGAGGATCTGGGGAGCCTTTCATCTCTAGATAACCGATTCAATCTGTCACTGATACGACCCTGTTATGTTGTTGCAGGAAATTGTCACCATCTGACAGATACCTGGTGGATGCTAAAATTCTGTTGTCTTGTCTACCTCTTGAGAAAATGTGAACCAATCTTTCCTTCTTGCCACTACCACACAGTGGTCTTTTCCCATGGCCCCCTTAGCAGAGCTCAAATCTGGATTCAAGGAAAAACTTCTGCAGATATAATGCATAACCACATTCAACATATAGGAAATGTGTTCTTCTCTCCAGAGAGCTGTTACATTCTATTAAAATCTTCTTACTCGCCTAAGAACAGTATCAAAAATGTCGGTCTCCTTGACGAAGGCAGACCATGTGGGCTGCTTTTTACTTCTTTTCTGACTCAAATTAATTTCCACTCCCTAAAATGAAGTACAGTTTATACATTTATATATTTTGGGAAATAAGACCACGACACAGAATCAAAACTATGACCTGCTGCTTTCCTAAAGCTACCATTCTAGATTCTTTAATACAGCAAACTCACCAGCCTTCTCTTATTCATAGTTATAATCTATGACCCTTCTATTTAAAAAATTATGACACTCAAGAAAAGTGGGAAGGAAGATTTTTGTGATAATTGGGGGAAGAAAAAATTTGTAACATTTAAGGAGAGTGATATAGTCAATGTCGGCAAACTTCTACTTGAAAGGCTCTTGTTGAAAGAGTTCTACTTCTCCAATAAAATATCAGGGCTCTATCAGTTTTCTTCCTCTAATAGGTTATATTACATGGTGATCTGGCCATTGTGGAGGCTAATGTCTTTGTCATCACTCACCAGCAGACACCAAATGCCATGAGAAATAACTATAATCAGTGAAATCCTCGAGAAACCACGTAAACTGCCAGGAACTAGATTTTAACTTCACGTATCTCCTTAGTGTCCCGTCGCACCTGCTACATTTCCAGCCCTAGAAATTCCTCTGTCAGATCCAGTGACACTTCATGACTGGACAAGACTGCACCCCCATTCCCACCCAATGCTAGTTAACTGACAGAAATGAAAGCAACTGCTTTCATAGGCACAGCCAACACTGAATCTAACAGGAAATGAGTAAGAATGCTTACTCTGTCAGGTGGCAATAGCTAAGGCTCATTAGGGAGGCTCTGATTCCAGATTTGCCATGGCAACCTCTCAAGATACACATCTAGTATGCTAGTGACATGCTGACACCACAGTTTGCTCCTTGGAAGAGGAGCAAGCAGAGGCAAGATTCCCTGATTATCATTGTGAGGTTACAATGATATTGTGGATGGGGGATAGAGAGACAGAGAGTGAGGTCTGCTTCTACATGATTTAAGTCACTGTCCGAGATAAGAACCAGGATTATGTTACTGTTTTGTATTTTCTTTTTCAGAATAAATTGATTTACTATAGCAGATAAAAGTCTATTGATGTCTAAAAACACAAAAAAAAAACAAAACAAAACAAAAACCCTCATGTATTATTTAGCTTCCAACCAATACTTTCCCGACATTGTTTGTAATTATGCCACAGAGTTGAGGCCTTTTTTCATCTTAATTCTTTCTTTCACCAAGCACCGAAACAATGGGTTATGATTTTAGGGGGATAGTGCAATGATGGATTATGACTTCAGTTGGATATTGCACTGATGACTGAATGAGGAAATCAGTTTCCAAACTGTTGGATTCTCCTTCAATACCCCTGAAGACAGAATGGGCACTTTGGGGCTGGAGCATAATGGGAATCAGTAATGCTTTGGGGGGTCACCCTATCTGTCCTATTCTTTGTATTAAAAGGAAGGATATGGATAATAGAAAGGATGTCAGAGAAACAGCAGGGTTGGCATGGAAGGATGGGCTTATCATCATCAAGATTTTATGTGAAGAATTTCCTATGAAACTTGCTGACCTCTGAATCTTCCAGGTGTGCTTCCAGTTCTGGGAGAAGGAAAGAGAAAGTGCATAGTTGAATTGAGATGGTCCCCGGGAAGTCTGCAGTGTTGTCTTTAGGTCTACCTAGGGTCCTCCCAATCTCTTTCTTTTTCACCATGATGAGAAGACATTGCAGGATACTAGGACATACGAACTGGCTAAAAATGTTTTCTTCCCTTTTAATGCAATGGCCAGTCACATCTGGATATTATTTTCTCTTGACTCCACTTCTTCCACCAGCTTCTTCCCTGTATCTTTGCTCTCCTTATCTATTCCCAGAGTCTTCAACGCTTTGTTCCCTCATTTTCTATTCAATCCAGTCCAAAGAGAATTGTGTTCACCTCCTTTGACCAAATCTGCTCTTATCACAGTCAAAAATGACCGCCAATGGCTCAACATTTTATAGCCCTGACTGACCACCATCTTTGACACTGACTTCAATTGTCTCAGGGATACCAGAGTCTCCAAGTTTTCTTACTTGCTCACTAGATCATTCTTTTTTCATTTCCTTGGCAGGTTCCTCCTCTTCTTCCTCCCCAAATCACCCCAGGGCTTTGAGTCCCCTGACTACCCCATCTAATCTCTTAGTTTTAAATACCATGTGTATACACCCAACAACCAAACTTAGTAGCTCAGACCTGTCCTCTGAACTTCAGACAAAATAGTCTACTTAATATCTCTACCTGAATGTCCAATAGAAATGTTAAATTCAGCATATCAAAAATGCAACTCCCTCATCTTGGCAGTGACAGGGGAGGATAAAAATGTTTCCTGGGTGGGAGGGCACGTGGGTGGCTCAGTGGGTTAAGCCACTGCCTTCAGCTCAGGTCATGATCTCAGGGTCCTGGGAACGAGCCCCACATTGGGCTGTCTGCTCAGCAGGGAGCCTGCTTCCCCCTCTCTCTCTGCCTGCCTCTCTCTCTCTACTTGTGATCTCTCTGTCATAAATAAATAAATAAAATCATTTAAAAAAAAAAATGTTTCCTGAGCCTTGCATCTGAGTATCTCAGGTTGGGAACAATGGCAGGACATGGGGTTGGCAGAGGATAAAGAACTGAGGGGAACTCCATTACAGACCATGGAGGTGTTAGTAGAGACAGTTGACAATACTTTGTATGTGACATTTAAAGCAGGGTCAAAGGTAAAAAGAGGGAAAACAGCAAAATAGATCAGAAGAGCAGTAAATTCTTTCGATGACCTCAACTCCCAGTTACTTGCTGATTTTCACTGGTAACTGCATGATACTGAATTGAGAAGGTCCCTGTGAGGTATTATGCCACATAATTAACTCCCCATTTTAGGGAAACCTCCTCCCCTCTCTAGTTCTAAGATCCATCTCCTCCTCAAGAATAGTGTGCAATTCAGTCACCCACGGGAATATATTCCACAAAGCTGTGAGTTATTCAGTCAAATATGATCTTTCCTGAGATATCCCTACTAGTGTGTGGTGAGTTATTCTTCCTTAACTCATCTAGTAAGTAAATACAGTGTTAAAAACAAGACAACAGTTCCAAAACACAGTCACTTAAGTCACGCCTGCATCACCAGAGACCTAACTTCAGTTTCACCGGTCTCAGAAATGTTATCTTAACCCAGTTCATTGAATGGAATCACCTGATCAGCATTAGTTGGTAATTTTTCATCAGCTTCAGGTGATTTTCCTGTACATCTTTGCCATCCCCTAAAGGAAAGCCACCTCGAAATAACCAATCCGATTTTTTGTCTAGTACAACATGTTCTTGTTCCTGCTCCCTTCTATCTAGAAAATTCTTGTTTTGTAGACTCCTCAGAATGCCTTTAACTCCTAGATTGGATGCGTGCCCAATTCATGAATCATTCAATAAAGCCAATAAGATCTTTAAAATTTACTCAGTTGAATTTGTTTTTTTAACAAGAAGAACACACACACACACGCACACATACACACAACTCACAGATACATAGTCACCCACAGAAGAGTAGAGCTTCAAACCATATTAAGGAAAGAACATTTCGCTATCCATCTCTGCACATGCCAATAGTTTACGTTATTTGAAAAACAGCGGTGCTTATCCTTCGTATTCCTTCTATTTCACTCTAAGAAAATATATGTATATACAATGCATATCATAGAAAAATATTATTTTTAACACCTGAGAAATAATCATGCTCTCTCCAAAAGCATCTTTCTATTGATATTCACCTGTTACTACAATAAGACCAAGCAGAGGCCTTGAATTTCAACAAAATGTTTTATAGTTTCTTAGCCAGGGAAGAGTCCTAGATCCGCTTTTCTTCTATAAAATCAATATAGGAAATAGTTTGAGAGGTTATGAGATGAGACCTCCAGAGAATGTAAGTTGAACGCATACGCATGCACACACACACAAGCACAGAGACGTACCCCACCTCCCAACAACGATGCTGGAAACAGCGCCTTCGTACCAGTGGTCACGGGGCACTGCCACCCTGCCAAGCCACTGGAAGTCTGCCCATGGCTGCCAAAGCACAGAGGTGGTGATGCCAATGCTAAGGGAACCAGTAACAGGGTCAAGCATTCTGGAGAAGCCGTCTCCTCTTGCACAGAGGTTGCTGCTGACACAGTGCTATCACCTCTGTTGCCAAAGCCACCCTGATCGCCGCTGCCTATCAAGTGCAGTGCTTCTGGCCCACCGCCATCGTGTTCTGTACTCAGCACCCCTCCGAGATCAAAGAGAATGAGCTCATTTGGTTTTTCAGAGTCTTCTATTTCAAATCCCCTTGGGAAATTGCAGTGATAGACATGGTGTTCTCAGAAGTGCATTTTTCTGTAGATTCTGCCCCACTGTCCTTAAACAAACCTGACTCTTTCGTGGAGGGATCTTCAGTCACTCATGCAAATAGAGGCCTGCCAGGCCTACCGCAGGGATCAACGTGTGTTCCCAGCCTGCTTGACTTATTAGAGGAGCAGTTTAGGCTTCTTCAAGCCGGGGCCAACACTAAAATCAGGATCTGAATGATGAGTTAGGAATATAGACAACCAAAGAAGCAGCCAATGCCCAGGAAGCTGAGGAAAGTGCTGGGAAATCCTGACATGCCACCACCATAAAAAGAAATAATAAATAAGTGAGAGCTGGACTGCAGGGCACTTGTTTATAAGAAAGTTCAGAGCACATGAACCGTTGAAAAAGACAGTCTTCTTTATCCCTCGTTCTCCAGCTGTGGGAGCCTTCTCCATAACATGCTCCAAGGGAACAATTGTTGGGAGACCTGTAGTTTCAGTTTGTAGGATGCTTCGGATGTGGATCTGAAGGTTTGTTATCATAATCAAACCTATGTGCAATACCACTGAGCCATAAATAGGAACAATATACTGCTAACTCAACAACTTGGCTAGATCTCAGCGATATCCTACTGAGTGAAAAAAGTCAGTATCAGAGACTTACATATTACATGATCCCCTTTATATAGCATCTCTGAGTGACAAAGTTATAGCAGTGGAAAACAGATCAGTAGTTGTGGGAGTTAGATTTGGAGGAAGGGTGTGACCTTTATGGGAAAGCGCAAGAGTTTCTTTGTGGTGATGGAAGTTTTGTACCCTGAATATGGTGTTGGTTACCAGAAGTCTACATATGTGGTCCACTTCAGAGAACTACACACACAGAGTACATTTAAAAGCTAGTGAGATCTGGGGTGCCTGAGTGGCTTAGTTGGTTACGCATCTGCCTTCAGCCCAGGTCATGATCCCAGGGTTCTGGGATTGAGCCCCACGTTGTTGGGCTCCCTGCTCAGGTGAGAGCCTGCTTATCTGTTTCCCTCTGCCCCACCCCCACTCATGTTCTCTCTCTCCCTCTCACTATCTCTGTCTTTCTCTCTCAAATAAATAAATAAAATCTTAGGAAAAAAAAAAATTAGTGAGATCTTAATAAGGTCTGTCCTGACTTTGACAACGTGCTTTCATTATGTAAGAAATTATCACCAGAGGAAGTCAGGTGAAGGGTACACTGGAAACTCTTTTTTTCAACTCTCTGTGAGTCTCAAACTGTTTCAAAATAAAAAGCTATTTTACAAAATCAAGCATATAACTGTCAGAAGAAAATGGAGATGGAAATAACGAATTATCAGAATTATCAGATGAATAACAAATTAATAGAATTATCCAATTCATTAGGTATACATGAAAAATGCACAGCTCTATTGGGTATTACAATTATGAATAAAATGGTCACAAATTATTAATATTTCCTAAGGACTACTATCATGATCTTCTAATCTGCCAAGTCTAAAACCTTATTAAAAAGTCAGTTTTTCACTGATTAAAAAAAAAAAATTCTTTAACAATTGCGCAGAACCAAAGTCTATCTGGCCATACGTCTTCATCTTTGAGATGCATACTAGCCTAAACAAAGGGTAAACGTAATTCCACAGGGGTATGTCCACATCTCTGAAACACAGTACCTCTAACATCTGTTGATAAAGAACCAATTAAAACAGTCACTGGACCTGTAACAATACACAGATCATCTCCATTTCTGAGACACAACAGTAATATGAAGAATTAAATAGACATTAGTTATTTTTACTACTTATTCCGTAAGTATTTATGAGGTGCCTACTTTCTATTAGATGCTATGTATGATACTGGGAATACAGAATAAATAAGCATGATTTGTGACTTCAGAGCACTCACATTGGGCCTTGAGAGTAAAAATACACACGACAATATACATATCCACCAATCTCACCCACCCCAACACATCTTACAAATACTTTTTTTCCAATGTTCTGAATGCAGACAAGTAAGTTTGCCAAAGTTATACTGCAACAGGAATTAAAACTTGTTATCAAGCAGTTTCTTCCTGACCACAGCTAGGTAATAGCAGTTAATAGTTCCCAAAGTGGAATGGCAGCAAAAGCAAGATAAGAGGTGACTGATTATGGTAATAAAATAATTAACTTCCATTAAGATCAATTACTAACATAGAGATTTTAGCAATTTTCTTTTTAGTCATTCACAGTGGTCCTTTCCCTCTCTTACTGCCTTATGCCACAATATTTATTATCCAGAAAGAAAAATTAACCCAATCAGCCCCTCTCCCTCATTTGATATACAGTGCTCATATTCTCAAAAGAATGAATCCTGCATTCATGGCATTCTTTGTGTTATTCAAGTCCCCTTTGCCTCTGACTTGCTCAAGCACAGCACAATTTCAAAACCCAGTGTGAGAGCCACTTACCAAAAAGCTCAAGTTTCTGGAAGCTGGGACTGGTATCCGCTTGATTCCTAATCTACTCTCATTGAACTTTCTTGTTTTTAAAAATCAGATACTTAACATCCTTGAGTGTATGGCAAGCTTTAACTTGGAAAAAGCTGTATATATAATGTTTATATATTACTGATAAGCATACCTTTAAATTTACTTGTTAGCTTGAGAGGCAAACTTTATGTCTACTCACCAAATGGTAGTTGTAATTCTGAATGCAGAGTGTGAGCCATTTAAACCAGAAACGTTTGAAGTAGGTCCAAGTCTAGACTCCTCAAGTTGCCTATTAGCAAAATAAATTCTGTGTATTCTCAGTCCTTCAGTTTCTTTACCTGAGTCATCCTTGATCAGTATCAGTGTTTGGGGGGTAGGGGGGATGAATTAGAAACATCTTTTCTTTTATATTTGGTATGAAATCTACAATAAAATAGAAACTACTCTAAATTAACATTCTCTTCACAGATACTCCCATTTCTTAATGGCAAAAAAGAAGCCATCTGTACGTAGTGTATAATCCTTATAATATTCACTTAGTTGACAAATATGTATTGAGCACTTATTATGTGCTAGGCACTATTCCAGAGATTGGGATAAAATAGTGAACAAAACAAACGCCCATGTCTTCATAAAGCTTATATTCTAACAGGGGAGAAATAATCCACAGTTACGAGAAATAATACAGGGACAGACAAATAAAATGCCCATTTACACAACAATGTAAGGGCTGATTATTTTATAATCAGGGGGGCATGGTCAAAATTATGTGAAATGAGGGGCATCCGGGTGGCTCAGATGGTTAAGCGACTGCCTTTGGCTCAGGTCACAATCTCAGGGTTCTGGGATTGAGCCCCACCTGAGGGGAGCTTCCCTGCTCAGTGGGGAGTCTACTTCTCCCTCTGTCTCTACCCCTCCCCCGCCCGCTTGTGAGTGCTTGTGCTCTCTCTCTCTCTCAAATAAATAAATAAAATCTTTTTTTAAAAAAAAGTTACATGACATGAGATATCAGGTTTTTTCATGTGTGATTGAAAACATAATTCTCTCTTTCATCTAGTACACTGTGCTTGCTTTTGACATAAACAAGTGAAAACATTGGTCATAATGGTCACTACTGGGCAGACAACACAGAAACTGGGCACCCACGTTCATTCTCAGCCACAGTATCTAAACCAGCTCTGACTCATGAGCAGAGGGGAGCCTCCATGAGCACCCAAACAAGTACAAGGTCCTGGAGTTTGTAAGACCCCAGAAAGGATCAAAGGTACATGTTGAAGGGGTTAGCTCTTCCTCTTGTGAGGAGACTGAAGTTCCCCCAAATGACTCCTGAGGGCACTTGTCTAAGGGAAAGGAGTAGATGCTTTGAAGCTAAAGAAGAAAAAGGAAAGAAAAGGAGGGGTCAGGAGAGAGTATATATATATGTGAGCACCCTCACTTGGAAGCACCAAATCCAAAGGCCTTTCCTTTGGATCCTTTAAGGGAAAAACAAAGTCACAACGACATTCATTCGATGTCTCCATTATAATCAGGTGTGTGTTTGATCTTGGAAAAATTAAGCATGCTGGAGAGTCTTAGGATTTGTCATTCTTTGATGACAAATGCCCCCAGAACATACTTCTGGGCTTTCCAGTAGAGATGGCATACACACACAGACTCATAAGCAGAATATCCACAGTTCTCAGCAATAATACAAAGATCTCCTGATAAAAGGCAAAAAAAAAAAAAAAAAACTAAAACAACAACAATAAAAAAACAACCTCCCATACACACTGTAAGGGCCTGCCCCTCTCAGAGGAACTAGCTTGTGGACCCCAGAAGTAGGGGCAGGGCAGGCCAGGTGAAGATGTCCAATCAGTGTGGCGTGGGTATATCCACTGGGTGAATTAGGATTCAATTGGCTACCTGTGTAGGGGCAGGGCTCAACCACCCCCATAAAGGTTGGTCTGCGAGGCTGGCGATAAAAAGGAGGAGAGCTGTCAGAAGAAGAAGAAGGAAGAAGAAGCAGCAGAAGAGTCGGGGGAGCAGCAGAGAGAAGAGTCGGTGGGAGAAGAAGCGCTGTAACAGCTCTTGAAAGAGCTATAAGTGCCGCCAGCGGCCCCGCACCACCGGCGGCCCCGAGCCGCCAGCGGTCCCGACGCCAGAGGTCCCAAGCCGCTAGCGGTCGGACGCCTGTGACCCAGAGCCACCAGCGTCCCAACGCCAGCAGTCCCAACGCCAGCGGTCCCGACGCCAGCGGTCCCAGCATGCCAGCGGACCCGAGCCGCTAGCAGTCCCGAGCTGCGGGCGGCCCCGACGCCAGCAGCCCCGCCCACACTGCGGCTTCGGCAGCGGCGCCACGGGGAGCAGCGGAGCCACCAGCAGCCGAGCCGCCTGCAGCCCCGAGCTGCCAGCAGTCCTGAGCCAGTGGTCCCGCGCAGCCAGCGGCCCCGAGCCACCAGCGGTCCAGATGCCATCGGTCGAGACACCAGCGGTCCCGTGCCACCAGCGCCCCGAAGCCTGTGGCCCCGAGATACCTGCGGCCCTGAGACGCCAGTGGCCCTGATGCCAGTGGCCCCGCCCACACGCTGCGACCCTCGGCAGCGGCGCCACGGGGAACGGCCTAGATGGTAGCAACCTCGCCGGGAACCCTGAGCCGCTGCTTCACCAGAGCTGTGTCATTCCGGGGAGCGGCTTCGTCAGGGAAGAGGCCTCCTCGGTGAACGGCCCTGCAGAAGCAGCATCGTCAGGGAAGAGGCTTCCTCCAGAGCGGCCTCGCCGGAGCAGCCTTGTCTGGGGAGCAGCCTCGCCAGAGCAGCCTTGTCAGAGTGGCATCATGGGGAGCAGAATCTGTGTCATCGGTGTTGTCCTCCCTGTCATCATCGCTGTCGTCATCGCCTCTTCTTGGGAGCGGCCCTGCCCGGGGAGCGACCTCACCAGCAGTGGCCTTCTTGGGAGTGGCCTCTTCTTGGGAGCGGCTCCAACCGGGGAGCGGCCTCATCTGCGGAGCAGCCTCGTCCAGAGCAGCCTTCTTGGGAATGACCTTATCGGAATCATCATCGTCGTCTTTTCGTAAGAGACAGCCCTGACCGGTCAGTTTGATTTTTGATGCTTGGCGTGAAATAAAGCTTTGTTTGATTTTCGCTTTATATCAGTCTCATTCCTTTGATCGCGGACCCTAACACACACAATCCCATGAGATTGTGAGACTGAATTCTAGATTATCCCCTACACATACACACACACATATACAAGCAAGGAGTGGGTTCTTGAGGACAGGAGGCCTCTGTCTTGCCAGTCTAATATGTACAAATCATAAAAAATATTACATACAATACATGAAATTTCTTTCATGGGGAAAGAAATTTTGGGGAAAGGTACTCCAGCATTCTAGAGTATAATCAGGCAAGTAAAGTTCCCAGCAGCTTCTATATGGTTCCACACCAAGTAATTAGGTCAAAAAAGAGTCTAAGCCCTATGTGACCAATTAACTCTACAAAAATACACAGTAAACCTTAGTACAAATTTGAGCCACATAATCAAATGATATAAAAATCTGTATTTATGTTCTGCCTACTAATAGTTTACATATGGATTTTCCATATAAAATATATTACTGAAAATAGCCCAGGTTACACAGCACACTTTTGATTAATATTTCTGGGGACCTATGGACTAGGGTAGATCCCATAGGAAAAAAAGTATCAGCAGTTACAGATCGACTTTTTGGTTAGTATATTGTGTATTTTCTATCCTTTACTTAAAACTTGAGCCATGTGTACAACATAACTTACAAATATTTTATTTATTAAATTCTAACCTTATAGAGGTAAAAATATAGATTAAGTCATTAAGTTTTTTTTAAAAGCAATTTTTCAGTGTTTTCATGTTTGAGTTAATTAATTAGTTAATGTAGTGAATGTTTATATTTTATTCATGTCCATTTGCTGAGCACATTATAATTAATTACTGAGCTATCAAAACACTTGCATGGCTTCAAAAAATAAAACAATGGTTCAAAATATGTTTCACTTCAAAGTATCAATTTTGTTCTATTAAGTTATTTTAACCACAGCCAAAACAAACACCTTCTAAAAGCAGGAAAACTTAAATAGAGTTGGTGATATTTCAGGTTTTCATTACAAGTTCTCCTAGTTTACCTATTGGTAAATATGCTCTCAAAGACAGAGCTTTTGAAGAGTAAATAAAACACTGGATTTAATACCACCTTCAGCCTAGACATCTTGAGGATCCTAACCTCTTTGGAGTGCAAATAGCGACGCTTCAAAGAGAATGAGAAAGCTGAGCACACAAGCCAGGGCCATCAGATACTGCCAGAGCCCACAACCGACATGCTGGGACTGCAGTCTTTCTTACCTGCTTCTATGGTTACGAAAGAAAAAAAGACAAGTTTATCTTCTAGAGACCTATCACAGAGCAGAGTTACTCTCCAAAACACTCAGGAAGGGGCTCCGTCTCCCTGGTATACTGCTCCATACAGCCTTTAGGTCAGAAGAGCAGACATTTCCATGAGCCCGCTGGAGAAGTCAGTGTGACAGTCTATAACTTCACTTCATTGTTTCTGCTGAAGGTTTACAGAAAATCAGAAAACTAACCCATTCTGTATTCCCTGGAGTCAATGGTTCTCTAAAGCGATTCTGAAGATACTTCCTAGTGAATCTAGTATCTTTATACAGATGAAATGGCAAATGGGACATGAATTGTGCTTACTACAAATAAAAAAGTCTATCATAAACATTATTGGATTTAGATACAATAAACACGTGCCAAATTGAACAAATACCTGTAATCTTCATATACCTGGTCTACCATATACATTTTAAAGAACATTATCCTAGATGAACAGGGATCTGATCTGGATTACCAAATAAAATAAACTGAGCAAAGATTCTTCTAACTCCAAATTTGCAAGGATTATGCCACAGTGTATACCAGTTACCCAGATGACGTTTTTCGTTTTCATTTTCCTGGCATGATATACACTGGGTCCACATTTGGCTTGTTCAGATCTCAAAGTCACTCCTCAAGAGACTGACTCTGACCATCCTATCTAAAGCAATCTGACCCTGCTAAACTTTTTTACCCTGCTTTATTTTTCTTTATGACATGTACATCATACTAACATTATAATATATATTTAGTAGTTTATTGCCATATTCTCCAGCAGAATGCAAGGCTCTTCAAAGAGGAAGGTTTTCTAGATGTCCATCAACAGATGAATGGATAAAGAAGATGTGGTATATATATATAATGGAATACTATGCAACCATCAAAAGAAATGAAATCTTGCCATTTGCGACAACGTGGATGGAACTAGAGGGTACTAGGCTTAGCAAAATAAGTCAATTGGAGAAAGACAACTATCATATGATCTCCCTGATATGAGGAATTGGAGATGCAACAGGGGTAGAGGTTAGGGGGGTAGGAAAAGAATAAATGAGACAAGATGGGATTGGGTGGGAGACAAACCAAAAGAGACTTTTAATGTCACAAAACAAACCAAGGGGGGCCAGGGAAAGGGGTGTAGGGAGAGGGTGGTGGGGTTATGGACATTGGGGAGGGTATGTGCTATGGTGAGTGCCTTGGAGTGTGTAAACCTGGTGATTCACAAACCTGTACCCCTGGGCTGCTAATACACTATATGTTTATTAAAAAATAAAAATAAATTTTAAAAAAGGAAGGTTTTCTTTATTAAATTCACTGTCATATCACCATTGATGGGAGAATGGATAAAGGAAATGTGATATATATTATATTATATTATATTATATTATATTATATTATATTACATTATATCAGTAATTCAGCCATAAAAAAGAAGGAAATTCTGCCATTTGTGACAACATGGATGAAACTTGAGGGCATTGTGCTAAGTGAACTAAGAGAAAGATAGAGTATAATCTCACTTTTGTGTGGAATCTTAAAAATCGAACTCATAGAAATAGAAAGTAGACTAGTGGTTACCAGCGGTGTGTATGGGCCAAGGATGGAGGAGGGGAGGAATAATGGGTGAAGGTGCTTAAAGAGTACAGAATTCCAGTTATTGGATGAATTTAAACTCTAAAGATCTAGAGCATGGTAACTCTAGTTAACAATATTGTGTTGTATATTTGAATATTGCTAAAAGAGTAAATCCTAAAAGTCCCCACTACAACAAAATAAAAGATAACTATGTGAGATAATGGATGTGTTGACTAACCTTATGGGGCAATCATTTTGCAATATGACACATACATATCAACACAACATATATCAAATCATCACTTTGAACCCTTTAAACTTACACAGTTTTGTATGTTGAGTGTACCTCAATAAAGCTGGGGGATTTAAAAAAAACAACAACACACGTTGAAAAAATAATTAAATGGAAACACTCTGTGCAGAGAAAATGGCAGAGATTTTCCAAAACTGATGAAAAACACTAACCCACAAATTCAGAAAGTGCTACAAATCCCAAGCAAGATAAATGGGGGGGGGGGGGCAATTCCTTGTCACATCATAGTAAAACTGCTGGAGAAAAACCCTAGAAGCAGCCAGAGGAAAAAAGTTATACTACTTCCCAGGGAACAACAATACAACTGAGAGCTGCCTTCTCCACAGAAATGTTGAAGACAGAAGACAGTGAAGTCTGTTTTAAAATGCTGAAAAACAGTAATTGCCAATCTACAATATTATACTTAGTAAAAATCCCCTTCAAAACTCAGGATGAAATAAATACTTTTCCAGCAAATAAAATCTTTAAGAAATTCATCAACAGCACACCTGAATTAAAAGGAAATACTGAAGGAACTTCTTCAACAGAAGTAAATGATCCCAGAAGCCAAGAAATGAAGAGATAAATGAAGAACATCAGTAAAAGTTGTGAAATATTAAAACAAATGAATTTTAACTATGCAAAACAAAGATCATAGTGCTTTTTGCAAGGCTTTCATATGT
The DNA here is from genome assembly GCF_002288905.1 of Enhydra lutris kenyoni. Classification (NCBI taxonomy): domain Eukaryota; kingdom Metazoa; phylum Chordata; class Mammalia; order Carnivora; family Mustelidae; genus Enhydra; species Enhydra lutris. The sequence continues at coordinate 49,718,927 of NW_019154085.1, forward strand.
AAAATACTTGCACAAGAGAATAATTCAAAAGGCAACAGGAAGTGAAACCACATTAAAGTCTTCAAATTTACAAAGAGAAGAGAAGAGAAGAGAAGAGAAGAGAAGAGAAGAGAAGAGAAGAGAAGAGAAGAGAAGAAAAACATTTCCGGGAATAGGCTTGCTAAAACAAGACACCCAGTGTCTTTTTTTCTAAGTTCAAGAAGTTTCGGTGGTAGCCCCAAATCATGGACCAGATACCTGCCCAGCACATACTATAGATCAGGTATCTAAACAGCCTGAACAACAGTGACTTGGATTAAATCCCATTATCAACAGTTCACTTAAAAATGGACAACTGAGGGTGCCTGGGTGGCTCAGTTGGTTGGGCAGCTGCTGTCAACTCGGGTCATGGTCCTGGAATCCTGGGATGGAGTCCTACATCAGGCTCCCTGCTCCACGGGAGTCTGCTTCTCCCTCTGACCTTCTCCCCTCTCATGCTCTTTCTCACTCTCTCTCTCTCAAATAAATAACTAGAATCTTTAAAAAAAAAAATGGACAACTGAGTTATCTGAAGAACAGCCAAAAGAGCCATTAAAAGGAACTGACAGGTATCTTTTTGGCCCCAAGAATAAAAACATAAAGTAAGCCAAAAAGAATATTTGAGATACGAGCAACTTAGGGAGAGAAGTGTTACACCAGACTGAAGACAAATGTACAAGCAAAAAACCTGAATATTCTGCTTATAATCAAAACACAGGAATTTATCAAAACCAGACACTCTTTTGGCTACTGAGATTAGTTTGAATGATTACATATCCCCTCTTCTTTGGGAGCAGAGAGCAATTCCTGTTTCACTATGGCATGAAATGTAATGTAAGAAGGACTTAATTAAGAGATGAACATCATTCCTTCTAGACGAATCTGCCTTACAGGAGTACATAAAGGATTTTGCCACATATCACTATCTTATAGACTGTGGGCAAATTTCTGAAATATTAATTTGCTCTTAATCACATGAATGAATCAGCAAGTTGAGAGCATTGTCTTAAGATGCGGAAATGAAATTCTACATTTTCGTGCCTCTTTGATTATATCTTACCAGTAGCACCTGCCATCACATCTGTTCTTTGACAATAAGAAAATACCCAGGTTTGTTCTTTATATTTTTCCTGTTAGTCTCAGCTGCTCCCTAAGCCGTAAAACCCAAAATAAATCAGTTTAAAAGATAAGCTTAAGGTTCTGAAAAAGAAGAGAAAGAACCAACTGAGATAGTGAAGAAAAGAAATACAAAGGACAAAGCAAGCAATCAAAAAGCTGAATCCAAGAGGAAACGAGGATCTGGGGAGCCTTTCATCTCTAGATAACCGATTCAATCTGTCACTGATACGACCCTGTTATGTTGTTGCAGGAAATTGTCACCATCTGACAGATACCTGGTGGATGCTAAAATTCTGTTGTCTTGTCTACCTCTTGAGAAAATGTGAACCAATCTTTCCTTCTTGCCACTACCACACAGTGGTCTTTTCCCATGGCCCCCTTAGCAGAGCTCAAATCTGGATTCAAGGAAAAACTTCTGCAGATATAATGCATAACCACATTCAACATATAGGAAATGTGTTCTTCTCTCCAGAGAGCTGTTACATTCTATTAAAATCTTCTTACTCGCCTAAGAACAGTATCAAAAATGTCGGTCTCCTTGACGAAGGCAGACCATGTGGGCTGCTTTTTACTTCTTTTCTGACTCAAATTAATTTCCACTCCCTAAAATGAAGTACAGTTTATACATTTATATATTTTGGGAAATAAGACCACGACACAGAATCAAAACTATGACCTGCTGCTTTCCTAAAGCTACCATTCTAGATTCTTTAATACAGCAAACTCACCAGCCTTCTCTTATTCATAGTTATAATCTATGACCCTTCTATTTAAAAAATTATGACACTCAAGAAAAGTGGGAAGGAAGATTTTTGTGATAATTGGGGGAAGAAAAAATTTGTAACATTTAAGGAGAGTGATATAGTCAATGTCGGCAAACTTCTACTTGAAAGGCTCTTGTTGAAAGAGTTCTACTTCTCCAATAAAATATCAGGGCTCTATCAGTTTTCTTCCTCTAATAGGTTATATTACATGGTGATCTGGCCATTGTGGAGGCTAATGTCTTTGTCATCACTCACCAGCAGACACCAAATGCCATGAGAAATAACTATAATCAGTGAAATCCTCGAGAAACCACGTAAACTGCCAGGAACTAGATTTTAACTTCACGTATCTCCTTAGTGTCCCGTCGCACCTGCTACATTTCCAGCCCTAGAAATTCCTCTGTCAGATCCAGTGACACTTCATGACTGGACAAGACTGCACCCCCATTCCCACCCAATGCTAGTTAACTGACAGAAATGAAAGCAACTGCTTTCATAGGCACAGCCAACACTGAATCTAACAGGAAATGAGTAAGAATGCTTACTCTGTCAGGTGGCAATAGCTAAGGCTCATTAGGGAGGCTCTGATTCCAGATTTGCCATGGCAACCTCTCAAGATACACATCTAGTATGCTAGTGACATGCTGACACCACAGTTTGCTCCTTGGAAGAGGAGCAAGCAGAGGCAAGATTCCCTGATTATCATTGTGAGGTTACAATGATATTGTGGATGGGGGATAGAGAGACAGAGAGTGAGGTCTGCTTCTACATGATTTAAGTCACTGTCCGAGATAAGAACCAGGATTATGTTACTGTTTTGTATTTTCTTTTTCAGAATAAATTGATTTACTATAGCAGATAAAAGTCTATTGATGTCTAAAAACACAAAAAAAAAACAAAACAAAACAAAAACCCTCATGTATTATTTAGCTTCCAACCAATACTTTCCCGACATTGTTTGTAATTATGCCACAGAGTTGAGGCCTTTTTTCATCTTAATTCTTTCTTTCACCAAGCACCGAAACAATGGGTTATGATTTTAGGGGGATAGTGCAATGATGGATTATGACTTCAGTTGGATATTGCACTGATGACTGAATGAGGAAATCAGTTTCCAAACTGTTGGATTCTCCTTCAATACCCCTGAAGACAGAATGGGCACTTTGGGGCTGGAGCATAATGGGAATCAGTAATGCTTTGGGGGGTCACCCTATCTGTCCTATTCTTTGTATTAAAAGGAAGGATATGGATAATAGAAAGGATGTCAGAGAAACAGCAGGGTTGGCATGGAAGGATGGGCTTATCATCATCAAGATTTTATGTGAAGAATTTCCTATGAAACTTGCTGACCTCTGAATCTTCCAGGTGTGCTTCCAGTTCTGGGAGAAGGAAAGAGAAAGTGCATAGTTGAATTGAGATGGTCCCCGGGAAGTCTGCAGTGTTGTCTTTAGGTCTACCTAGGGTCCTCCCAATCTCTTTCTTTTTCACCATGATGAGAAGACATTGCAGGATACTAGGACATACGAACTGGCTAAAAATGTTTTCTTCCCTTTTAATGCAATGGCCAGTCACATCTGGATATTATTTTCTCTTGACTCCACTTCTTCCACCAGCTTCTTCCCTGTATCTTTGCTCTCCTTATCTATTCCCAGAGTCTTCAACGCTTTGTTCCCTCATTTTCTATTCAATCCAGTCCAAAGAGAATTGTGTTCACCTCCTTTGACCAAATCTGCTCTTATCACAGTCAAAAATGACCGCCAATGGCTCAACATTTTATAGCCCTGACTGACCACCATCTTTGACACTGACTTCAATTGTCTCAGGGATACCAGAGTCTCCAAGTTTTCTTACTTGCTCACTAGATCATTCTTTTTTCATTTCCTTGGCAGGTTCCTCCTCTTCTTCCTCCCCAAATCACCCCAGGGCTTTGAGTCCCCTGACTACCCCATCTAATCTCTTAGTTTTAAATACCATGTGTATACACCCAACAACCAAACTTAGTAGCTCAGACCTGTCCTCTGAACTTCAGACAAAATAGTCTACTTAATATCTCTACCTGAATGTCCAATAGAAATGTTAAATTCAGCATATCAAAAATGCAACTCCCTCATCTTGGCAGTGACAGGGGAGGATAAAAATGTTTCCTGGGTGGGAGGGCACGTGGGTGGCTCAGTGGGTTAAGCCACTGCCTTCAGCTCAGGTCATGATCTCAGGGTCCTGGGAACGAGCCCCACATTGGGCTGTCTGCTCAGCAGGGAGCCTGCTTCCCCCTCTCTCTCTGCCTGCCTCTCTCTCTCTACTTGTGATCTCTCTGTCATAAATAAATAAATAAAATCATTTAAAAAAAAAAATGTTTCCTGAGCCTTGCATCTGAGTATCTCAGGTTGGGAACAATGGCAGGACATGGGGTTGGCAGAGGATAAAGAACTGAGGGGAACTCCATTACAGACCATGGAGGTGTTAGTAGAGACAGTTGACAATACTTTGTATGTGACATTTAAAGCAGGGTCAAAGGTAAAAAGAGGGAAAACAGCAAAATAGATCAGAAGAGCAGTAAATTCTTTCGATGACCTCAACTCCCAGTTACTTGCTGATTTTCACTGGTAACTGCATGATACTGAATTGAGAAGGTCCCTGTGAGGTATTATGCCACATAATTAACTCCCCATTTTAGGGAAACCTCCTCCCCTCTCTAGTTCTAAGATCCATCTCCTCCTCAAGAATAGTGTGCAATTCAGTCACCCACGGGAATATATTCCACAAAGCTGTGAGTTATTCAGTCAAATATGATCTTTCCTGAGATATCCCTACTAGTGTGTGGTGAGTTATTCTTCCTTAACTCATCTAGTAAGTAAATACAGTGTTAAAAACAAGACAACAGTTCCAAAACACAGTCACTTAAGTCACGCCTGCATCACCAGAGACCTAACTTCAGTTTCACCGGTCTCAGAAATGTTATCTTAACCCAGTTCATTGAATGGAATCACCTGATCAGCATTAGTTGGTAATTTTTCATCAGCTTCAGGTGATTTTCCTGTACATCTTTGCCATCCCCTAAAGGAAAGCCACCTCGAAATAACCAATCCGATTTTTTGTCTAGTACAACATGTTCTTGTTCCTGCTCCCTTCTATCTAGAAAATTCTTGTTTTGTAGACTCCTCAGAATGCCTTTAACTCCTAGATTGGATGCGTGCCCAATTCATGAATCATTCAATAAAGCCAATAAGATCTTTAAAATTTACTCAGTTGAATTTGTTTTTTTAACAAGAAGAACACACACACACACGCACACATACACACAACTCACAGATACATAGTCACCCACAGAAGAGTAGAGCTTCAAACCATATTAAGGAAAGAACATTTCGCTATCCATCTCTGCACATGCCAATAGTTTACGTTATTTGAAAAACAGCGGTGCTTATCCTTCGTATTCCTTCTATTTCACTCTAAGAAAATATATGTATATACAATGCATATCATAGAAAAATATTATTTTTAACACCTGAGAAATAATCATGCTCTCTCCAAAAGCATCTTTCTATTGATATTCACCTGTTACTACAATAAGACCAAGCAGAGGCCTTGAATTTCAACAAAATGTTTTATAGTTTCTTAGCCAGGGAAGAGTCCTAGATCCGCTTTTCTTCTATAAAATCAATATAGGAAATAGTTTGAGAGGTTATGAGATGAGACCTCCAGAGAATGTAAGTTGAACGCATACGCATGCACACACACACAAGCACAGAGACGTACCCCACCTCCCAACAACGATGCTGGAAACAGCGCCTTCGTACCAGTGGTCACGGGGCACTGCCACCCTGCCAAGCCACTGGAAGTCTGCCCATGGCTGCCAAAGCACAGAGGTGGTGATGCCAATGCTAAGGGAACCAGTAACAGGGTCAAGCATTCTGGAGAAGCCGTCTCCTCTTGCACAGAGGTTGCTGCTGACACAGTGCTATCACCTCTGTTGCCAAAGCCACCCTGATCGCCGCTGCCTATCAAGTGCAGTGCTTCTGGCCCACCGCCATCGTGTTCTGTACTCAGCACCCCTCCGAGATCAAAGAGAATGAGCTCATTTGGTTTTTCAGAGTCTTCTATTTCAAATCCCCTTGGGAAATTGCAGTGATAGACATGGTGTTCTCAGAAGTGCATTTTTCTGTAGATTCTGCCCCACTGTCCTTAAACAAACCTGACTCTTTCGTGGAGGGATCTTCAGTCACTCATGCAAATAGAGGCCTGCCAGGCCTACCGCAGGGATCAACGTGTGTTCCCAGCCTGCTTGACTTATTAGAGGAGCAGTTTAGGCTTCTTCAAGCCGGGGCCAACACTAAAATCAGGATCTGAATGATGAGTTAGGAATATAGACAACCAAAGAAGCAGCCAATGCCCAGGAAGCTGAGGAAAGTGCTGGGAAATCCTGACATGCCACCACCATAAAAAGAAATAATAAATAAGTGAGAGCTGGACTGCAGGGCACTTGTTTATAAGAAAGTTCAGAGCACATGAACCGTTGAAAAAGACAGTCTTCTTTATCCCTCGTTCTCCAGCTGTGGGAGCCTTCTCCATAACATGCTCCAAGGGAACAATTGTTGGGAGACCTGTAGTTTCAGTTTGTAGGATGCTTCGGATGTGGATCTGAAGGTTTGTTATCATAATCAAACCTATGTGCAATACCACTGAGCCATAAATAGGAACAATATACTGCTAACTCAACAACTTGGCTAGATCTCAGCGATATCCTACTGAGTGAAAAAAGTCAGTATCAGAGACTTACATATTACATGATCCCCTTTATATAGCATCTCTGAGTGACAAAGTTATAGCAGTGGAAAACAGATCAGTAGTTGTGGGAGTTAGATTTGGAGGAAGGGTGTGACCTTTATGGGAAAGCGCAAGAGTTTCTTTGTGGTGATGGAAGTTTTGTACCCTGAATATGGTGTTGGTTACCAGAAGTCTACATATGTGGTCCACTTCAGAGAACTACACACACAGAGTACATTTAAAAGCTAGTGAGATCTGGGGTGCCTGAGTGGCTTAGTTGGTTACGCATCTGCCTTCAGCCCAGGTCATGATCCCAGGGTTCTGGGATTGAGCCCCACGTTGTTGGGCTCCCTGCTCAGGTGAGAGCCTGCTTATCTGTTTCCCTCTGCCCCACCCCCACTCATGTTCTCTCTCTCCCTCTCACTATCTCTGTCTTTCTCTCTCAAATAAATAAATAAAATCTTAGGAAAAAAAAAAATTAGTGAGATCTTAATAAGGTCTGTCCTGACTTTGACAACGTGCTTTCATTATGTAAGAAATTATCACCAGAGGAAGTCAGGTGAAGGGTACACTGGAAACTCTTTTTTTCAACTCTCTGTGAGTCTCAAACTGTTTCAAAATAAAAAGCTATTTTACAAAATCAAGCATATAACTGTCAGAAGAAAATGGAGATGGAAATAACGAATTATCAGAATTATCAGATGAATAACAAATTAATAGAATTATCCAATTCATTAGGTATACATGAAAAATGCACAGCTCTATTGGGTATTACAATTATGAATAAAATGGTCACAAATTATTAATATTTCCTAAGGACTACTATCATGATCTTCTAATCTGCCAAGTCTAAAACCTTATTAAAAAGTCAGTTTTTCACTGATTAAAAAAAAAAAATTCTTTAACAATTGCGCAGAACCAAAGTCTATCTGGCCATACGTCTTCATCTTTGAGATGCATACTAGCCTAAACAAAGGGTAAACGTAATTCCACAGGGGTATGTCCACATCTCTGAAACACAGTACCTCTAACATCTGTTGATAAAGAACCAATTAAAACAGTCACTGGACCTGTAACAATACACAGATCATCTCCATTTCTGAGACACAACAGTAATATGAAGAATTAAATAGACATTAGTTATTTTTACTACTTATTCCGTAAGTATTTATGAGGTGCCTACTTTCTATTAGATGCTATGTATGATACTGGGAATACAGAATAAATAAGCATGATTTGTGACTTCAGAGCACTCACATTGGGCCTTGAGAGTAAAAATACACACGACAATATACATATCCACCAATCTCACCCACCCCAACACATCTTACAAATACTTTTTTTCCAATGTTCTGAATGCAGACAAGTAAGTTTGCCAAAGTTATACTGCAACAGGAATTAAAACTTGTTATCAAGCAGTTTCTTCCTGACCACAGCTAGGTAATAGCAGTTAATAGTTCCCAAAGTGGAATGGCAGCAAAAGCAAGATAAGAGGTGACTGATTATGGTAATAAAATAATTAACTTCCATTAAGATCAATTACTAACATAGAGATTTTAGCAATTTTCTTTTTAGTCATTCACAGTGGTCCTTTCCCTCTCTTACTGCCTTATGCCACAATATTTATTATCCAGAAAGAAAAATTAACCCAATCAGCCCCTCTCCCTCATTTGATATACAGTGCTCATATTCTCAAAAGAATGAATCCTGCATTCATGGCATTCTTTGTGTTATTCAAGTCCCCTTTGCCTCTGACTTGCTCAAGCACAGCACAATTTCAAAACCCAGTGTGAGAGCCACTTACCAAAAAGCTCAAGTTTCTGGAAGCTGGGACTGGTATCCGCTTGATTCCTAATCTACTCTCATTGAACTTTCTTGTTTTTAAAAATCAGATACTTAACATCCTTGAGTGTATGGCAAGCTTTAACTTGGAAAAAGCTGTATATATAATGTTTATATATTACTGATAAGCATACCTTTAAATTTACTTGTTAGCTTGAGAGGCAAACTTTATGTCTACTCACCAAATGGTAGTTGTAATTCTGAATGCAGAGTGTGAGCCATTTAAACCAGAAACGTTTGAAGTAGGTCCAAGTCTAGACTCCTCAAGTTGCCTATTAGCAAAATAAATTCTGTGTATTCTCAGTCCTTCAGTTTCTTTACCTGAGTCATCCTTGATCAGTATCAGTGTTTGGGGGGTAGGGGGGATGAATTAGAAACATCTTTTCTTTTATATTTGGTATGAAATCTACAATAAAATAGAAACTACTCTAAATTAACATTCTCTTCACAGATACTCCCATTTCTTAATGGCAAAAAAGAAGCCATCTGTACGTAGTGTATAATCCTTATAATATTCACTTAGTTGACAAATATGTATTGAGCACTTATTATGTGCTAGGCACTATTCCAGAGATTGGGATAAAATAGTGAACAAAACAAACGCCCATGTCTTCATAAAGCTTATATTCTAACAGGGGAGAAATAATCCACAGTTACGAGAAATAATACAGGGACAGACAAATAAAATGCCCATTTACACAACAATGTAAGGGCTGATTATTTTATAATCAGGGGGGCATGGTCAAAATTATGTGAAATGAGGGGCATCCGGGTGGCTCAGATGGTTAAGCGACTGCCTTTGGCTCAGGTCACAATCTCAGGGTTCTGGGATTGAGCCCCACCTGAGGGGAGCTTCCCTGCTCAGTGGGGAGTCTACTTCTCCCTCTGTCTCTACCCCTCCCCCGCCCGCTTGTGAGTGCTTGTGCTCTCTCTCTCTCTCAAATAAATAAATAAAATCTTTTTTTAAAAAAAAGTTACATGACATGAGATATCAGGTTTTTTCATGTGTGATTGAAAACATAATTCTCTCTTTCATCTAGTACACTGTGCTTGCTTTTGACATAAACAAGTGAAAACATTGGTCATAATGGTCACTACTGGGCAGACAACACAGAAACTGGGCACCCACGTTCATTCTCAGCCACAGTATCTAAACCAGCTCTGACTCATGAGCAGAGGGGAGCCTCCATGAGCACCCAAACAAGTACAAGGTCCTGGAGTTTGTAAGACCCCAGAAAGGATCAAAGGTACATGTTGAAGGGGTTAGCTCTTCCTCTTGTGAGGAGACTGAAGTTCCCCCAAATGACTCCTGAGGGCACTTGTCTAAGGGAAAGGAGTAGATGCTTTGAAGCTAAAGAAGAAAAAGGAAAGAAAAGGAGGGGTCAGGAGAGAGTATATATATATGTGAGCACCCTCACTTGGAAGCACCAAATCCAAAGGCCTTTCCTTTGGATCCTTTAAGGGAAAAACAAAGTCACAACGACATTCATTCGATGTCTCCATTATAATCAGGTGTGTGTTTGATCTTGGAAAAATTAAGCATGCTGGAGAGTCTTAGGATTTGTCATTCTTTGATGACAAATGCCCCCAGAACATACTTCTGGGCTTTCCAGTAGAGATGGCATACACACACAGACTCATAAGCAGAATATCCACAGTTCTCAGCAATAATACAAAGATCTCCTGATAAAAGGCAAAAAAAAAAAAAAAAAACTAAAACAACAACAATAAAAAAACAACCTCCCATACACACTGTAAGGGCCTGCCCCTCTCAGAGGAACTAGCTTGTGGACCCCAGAAGTAGGGGCAGGGCAGGCCAGGTGAAGATGTCCAATCAGTGTGGCGTGGGTATATCCACTGGGTGAATTAGGATTCAATTGGCTACCTGTGTAGGGGCAGGGCTCAACCACCCCCATAAAGGTTGGTCTGCGAGGCTGGCGATAAAAAGGAGGAGAGCTGTCAGAAGAAGAAGAAGGAAGAAGAAGCAGCAGAAGAGTCGGGGGAGCAGCAGAGAGAAGAGTCGGTGGGAGAAGAAGCGCTGTAACAGCTCTTGAAAGAGCTATAAGTGCCGCCAGCGGCCCCGCACCACCGGCGGCCCCGAGCCGCCAGCGGTCCCGACGCCAGAGGTCCCAAGCCGCTAGCGGTCGGACGCCTGTGACCCAGAGCCACCAGCGTCCCAACGCCAGCAGTCCCAACGCCAGCGGTCCCGACGCCAGCGGTCCCAGCATGCCAGCGGACCCGAGCCGCTAGCAGTCCCGAGCTGCGGGCGGCCCCGACGCCAGCAGCCCCGCCCACACTGCGGCTTCGGCAGCGGCGCCACGGGGAGCAGCGGAGCCACCAGCAGCCGAGCCGCCTGCGGCCCCGAGCTGCCAGCAGTCCTGAGCCAGTGGTCCCGCGCAGCCAGCGGCCCCGAGCCACCAGCGGTCCAGATGCCATCGGTCGAGACACCAGCGGTCCCGTGCCACCAGCGCCCCGAAGCCTGTGGCCCCGAGATACCTGCGGCCCTGAGACGCCAGTGGCCCTGATGCCAGTGGCCCCGCCCACACGCTGCGACCCTCGGCAGCGGCGCCACGGGGAACGGCCTAGATGGTAGCAACCTCGCCGGGAACCCTGAGCCGCTGCTTCACCAGAGCTGTGTCATTCCGGGGAGCGGCTTCGTCAGGGAAGAGGCCTCCTCGGTGAACGGCCCTGCAGAAGCAGCATCGTCAGGGAAGAGGCTTCCTCCAGAGCGGCCTCGCCGGAGCAGCCTTGTCTGGGGAGCAGCCTCGCCAGAGCAGCCTTGTCAGAGTGGCATCATGGGGAGCAGAATCTGTGTCATCGGTGTTGTCCTCCCTGTCATCATCGCTGTCGTCATCGCCTCTTCTTGGGAGCGGCCCTGCCCGGGGAGCGACCTCACCAGCAGTGGCCTTCTTGGGAGTGGCCTCTTCTTGGGAGCGGCTCCAACCGGGGAGCGGCCTCATCTGCGGAGCAGCCTCGTCCAGAGCAGCCTTCTTGGGAATGACCTTATCGGAATCATCATCGTCGTCTTTTCGTAAGAGACAGCCCTGACCGGTCAGTTTGATTTTTGATGCTTGGCGTGAAATAAAGCTTTGTTTGATTTTCGCTTTATATCAGTCTCATTCCTTTGATCGCGGACCCTAACACACACAATCCCATGAGATTGTGAGACTGAATTCTAGATTATCCCCTACACATACACACACACATATACAAGCAAGGAGTGGGTTCTTGAGGACAGGAGGCCTCTGTCTTGCCAGTCTAATATGTACAAATCATAAAAAATATTACATACAATACATGAAATTTCTTTCATGGGGAAAGAAATTTTGGGGAAAGGTACTCCAGCATTCTAGAGTATAATCAGGCAAGTAAAGTTCCCAGCAGCTTCTATATGGTTCCACACCAAGTAATTAGGTCAAAAAAGAGTCTAAGCCCTATGTGACCAATTAACTCTACAAAAATACACAGTAAACCTTAGTACAAATTTGAGCCACATAATCAAATGATATAAAAATCTGTATTTATGTTCTGCCTACTAATAGTTTACATATGGATTTTCCATATAAAATATATTACTGAAAATAGCCCAGGTTACACAGCACACTTTTGATTAATATTTCTGGGGACCTATGGACTAGGGTAGATCCCATAGGAAAAAAAGTATCAGCAGTTACAGATCGACTTTTTGGTTAGTATATTGTGTATTTTCTATCCTTTACTTAAAACTTGAGCCATGTGTACAACATAACTTACAAATATTTTATTTATTAAATTCTAACCTTATAGAGGTAAAAATATAGATTAAGTCATTAAGTTTTTTTTAAAAGCAATTTTTCAGTGTTTTCATGTTTGAGTTAATTAATTAGTTAATGTAGTGAATGTTTATATTTTATTCATGTCCATTTGCTGAGCACATTATAATTAATTACTGAGCTATCAAAACACTTGCATGGCTTCAAAAAATAAAACAATGGTTCAAAATATGTTTCACTTCAAAGTATCAATTTTGTTCTATTAAGTTATTTTAACCACAGCCAAAACAAACACCTTCTAAAAGCAGGAAAACTTAAATAGAGTTGGTGATATTTCAGGTTTTCATTACAAGTTCTCCTAGTTTACCTATTGGTAAATATGCTCTCAAAGACAGAGCTTTTGAAGAGTAAATAAAACACTGGATTTAATACCACCTTCAGCCTAGACATCTTGAGGATCCTAACCTCTTTGGAGTGCAAATAGCGACGCTTCAAAGAGAATGAGAAAGCTGAGCACACAAGCCAGGGCCATCAGATACTGCCAGAGCCCACAACCGACATGCTGGGACTGCAGTCTTTCTTACCTGCTTCTATGGTTACGAAAGAAAAAAAGACAAGTTTATCTTCTAGAGACCTATCACAGAGCAGAGTTACTCTCCAAAACACTCAGGAAGGGGCTCCGTCTCCCTGGTATACTGCTCCATACAGCCTTTAGGTCAGAAGAGCAGACATTTCCATGAGCCCGCTGGAGAAGTCAGTGTGACAGTCTATAACTTCACTTCATTGTTTCTGCTGAAGGTTTACAGAAAATCAGAAAACTAACCCATTCTGTATTCCCTGGAGTCAATGGTTCTCTAAAGCGATTCTGAAGATACTTCCTAGTGAATCTAGTATCTTTATACAGATGAAATGGCAAATGGGACATGAATTGTGCTTACTACAAATAAAAAAGTCTATCATAAACATTATTGGATTTAGATACAATAAACACGTGCCAAATTGAACAAATACCTGTAATCTTCATATACCTGGTCTACCATATACATTTTAAAGAACATTATCCTAGATGAACAGGGATCTGATCTGGATTACCAAATAAAATAAACTGAGCAAAGATTCTTCTAACTCCAAATTTGCAAGGATTATGCCACAGTGTATACCAGTTACCCAGATGACGTTTTTCGTTTTCATTTTCCTGGCATGATATACACTGGGTCCACATTTGGCTTGTTCAGATCTCAAAGTCACTCCTCAAGAGACTGACTCTGACCATCCTATCTAAAGCAATCTGACCCTGCTAAACTTTTTTACCCTGCTTTATTTTTCTTTATGACATGTACATCATACTAACATTATAATATATATTTAGTAGTTTATTGCCATATTCTCCAGCAGAATGCAAGGCTCTTCAAAGAGGAAGGTTTTCTAGATGTCCATCAACAGATGAATGGATAAAGAAGATGTGGTATATATATATAATGGAATACTATGCAACCATCAAAAGAAATGAAATCTTGCCATTTGCGACAACGTGGATGGAACTAGAGGGTACTAGGCTTAGCAAAATAAGTCAATTGGAGAAAGACAACTATCATATGATCTCCCTGATATGAGGAATTGGAGATGCAACAGGGGTAGAGGTTAGGGGGGTAGGAAAAGAATAAATGAGACAAGATGGGATTGGGTGGGAGACAAACCAAAAGAGACTTTTAATGTCACAAAACAAACCAAGGGGGGCCAGGGAAAGGGGTGTAGGGAGAGGGTGGTGGGGTTATGGACATTGGGGAGGGTATGTGCTATGGTGAGTGCCTTGGAGTGTGTAAACCTGGTGATTCACAAACCTGTACCCCTGGGCTGCTAATACACTATATGTTTATTAAAAAATAAAAATAAATTTTAAAAAAGGAAGGTTTTCTTTATTAAATTCACTGTCATATCACCATTGATGGGAGAATGGATAAAGGAAATGTGATATATATTATATTATATTATATTATATTATATTATATTATATTACATTATATCAGTAATTCAGCCATAAAAAAGAAGGAAATTCTGCCATTTGTGACAACATGGATGAAACTTGAGGGCATTGTGCTAAGTGAACTAAGAGAAAGATAGAGTATAATCTCACTTTTGTGTGGAATCTTAAAAATCGAACTCATAGAAATAGAAAGTAGACTAGTGGTTACCAGCGGTGTGTATGGGCCAAGGATGGAGGAGGGGAGGAATAATGGGTGAAGGTGCTTAAAGAGTACAGAATTCCAGTTATTGGATGAATTTAAACTCTAAAGATCTAGAGCATGGTAACTCTAGTTAACAATATTGTGTTGTATATTTGAATATTGCTAAAAGAGTAAATCCTAAAAGTCCCCACTACAACAAAATAAAAGATAACTATGTGAGATAATGGATGTGTTGACTAACCTTATGGGGCAATCATTTTGCAATATGACACATACATATCAACACAACATATATCAAATCATCACTTTGAACCCTTTAAACTTACACAGTTTTGTATGTTGAGTGTACCTCAATAAAGCTGGGGGATTTAAAAAAAACAACAACACACGTTGAAAAAATAATTAAATGGAAACACTCTGTGCAGAGAAAATGGCAGAGATTTTCCAAAACTGATGAAAAACACTAACCCACAAATTCAGAAAGTGCTACAAATCCCAAGCAAGATAAATGGGGGGGGGGGGGCAATTCCTTGTCACATCATAGTAAAACTGCTGGAGAAAAACCCTAGAAGCAGCCAGAGGAAAAAAGTTATACTACTTCCCAGGGAACAACAATACAACTGAGAGCTGCCTTCTCCACAGAAATGTTGAAGACAGAAGACAGTGAAGTCTGTTTTAAAATGCTGAAAAACAGTAATTGCCAATCTACAATATTATACTTAGTAAAAATCCCCTTCAAAACTCAGGATGAAATAAATACTTTTCCAGCAAATAAAATCTTTAAGAAATTCATCAACAGCACACCTGAATTAAAAGGAAATACTGAAGGAACTTCTTCAACAGAAGTAAATGATCCCAGAAGCCAAGAAATGAAGAGATAAATGAAGAACATCAGTAAAAGTTGTGAAATATTAAAACAAATGAATTTTAACTATGCAAAACAAAGATCATAGTGCTTTTTGCAAGGCTTTCATATGTAAAATACTTGCACAAGAGAATAATTCAAAAGGCAACAGGAAGTGAAACCACATTAAAGTCTTCAAATTTACAAGCATAATCAGGTAAGCAGTAAAAGTAAATGGAGAGCCCAGTGTCACCAGACACTACAGGGAGGCTTCTAATGTAAAAGAGACCAAAATAATAAACGAACAAACAGAAACTAACTGAAAAGAAACACACAAGCCAGGGAAGAGAAGAAAAAACTAAATGCACTCAGAAAGAAAAAGGTTAATTCGTATACATAGAAAAATAAGGAAAGACACTATATCCATGAAACAAGAAAAGAAAACAAAAAAAAGAACATTCAGGAAACTAAATATAAAGCAATTTTTGGAAGTTAAAATGATAACAGCAGAAATTAAAATTTCAATGAAAGAATTTGAGGATAGTAAATCTCAGTAAATCTCTCTGGGCGCCTGGGTGGCTCAGTGAGTTAAGCCTCTGCCTTCGGCTCGGATCATGATCTCAGGGTCCTGGGATCCAGCCCCACATCAAGCTCTCTGCTCAGCAGGGAGTCTGCTTCCCCCTCTCTCTCTGCCTGCCTCTCTGCCTACTTGTAATCTCTGTCTGTCAAATAAATAAATAAAATCTTAAAAAAATAAAAAATTAAGCAAATTTCTCAAAAGGTAGAATATAAGGAAATACATGAAATACAGGAGAGAAAAGATCAATTTAGGCAATCCAGCATCAGAATAATAAGAGTTTTAGAGAAAAAAGAATAGATAACACAGAAAGGAGGAAATTTTCTTCTTGATTTAAAGAAAGCTTTCCCAGGGCACCTGGGTGGCTCAGTGGGTTAAAGCCTCTGCCTTCGGCTCAGGTCATGATCCCAGGGTCCTGGGATGGAGCCCCGCATCGGACTCTCTGCTCAGCGGGGAGCCTGCTTCCTCCTCTCTCTCTGCCTGCCTCTCTGCCTACTTGTGATCTCTGTCTATCAAATAAATAAATAAAACCTTTAAAATAAAATTAAAATAAAATAAAAAAGAAAGTTTTCCCAAATTGAAAAGCAAGAATATCCAGATTAAAAGTAGTAATCAAAAGAATGAAAGAAAAGTTATAATAAGGAACATCATTTAAAAATTTCAGATCATCAAGGATTAAGAAAAGATTCAATAATTTCCAGGGAGAATTAAAAAATAAAAAGTCTAGGGGCACCTGGGTGGCTCAGTCGGTTGACTGTCTGCCTTCAGCTCCCACCATGATCTCAGGGTCCTGGGATCGAGTCCTACGTCAGGCTCTCTGCTCGGCGGGAGTCTGCTTCTCCCTCTCACTCTCTTTCTGGCTCTCTCTCGCTCTCTCTCTCTCATTCAAATAAATAAATAAATAATCTTAAAAATAAAATAAAATAAATTAAAAATCCAGATTCAAAGGATCAAGGATCAGCATGGCATCAGATTTCTCCATTGCAACACTGGAAGCCCAAAAATCAGGGACAGTAACGTCAAACACTCTGCGGAAATACGGCTTCATCTTAGACATCTCTACCTGACCGAAAAAGTAATCATGTGTGAAGACAAAACAAAATCATGAACTACATGTAAGTTCCCAAAAATGTTTACTTCACTTACCCTCTTTTTTATCAACTACTAAATAATGTTCTAAACCAAATTATGGGTGGGGTGGAGAAAGACTTGGGGTCCAGGGGACAGGGGATCCCTTATAGAAGCCAAGCAAAGGGAACCTTTCCTAGGGTGGCAAAGAGGAGTCGCAGGGTGGCAGTTACACATTGGGCCTTGTAAGTGACCAGTCCAGATCCAAACAGAAGGGAGGGCCCCCAGAAGGTTGTGCTTCCAGCTCTCCCCCTCCCAGAACAAAAGGACCTAAACTGATTACCTAATATTTTCATAGGAACTGGGTATATTGGAGAGGAGATTTACACTTCTGGCAGACAACTGAGAATGAGTTAGTGCCCGCTTTTGCTTAAGTACAGAGTAACCTAAGGAAAGATAAAAGAAGGAAAGAAGGAGGGAGACAAAACCAATTATCAACTCTGAGAAAACCTAAACTTGTAAAAGATAGGAAATGTAACTATACCTTGGCACACAACACATCTCTGAGTAATATTTATATAGTTACACCAATTTATATAATTATAGCAATAGTGTAATTGGTGAATATTGAGGCAATCAAAAATGATAAAGCCACACTAAGAGAAGATGAAGAGGGAGTGTGTACCCTGAGGTTGCAGGATGTGGTTTCTTATTAAGAGGACTAAGTTTTTACTTTCCAAGTTAAAATGTCAGTAAATAAGACCGAAAGCTGAAAAAAGAGTCAAGAAATGATGTTTCAAGCAAGTCATTAGAAATAT
The DNA here is from genome assembly GCF_002288905.1 of Enhydra lutris kenyoni. Taxonomy (NCBI): domain Eukaryota; kingdom Metazoa; phylum Chordata; class Mammalia; order Carnivora; family Mustelidae; genus Enhydra; species Enhydra lutris. The sequence goes on from NW_019154085.1 coordinate 49,736,679, forward strand.
GGCAGTAAACAGAAGAAACAGCTTAAAGTTGAAAGAGGCTGCCTCCAGAGACTAAAAATCCAAGAGGAAAGGAGTGGAGCCGGAGATTGCTGTTTTTTATTATGAGCTTTGTAAAAGATTGGACTTTTTCAATAATGTACATGTAGAACTTTGATAAAATAATATTAAATTTTAAAAGAGGGACGGTGACATAAAGCTTTGTGAGCCACAAAATAAAACTAGAGTGAGTCATTGGTATGCTACCAAACTCTCAAAATCCTTAGATTCTAAACCTAAAACCTTGCTGTTCTCTTCATTCTCACTTTTCTCATTCCTCTCAGGAGATTGATTAATTCACAGAAGGAAAAAAAAAAATTCTGTGAACTACTAATTACTAGCAATTAATGTCCCCTTTCCTTATGTCCAGTTGCAAATCACTGTTGTCTAAGACCTAGGGACTGCCGAGCTCATTCTAAGGAGGTGTGCAGCTCATAATGTACCTTGTAAAAGCCAAGGTGAAAATCTACACTTCTTGTTCTGGTCCCCCTGTGCGACTAAACAAAAGGCATAAATAGCAATGAGACTCTCTGCGGAACTGAATGTGTACCAGGTGCAAGGACAGATCACACTTCATGTTAGTGAATGCACCAAGGATTTCACTGCTAAATGACATCACTCTGCTGAGAAGAATTAACTGCCACCAGAGGACCTTTATTAGCAGAAGCAACTATGAGTGAATGAAAATGCAACATAAAGCAACACGGCACTTCCCAAAAAGCACTAGAAAATCAATGCCTCTTTGGATTTATCCAAAGAACAGACCTTCCTCCCCACTTTCACATCGAGCAGCAGTAAGGTTTGCTTCTTTATCATGCCAGTCTTCCAGATAGACCCTAACAAAGAAGTCTCGCCTTTGTTGCTTTCTTCTGCCTAAGAACATTTTAAGTTAATATTGGTATCAAGGTAGCATGGCATTGCAGCCATGATCCTCATCTATGATTTGGGAGGAAATTCAAGTATAACACTGGAATTCTTCTGGACATTATAAATACTGATTCTTGCCTTTTGACCACGAATGGTGAAATTTACAATGGGAATTTTTTGTCCCACTGGTCCAGTGAGCTCACCAAATGCTGGATGCTGCAACTGCAGTTCCTGAGTTCAGCCACATCCAACTCACCTACTCCCAACTGCCAAGAAGACAATATTTGTCCCATTTTGAAAAACATCTCCCACAGAGGAAGTAAAAGTTTCTATAGAACAAGCAGTTAGGCATCATGTGTTATGGAAAGAAACTAACGTAATCTGGTTTTAAGAAATTCTGGCTGTGGAATGTCTTCGAAAATGATTACGCAGTCACAGGATCCAGTTAGCCATTTCTGGAAACTTGATTTCCATTGTGCTGGCTACTTTGGCATGCTTTCTAATTCTCGGATGGTTTCCATTCATTCAACTCAAAAACATAAGTGCTAATTGCCTTGCTCTGGACTCTCTTAGTAGGTGTAAACTTTCCATCTGAGGCATGAGAGACTAGTCCCATGATTCTTGTTAATGTTAATAAATAAAGCTTTATAGTAAAATGTTGGCCAGGGTAAAATAACTCTCCAACATATGGACTCAAGATGATCATTCACACACAAGCAACAGAGAACTGAATCCAAGAACCATAATGTTCAGTTTTCCTCCTACCTCAGACTGGTTTTCCATCTCATATACCTGCAAATAGGTGAAAAGAATTTATTCCTTGATATCTGATAAAACTGTGTGGTACTTTTCCTATATAGAGAAATATTCTTAAAGTGCAGATTTTTCACCCATCACCACCTGTTCCAAGGGAGACATTTACTAGGCATGATACATGGGGGCAGACACGGCCTATAGATGAAAACAAATAATTATCAATGCCAAGTAGAGTTTCCTAAATGACAAATGGATGACATAAATGAAATAATGCCATAGGAATTGGGGTGGGGGGGGCATACTGGGCAGGAGAAATAGATCAGGAGGAAGTAACAATGAACTGAGCTTTTAAGAAAGTTTGAGAATGAACTAAATGGAGAAGCAGCATAGTATTAACTTTTAAGAGTATGAACTCTGGAACAAACTGCCTGGCTTTAGATCCCAGCTGTGCCCCTTAGTTAACTGTGTGGCCTTAAACAGTTTGCTTAATATTGCTGAGCTTTAATTTCTCTACTTGTAAAGGTGGGATTAAATAGTATCTGCCATATTAAGAGGTATTGAAATAAAATTTAGTTAAAACATGTAAAGGACTTCGACAATGCCTGATATAAAGCAAGTCCATAAATACAGTTGCTACTACTACTATTATTATTATTACATTTACTATTATTACTATTATTGTATTTATTATTATTATTATTATCATATGGGAGAAGAGTGGAAAAGACATGCCTGACAAGGAAAACAGGCCAGCAACTTTTAAAAATTAATAAATTATTTAGTCATATTTAATCACGTGGTTATGCTGATATGAAAAGCTCATGCTAGCACCAGCATCAGCAACTTTTTCCATTTGTCCCGATACAAATGAATAGAAACTTAAAAAGGTAAGTATTTAAGTGGTGAGACTTCACTTCATTTATGAATTGCCCATAGCTACATCGGAAACTTTTATTATTTGCCGAAAACGTAAAGAGTGGAAGCATATGTCGTTAATTTAAAAAGAGATTTCACATATTTGTTTCATGACTTCAGCTCAGTCAGACGTGAAGACCCAGGTGCCTTGGATGCAGGCATGAGGGCACACCAAAACACAAGAAAATGAGGTGCTAAACAGTCCACATGATTTAGAACTCACTCCTCCAGTCACTATGAATGCAAATGTCTCATTTACATAAAGCCCACTCATATTGATGCTAATCAGGAGCAAAGAAGAAGCTATCACCTCCTAGCCAGCATCAGATATAAGAAATCAGAATTCAAATTATTCCCATTAGAAATGGTAATAGGATCTTTCAAATTGTTATGTTGATCAGCTTTGATATTTGGATATTAATTCAAGAAATATCTACTGAGTATAGAACATTTATTGAATGCTTACCATGACCCAGGCATTGTCCTAAATGTTTTTATGCATTTTTCATACAATTTTTTTACAACACTCCTAACTAAAAGGTTCCATTATTATACCCTCTTTTACTGATACAGAATGAGGGATTTGCCTAGTATCCCAGTGTGTCTAGCTGATTTTAAAGCCCATGCCAAAAAAAAAAAAAAAAAAAAAGGCAGCAAGCAGCAGCAGCCCATGGCACCCACTCAATTTTAATTAATTTGTTTAACTCCAATGGCACCTATCTCCATGTGCTCATTCCTACTCCCATTCCTAGAAACAAAGCATCCAAAGAATGGTTCCTTTTCTTCTAAAGCAGAAAGGAAAATATGGAAGAAATAAGAATGGTAGTAGTGATAATACCATTGAATTGTCCACCTGAGTACAAAGGAGAAAACCCAATACTCACATTGTCATTACATGCCATTCTGTCTTAACCAGGCAAAGGTAGCAATAATCTAACCTTAACCAAGGAACTGCATGGTCACACACACCAGGTAGAAGATGTGCTGCCTAGGTGGTTGTTTTTAGCAACTACTGAGGACAATTTAAAAGTTTAATGCAAGGAAATAAGATTAGTACATTTATAGCCAGATGGATCTGATAATTTCTCATGGTACCAGAGTCCTTAAAGTGTTTTATTTCAGGCAATCTGTAGGAGTAAGACATAGGAGCCAAGTGAATCAGCATAGAAACTTGCTGTTGATCTTTGATTTTGAGAGCAATATTTGTTTTCATTTTGAGAAGACTGTTTGGGATCTTGCACCAGCTTCTATGCCATTCTGTTGGCAGATGCTTCTCCCCATGGCTTCCCCCACACAACAATGGGTCTCAGCTCCACCAAAGGCTCCCACACCCTACGTCCCCGGGTTTTCATACCCACAGTGCTATGCAGGTTCCCACAGAGAGATCCTTTTAATACTACATCTCTTAATTCCAAGCACCACCCACACTACAAGATTCAGGGGAAACTCACTTTACAAACAAGTTGGGGGTAATTAAAATCAAGTCCAACATAAGGCAACAACTTAAAGCCTTTAAATATGGTTATTTACAGAGTTCGTGGGAAAAGTTTAAAAAAAAAAAAAAACATAGAACAAAGTTAAGCTCTTTTCAGATGAATCCCATGGATGCACATCCACATTACTGTCTTCTATACACTCTCTTGTAGAAGAAACCCACCACCCAACCACAAGAGTTGCTTTTACTGTAGGATCAGGCTATAAGACACTGGCAGCAATGGAGTCCCAGACCTACATTTTGCCACCCTGGATGGCGAGGTGGGGTGAAGAAGTTTCAGTACTCTAGGTTAGTCTCCACCCACCCTAGGTCCCGGTGGGTAGCCCTCTCACTCTTCCTGGTTCTTCAGCAGAGAAGCATTGTTATCAACACACACAGAGAAATTTTCAGCAAACGTTACCAGAGAATTTTCAGAAGAGCACAAATTCAATCCATCTTAAGGAAAATAAATATTCCCTTAAATACAATAAATGTTGATCTTCTTCTCAGATGTGGGGTTTCCCATGGACTCATTCCATGCCCAGAGGCCAAGTTCAGGAAAAGCAGAGTTCTTCCATACCACTAAGGCAGTTGCTGTTAATTTACTATCTTCTGCCCATACCATAGCCTAGTTAGTACTTCAAAGAGATCCCTTCTCTTTCCCTTAAGCTTGATCAAATTCTTGGACATGGCATCTATCACACTCATCACTGTAAACAGAAGGACCAAATGAGGACTCACCATTGCCTGGTTTAGAGCAACTGTTTTGTAGTCACAAGCAATGTTCTATCATTTCCATTGGGGTGGGGGAGGGAAAGTTATTTAATACAAATAGAAATTAAATAAAATTTCCTTGTATACTTTCATTCTAAAATTGCAGCATTTAAAGAGAAAGCCCACACATTGGTTCTGTGAGTTTTGTTAAATATTTCATGCTGGTTGATTCTGTTGTTCTAAGTACCATCTACTTAGTGCAATAATTGTGTGTGTGTGTTCATTAGACAGGGCTGTCATACTTATGTGCGATCCATGGTAGGTATTTCATAAGTTGCTCTATATTCGAGTAGCCTAAGTCCAAGAATGCCATAAATGTTTTTTTCTTTATAGTTCAGTGTCTCTCACTCGTTCTCTCTTCTCCTTTTCTGACTTCCTTTATTCCCCCCTTCCATCACTTCCCTCTTTCAGCTACTGTATTTGCACCCCACAATATTTGAGAACTAAGTGTTGGAAACAAATCTGAAACATCTAAATCACAAGAAAGTAAGATTGTGTACTTGTGCCTTTCCCAGATCCTTAAAAGTCAATGAATATAAAGCACTTTACAAAGCATAGAGCTTGCTATTGCTTTTAGAGCACTAACATTTTTAGAAACTCATGGAGAAGAAGAATGATGAAAGCCTGGCAGGGAAATTAAAAAGTAGTTTCATTATTCAGTAGTTCTTAACAGAATTACAATTCTTACAATTACAATGGGAATAATTTGGAAGACAGAGATTTGACACCACCATCGCAGTCACAAACTGACAGGACAGAAATTATTTACCTAAACCAAGAATCAGGAAACCAAGGGCTATGGACCAAAATCCCAAGACACTGCCTATCTGTGTTGATAAGGTATTGTTGGTAAATGCGTTGCCACACCCAGGCATTTACGTATTGCTCATGGCTGTTTTTGCACCGCAATGACCAAGCTGAATAACTATGACAGAGACTCTGTGGTCTGTAAGGCCTGAAATACCTACTTCCTGACTTTTTACACAAAAACGAATGTAATAAGAAAACTTGTGTTTCATACATTAATTAAATGAACAGAAACAAGATCTTTAAAAGTACACTCATTATCAAATTTGTATCCTACGTTGTCCTCTATATTTGGAAGTCGCCATTGCAGCAGTGATCCTTATAGCATGTTGCATCTGTGTCCTATGGAGCTTTTCGGAGTTAAGAGCAGTGATGCTCACCGTCTTTTTCACAAGTGGAACATGTAGAAATTGGCATTTGGCTAAGCCAAACCTACCAGCAAACCCTTCTGCAGAATTCTTGGAAACTTCTCTTACCACTCTTTCTGATTGCTATAAGCTAAGATGTTCTAAAGATCTGAAGGCATTAATGCTGTAGTTGAGTATAGAGCGAATTTCATTGGTTCAAATTCTGATTCTCCAATTAATAGCTGTGCTTTGGTTTCCTTGCCTATAAAAATGGGATAATAACAGTATCTACCTCGCAGGTGAAGACATCTAGAATAGTGTTGGGCAGTATGTGCTTACTTAGCACTCCATAAATACTAACCGTAGTTTTATTATTTGAAGGTATGCTTCGCTCTGTCATGAAACATGTGTTGTGAACTCCAGAATAACAGTACTTCACTTTACCTTATAATTCTGAAATTCATTGTGTATTCCACATAATAGCTTCCTGTTAAACATATGTCCTAGAATTAACACTTTAGTCAATCAGTAGGTATATGTACAGCATCTACCTCAAGCAGAGCAAGACATTAAAAACCACAGGGATACAAAAGTAAGCATGAGAGCTCTTTCCCTCCATGGGGGTGGCAGACAGTGCAGATGCAGCCAAGTTTAAGGTTCAAGACAAGACCTTCACAGCAGAAAGGAGGAGTTGCTTAAACAGCTAGAAGACCTGAAGTAGAGCTGTCCCAGCTACATAATCGCCAAAGTGACAGGTGGCGCGGCTTCCAAATTCTCCAAGATCCCAGATGTTTGCAAACCCATAGCTCGGGTTCTCACCATCATCAGTCAGAAAAAGAACCTCGGGAAACTCTACAAGAGTAAGAAGGACAAGCCCTGGGATCTGCAGCCCAAATATCTCAAAAATATTTCCTATAAAATTAAAACTACAATCTGTATGTGGGAAGCTGACTCAGAGCCAAGCTGTTCCTTTGGCAGCAGTCTGGGGAGAACCACCTACTGCTGCAGTCAGCTTCTCTCAAAATATGCATTCGTTAAAAAATTTTTTATAAAAAAGAAAAACTTAGTGCCCTGAAAACACTTCCCAGCTACAACCACCTTCCGAAATTTCTTGTGTGAACAACCTACTATTCAGTAGTCTTGAATACTCTTAAGTCTCTACTCTAGAACAGAGCGGAAAGACTCAAACACCCAATAGGAGGATTATGATATAAAGGAGAGGGAGCATGTGTCTGAAATTCACCAATTTATGACAGGTCTGATTCTTTCCATTTAAGTAATCATTTTAAAGAAAATACTATCTTTCAGATTCCTCTTCTTCCTCTGCTCCTCCCCAAGGGAGCATCTGGCTGTATGGAGGGGTTAAAAGATGTGGAAGTGGCAGAAAGAGAGCTCAGATCTACACATTCAGGTTCTTCTGCTGACCTCAGGACCCCATAACAGTGCGGCCAAGAGAGATGAAGAGAGAGATGTTGAGCCCTTCTTCAGCCAAGAACATTATACATTCCTGCCTTGCATTCTCCAACACATCAAGGTGAACGACACCCAACAAATGGGGCAGAGTAATGGCAGCCTCTACATTACACCTGTAGCAGTGTCCAGCAGAGGGCACCACAGTGCACAGGGAAGTGAGTCTGGGCCAGGAAACTAGAGGATCAAGTAAGTGCTGACATTCATTCATGAGGTCATTTGACTCAAACTTCCTGAGTAGTTGGGGAAAATATTAGGCAGGGTTTTCAAAGGGTTGAAGATCTCTCTCAAGCATGAAATGAATTGTTCATTTACCAAATTTCGCTCTTCTTCCTGGTAAGCAAGCTCTGCACATAGCAATTGATTTTTTTTTTTCAATGAAAAAATCAGATTATAAGCAGAATATCAAGTCATTGACTTATAGTGAGAAACACAATGCTCCAGGAGACTAATCATACAGTCAGCACATTCATTCCCTATTAAAATATATATATATATATATATATATATATATATATATATATATATATATATATATGGCTTTTTTGGGATACCCAGTTATTTGCTGGGAAGTTATGGAATGAGAACTGAGGGACACAGGTACGTTAAGAAATGACTGTCAGGGGGCGCCTGGGTGGCTCAGTGGGTTAAGCCGCTGCCTTCGGCTCAGGTCATGATCTCAGGGTCCTGGGATCGAGCCTCGCATCGGGCTCTCTGCTCAGCGGGGAGCCTGCTTCCTCCTCTCTCTCTGCCTGCCTCTCTGCCTGCTTGTGATCTCTCTCTGTCAAATAAATAAATAAAATCTTAAAACAAAAAAAAAGAAATGACTCTCAGGATAGGAAGATTAAGGCCTGTTCATCTAGTACTGGGTAAACCTGTCAAGGAAAACAATGCTTGTGTGCACAAATGAAGAGCCCTCGCCCTTTGAGGAGGTTGGATGGGACCCCGCTCACACCGGCCCCTAATCTCCTTCTGTGGTTCCATGGCTAGCCGGGCCCCTCTGATGCACTCAGACTCTGCCCCACTCAGGTCATAGCTGTTTTACCACCCTAGGGTTACTCTCTTTCTTCACGTAGCCAAAGAACCACAAGGTACTAATTTTAAACTTTAAGCTTTCAAAAGGAGACTTATTTCCCTCATTCTTTTCATTATATTTTGTGGAGAAAGCAAAGAGGAGGAGATTATAGCCTACCAGTAGCCACAATCCAGGTTATGTAAAATGAATCATTTAACTAATTCTGTAATTTTAGAATTCCATACAGAGAGAATTTTTGCACCTGTCAAAGTAAGATAGAGTACCTTCTATGAATCATTGATATGTGTCCATATAGACTACTATTGCCTCATTATAAATCAATTCCATTTTCCAGTTCTGCACTATTTTGAAAGTATGTTTTCAGATCCTTATCAAACTAACAAGATTAAAGGATTTCTTTTATTGATCTATTAAACACATAATAAATATTGTACTAACAAATAGAAGGGCAGATTCACCAATATTCTGTGAGCTAACAAAACAAAATAGATCACTTTTTAATAGTTTCATGTTGCATATCCCTTCCATTAAAATTCAGCCATCCTTGGGACGCCTGGGTGGCTCAGTTGGTTAAGCAGCTGCCTTCGGCTCAGGTCATGATCCCAGCGTCCTGGGATCGAGTCCCACATCGGACTCCTTGCTCATCGGGGAGCCTGCTTCTCCCTCTGCCTCTGCCTGCCATTCTGTCTGCCTGTGCTTGCTCTCTCTCCCTCTCTCTCTGACAAAAAAAAAAAAAAATTCAGCCATCCATCCCGTGTCTCAAACTTACTATTCCATCCTAAGTATAGCCTGTGTTCAAATAGATGTATCTTACACCACATCTTCTAGTTTAACAAACTTCTACTAGTATATGTGGGGTGTACCTATTCTGAATGGAAAGACTTTCCACCTAGAATATGCACCTTTCTTTTTCTGTTATAGGCAGAAATATAATCAAAACATCACAAAGGCAAAAGAGAGTCCAGCAGATGGACAAAGAAACAACAACAACAACAACAAAAAAAATCCCTCCTGGATGCAACAGGGTCAAGGCCAGTGAAACTCTATCTGAAATTGTCAGCTCTGGGATTTCTCCAAAATGAAAAGCCTACATAGAGCATGCATTCCAGGGATTATGAACTCATTTTGGCTTATGCTCTTTAAAAAGGTCTACAGCTGCATTCAAAATACATCCAGTTCATCTGTAGGCCTGGGGACTGACATGAAGCCAAGGAGCCCCAGCTGGGACATACATGCAGGAATCAATTTAAGCTCTTCTGGCAAGACTTGGGGTGGTTTGCTATAATGAATGTTAAGGAGGGGTACCAGACCATGGAGAATTGGGTGTTTTTCTTTCTTAAGTATTAAAGAGATGATAAATTGATGGATAAAATATGTAGGAGACTCTCAGAAAAGCTATTGTTCATACTGGGTAGATGCTATGTCAGCTTGACAATTAAGACTTTAAAAATAAATCAGGTTTTAAGGGTTGGGGAAGTCCTGACTGTGCTATTGAGAGGAGAAGAATCACCTGGGGTTTTGTGGGGACTTTACAACAGAAAAGAAAGGGCATTCAGATGTAGACACCTCAACATCAGTGAAGCAACAAAGCTCTCAAAGTTCTTAGAACTCTGCGTTTTTCTTAGTAACTACTGCCAAGGGAGCTAATAATTGTTTTGGAGGACCATGATTCAAAGTAACAAATGATAAAGGAGAGAAATATTCAAAGCCTGTAATCAATTGTGTAAGTACCAAGTGAAATGATCTATAAATAAGGTCATAATTCCAGATGTGCCTACTCAGGTTATGAGAATTCACACTTATTAGGCATTTCATATAATACCTCTTCCTTTGGCTTCTGCAGCATTTCTTCCCATTACCATGCACCAATCTGGATTTCCTTCACCTCCTGAGCCAAATCCAGTCATCTCTGCACAGATAGTTAATGTATACTGCAGTAAATTCTCCTCTCGGGAAACTTTGGTTTTGCTAATTTATCGCACCAGAAATAGTCCCGGGCATTATGCCACTTATGATGTCAGCTTATTGAGTGAGTGTGACATCATTTGCATTGTTTTCACTGCTTCCCTTTGTCATTTCATTGGCTCTATTGTTGCTGTGTGTTTGCTTGATTCACAGTAAAGTTTAAATTACACTACTGTCTTGTAATAGTAGTAGTAATGTACAACTTCTGGAGCACTGACAGCATGCGAGGCACTGGGCACATTATTATGCATTCTGCACACATTAATTTATTAAACCTCACACATCCGAAAAGGTAGATACTATTATTACCCCATTTTTCTGATGAGGAATCTGAAGCATAATTAATTAATTTACTTTAGATTATAGAGTTAGTAAGTGGTAGAACCAGGATGTTTTGTTTTTGAATATAATCTGAAGATCTGAAGCGTACTATGATAAGGGCTAAAAATTGCTTCACAGGACTTATTTTCTAATTAAAGAAGAGAAAACACCTCGTCAGGTCTATTATGACAACTTACTTTAACAACTATTAAAATAACTGTGACCAATTTAATGGGAAATTGTGTTGTTTTAATCTAAATCAATGATAACTTGAGGCCTCAAAAATACATGACCTAACAAGACATGTACAGGATATGAATGCTGAAAAGTATGAAATGATGATTTTTTTAAAAAATTAAAGAAAATCTTAAAAAAGAGAGGGACCATATTCATACGTTAGAAAACTCAACAGAATAAAGATATCAATTCTCCCCACACTGATCTATAGATACAGGAGATTTCTGTCAAAATCTCAGTAAGGCTTTTTTATATCCATAGACAGTTTATTTGAATCATATGGAAAGACAAAAAAAAAATAAGAAGAGCTAAAACAATTTTGAAAAAGATGAATAAAATGAGAGGAGTCACTCTACCCGATGTTAAGGCTTCCTACTAGCTGCAATGATGCAGACGAGTGACGCCACTGCAGGGAAAGACACGTGCAAGAAAAGGAAACAGAAAAGAGAACCAGAATGACCCACAGAAATATGCCCAGATGATATTTGACAAAGGTGCAAAAGCAATTCAATGGAGAAACGATAGCCGTTTCAACCAATGGTATGAGAGTAAATGGACATCACGGGGGAAAAAAAGAAAAAGAGGAATGCCACCTAAACCTCATACCTTATATAAAAAAAAGTGACACAAAATGGATCATGAATGAAAATGTAAAACGTGAAACTGTAAAGCTTTTAGAGAAAAAAAAATGAGAAAATCTTGAGGACCTAGAACTAAGCAAAGAATTCTCAAACTTGACACCACCAGAAATGCAATCCACAAAAGGAAAAATTGATAGACTGGACTTGATCAAAATTTTAAAATTTTCTGCTGCAAAAACTCTATTATGAGGATAAATATATAAACTAAGACTAAAAAAATTGTATTATGTATCAAATGACTAGCATCTTGGGATATAGAAGGAACTCTTAAATTTCAGCAGTAAAAAAAATCCAATTAGAAAATAGTTAAAGATATCTACAGGCATTTCATTGAAAAGGATATACAGATGGTAATTAGCATATGAAAATATGTTAACATCATTAGCAAATATGCAAAGTCAATGCAATCTAAAACTGAAATAAGATATCAATACATAACTATCAGAAGGATTAAAATAAAAAATAGTGATAACACCAAATGCTTGCAAGGATGCAGAGAAACTGGATCACTCTTGCATTGCTAGTGAGAATGTAAAATAATATAGCCACTGTGCAAAAATATTTGGCAGTTTCCTACAAAATTAAAAACTACACACGCATTTATCATAGGACTCAACAACTGCAGTCCTGAGCATTTATACCACAGAAATGAAAATCTAAGTTCACACAACATCCTGTACATGTATGTTCATAGTAGCTTTATTCATAATACACAAGAACAGGAAATAATCCAAATGTCCTTCAATGGGTTAATGGTTAAACCAATTGTGAACTGTGATATACTCATACTATGGAATAGTACATAGCAATAAACAGGAACAAATAATTGATACATGAAACAATTTGGAATAGATCTCACAGGAATTATGCTGCGGGGGGGGGGGGGGGGGGAACCAATTCCAAAAGGTTACATACTGTTTTATTCCATTTATATAACATTCTTGAAATAACAAAATTATAGAAATGAAAAACAGACTTGCAATTGCAAGACATTAGGCATGGTAGGGAAAGGAGTGGATGTGGAGATGAGGAAGAACAAGAGGGGACCTCATGCTGATGGAATAGTCTTATATCTGCATTGTGGAGGTTGTTACACAAATCTGCATGTGATGAAACTGAATACAACTACACACACACACACACACACACACACACACACACACACACACATACAACCTGAGCACATGTGTCTGGATTGAACTTGAACCAATACCAAGTTCCCAGGTTTGGTATTATATTTTAGCTGTGCAAAACGTTACTGTTAAGGAAAACTGGGTGAAGGATATCCAAGACCTCCATGTACATTTTTTTGGCAACTTCCTGGGAATCTATAATTATCTCAGAACAAAAAGTTAAAATAAAATATGCCATTTTTCCCCATTTAAGTTATTGGTAATTTCATTTTTGAATCATGATGATTTATCCCCTTAAGGATCTTTTTTAGGAATAAATTACCCTTGCAAAACAGGGGAAGACTGTTCAGATAAAAGGCTGTCCTTTTCCTTTGAGCAGAATGTTCTCTAACGGGGTGTGGGAAAAGATAAAAGCACATTATGTGCTGGGTTCCCCTCCCTGAAGCACCCATAACAACCCCCAGCATTTTGATACCAGGAAAACCAAGTTCTACTAAGATCAAGAACAACATTAAAGAGAAAATAAGCCACCAAAAGACAACACTCAGACTAAGAAATTTAAATATGCATTATGTTTTCGTTGAGTCCAAAACAAATCTTCTTAACCTTATAGCAAACTCAAAAGTCATTTAACAAATTCAAAATTCTCTAGCTGCAAAAATTCACCTGTAAACTACCTGGCACTTTATTGCTGTATCTTTCTCAATGTCTAAATACAGAGATGCATACATAGTATATAGGTAGATCTAGATCTAGATATGTGCTTATTTGACACAATCCAACATAGCTGTTAAAAAAAAAGAAATTATCCGGGGCACCTGGGTGGCTCAGTGGTTAAAGCCACTGCTTTCGGCTCAGGTCATGATCCCCAGGGTCCTGGGATCGAGCCCCGCATCGGGCTCTCTGCTCAGCAGGAGGCCTGCTTCTCTTCCTCTCTCTCTCTGCCTACTTGTGATCTCTGTCTGTCAAATAAATAAATAAAATCTTAAAAAAAAAATTATCCAACTCCCACCCTCAGAAAGTGGTGGGGGCTTGAGATGGGAGGACCCCTCAAGAATTTAAGAGAGAAGGATTGAAAACAACTCCTGTATGCATTCTACTTTTAGCAAACATTATCTGAAAGACTTGACAGTAAATGAGTTAGAAACATACAGATCACATTTGGCTTTCAAGTTCATGTGGGTATAAAAATTACAGGAAATTTGGCAAAACTCAGGACACTTTCTCAATGGCTTGGTATATGGGTAAACATCAGAATACATCTGGATTTTCAACCAAACCTTTATATGGTGTGTAATTATAGTTTCTTGATGGTTTCAAAGATCACAATAATTTGAAAATAACACACTGAAATCAGAGGCCAACTAACTCTCCCATAAAATGGCAAAGATGTCTGCTAAAAACAGCTTGTTCCTGGAGCAAGTTAAGGAAGCAGATGATAGCTGTATCACTTGAGCTTATGCACCTTTCACTCCAGTGCACGACTCAACGCAATCTACACTGGTTTGCGCTGTCCAGCATTCATTCTGCTTCTTTGTCATCAGATCCAAAGCTCTCTACCATATGGTGTCATTTTTGAAATGTTAATCTGTGTGGAGCTTCTGATGCCAGTTAGGTTCCCAGCTGGTCTCTATATTGGCTATTTCACAGACATTAGCCCTGTTTTGAATTAAACTAAATTAGAGAATAAAACGAGATATTGTCATGCAAAGTCAGGCAATATTTTCTTGACATCTGCACCATCCCTGAGAGCTTTAGTGGGTGGTTATTTTAAAATTTAAGCTGAGAAGGAAAGAGCATATAAACAATTAAGTTACAGCCAGATAACATACTGGTGTAGCACCTTAGGAGACTGACAACAGCAGTAATAATAATGATGTTACTTCCCAAAAGACTCTACCCACATTGCATCTCCATTTGGGTCAGAAACTAGGAAGGAAGATAGCTTTGACTAAAACACTGACAGACCCAAATCTCCAGGTTTGCCTGGCTAAGGAAATCGCCATTGAGAGGAATGTGGATCAGAAATACACCAGTTTTTTGGTTTTTTTCCTGTCATTCCCTTACTCTATTTGAAAGCAGAGAAATGAATAAAAGGAATTAAGCCTTTATTTAATATACTAAGTCTGCCAGAAGAAAGGAATCTTGGTAATAATCACAGGGGGATGGGTAAGATTAAGGCTTCTCATCCTCCCATGACTTTAGACTATCCTTTTCCTGAAAATCAGTATTTGTCTATGGCGGGTGTGTGTGTGTGTGTGTGTGTGTAAGCATGTATGTCAGTATGTGTTCATGTGCACATACTTATAAATAGTTACCTGCTGAAAAATTGGAAACAAAATTCATTTCTGCTGCACTGGGAGTAGACCTTGAAAGGATGAGATTTGAAACACCAGAATTACCCACAGTCCCTCAATTATAGATTTTCTGCAGTACTTAGATAATCAGAGGCCATTAAACACTCTTCTGTGTAGTAGCAGAGCCTAATTCCATCCTGAATCCCCAGACCTGGGAAAAGTTGTGCTGGGAAGAAAAACATGAGTCCAGCCTATACACAGGGTGGGTCAGGGTAGTTTTCTACCTGTGCAAGGGAGATTTGCCCAGAGAGAGAGCAGCCCTCACAGAGTGGGGAAGACCTGAGGTCAGGTTGTACACGGGCAGGACTTTGGATGTGCCCCTGAGAGGACTGTTTGTGAAGACTTTAGCTTTTGGAGGCTTTCCCTTTCAATGTTTCCTTTAGACATTATTGTCTTTCCCTGTGAATTCCCTTTAATGGGACCCCAACACTTCAGTGATATCTAGTTCACCCTTTCAAGTGATGGCAGGAGATAAGATGAGTCTCACATTTACCCATCTTCTCTTCCTCCCTCCCCACCCTACCCAAACCCTTGCCTCATCAAGGAGGCACACTGCCAGAGTTCTAGGGCCCAAGTTGAAGAGAAGTAATGAGAGGATTTGTTACGGACTCAATGTTTGTATCCCTCCAAAACTCTCATGTTGAAAACCTAACTCCCAATGTAATAGTATAGGAGGTGGGCCTTTGGGAGGGGATTAGATTAGATCATGAGAGTGGGGCCTTCGTGTTGGGATTAGTACCCTTATGAGACAAGGAAGACACCTCTCTGTCTCTATCTCCATATCCTTCCACACATGCACACCTAGGAAAAGTATATGAGCACACAGTGAAAGGGAAACAGTAACGTAAAGGGAGCTCCCCAAGAATTGAATCTGTCAGCATCTTGGTCTCAGTCTCCCCAGCCTCCAGAATCGTGAGAAATACATGTCTCTTATTTAAACCACTCAATTCTCTGGTGTTTTCTTCTAGCAGCCCCAGCTAACTGAGAAAGACTGCAACTCAGAAAAGAAGCAGTGTGAAACAGAGTACTGGGATCCGATTTAATACAACCTCTTCTTTTCCAAATACACAGGGACAGTGATCCTGAGAGCTGTGCAAAACTGGGCTGGACTAGATGACATTTGTGGAGTATTTCTCAGGTGCCAGTTGTCCTAATCACTTCACTGGCATTATGTTGAAATAACAGTGCTGAGAGGTAGAGGTAATCATTTACCTCCCACTGCAGGTGAATGAAGACAGACTTGGTTGATTCACTTGCCCATGATTAGAGAGACAGAAAGAGGTAAGTTCTAGATTTGAAAACAAGTACTTTGACTCTGAAGTCTGTGCACTTGACCTCCATACTAGTCCAGCCTCTTTCTGACTCTCTGAACTAATTACAACAAAGTTCTTTTGCACTTGTATCCTCCACATTTTTTCTGGCCCTTTCCACTATGAAGATATGCCATCCCAGCAAACAGACTTAAGAGCTGGTCTGGGCAGAGCAATTATCATTAATCTATTTTTCTCAGGTGGCATGATAAGCGGTATTATTTTTTTCAAAACCCGTTTTGGAGGGTGCCTGTGTGGCTCGTTGGGTTAAGCCTCTGCCTTTGGCTCAGGTCATGATCCCAAAGTCATGGGATCGAGCCCCACATTGGGCTCTCTGCTCAGCAGGGAGCCTGCTTCCCCCTCTCTCTCTGCCTACCTCTCTGCCCACTTGTGATCTCTCTGTCAAATAAATAAATAAATAAATAATGTTTAAAAAAAAAAGTTTTGGTGCCTCTCCCTATGAAAAGATGGTATTTCCCCACCCTACTGTGATCAGGCAGGGTCCTGGGACTTGCTTTTTCAGAGAAATGTGAGTAGAAGTGGCATATGTCTCTTCCAGGTAGAAGTTGTAAAAGCTAGCGCCTGCTTTGTTAAGGACTATTTTTCCTTGGTCTGAGCAACTGAAATATTCAGACAGATGCTACTCTATTGTTCTGGGTCCCAGAATGAAGACATTGAACAGATCCTCAGCCAGGCCACTGTGGATGTGGAGCATAATGAGCAAGAAGCAAACTTTGTGGCTGTAGGTTGCTGAAACTTTCAAGTCCTTTGTTACTGCAGCATAAACTGACCCATCCTGGCTGATTCGTGTGCATAATTTGCATTTGTAAGAATGCCTTCTGCATCTGTGTACGCCCCATTTCACTTACATCTGCATTTACTGCAGGGGTTGACTTGTTCTCCAGGGGCCATCTGTCAATGCCCAGAGACAGTTTGGCTTGTCACATCTTGGGGGTGCTACTGACATCTAGTGGGTAGAGGCTAGGAAAGCTGCTATACATCCTACAATGCACAGACAGTCCTTCACAACAAAGAATTATCCAGCCCAAATGTCAATAGTGCCAAGGCAGAAACCCCGTTCTACACTAACAGCTAAAATTATTCAATTTATTGGTGTATCAATTATCAATTGATATCAATCAATATCAGTATCAATTGATATATTTTCAAGGAACAGAATGCTCAAGCAAAAATACCTTAAACAAAACAGTTCATTCTGTTTTATTTTGGGTTTTTTCCTGCCTAACAAAAGTCCAACAGTAAGAAGTCCAAGAATGTTGTAGGGGCACAAAGATAGAATCAGGATTCAGGATCTTCCTGCTACCCAGGCTGTTATTCTTGGTATATTAACACATAAATTCTTGGCCACAAGAAAACTGCTGCTCCTCCAGCCATGCACACACAGCCATATTCACAAGCAAGACAAAGCAGATAGGCAAAGGCTTGAGCCAACCACATTTAGTCCAATTTATCATGAAAGCAAAACTGTATCAAACAACC
This sequence comes from Enhydra lutris kenyoni, assembly GCF_002288905.1. Classification (NCBI taxonomy): domain Eukaryota; kingdom Metazoa; phylum Chordata; class Mammalia; order Carnivora; family Mustelidae; genus Enhydra; species Enhydra lutris. The sequence continues at coordinate 49,754,625 of NW_019154085.1, forward strand.
CTAAGAAAGACCCCCCCGCCAACCTTTATTTCTCAGTGGTCCAAACTTCTCCACTTAATATCCCAAGTATCCAAGGAAGGTAGGAATGAGCAAGTTTAGTTTTCCCTATTTCTAAAGAAGAAAAAGTAAGAGGAAAGGTGGCTGAGAACTGATGATTAGCAATCCCACAGTGTCCGCCTTCCCCGGGTCTAAAAAGCTATAAACCAGTTACCACTAACTTGGACCATTGGTGAGTGAGGTCCAGGAAGAGGACACACAAGATGGTTTTGAAACCCATGGCCCAAGTTTCACATGCAGCTTTGTGAAGTGAGATGAAAAGAAGTTCTCCTCTGTCCTTTCAATGTCCCTTCCATGTATTCTAGTGACTCATCCTCCTGTGTCTGTGTCAAGCTCATGCCCAATGCCAAACAGCTGTCTTGTGGGCTTTAAAGCTTCCCAGGCACATCCTGGGATCATATAGAACTATATGAAGAACAGGTTTTCCTAACATGACATAGTATGGACTCTGGAGCATTGAGGAAACTGATCAGCTAGTTTGATTTCTGGGATAGTAGTCTGGGAGACTGACTGAAAGATAAGAACAGAGACTTCTGCCTTGCAAAGTCCTAAATTACTGGCAATGGCTCAGTTTTTCATCCCTCTCACTGCACCCCTACATCAGGCTAGTAAGTTCTCCTAAGAGTTATACAACCTATGACTCAGTTAATAGGGACACTATGTGCCTGGGAGGACTTCTAATGGAAAATTCATCCATATGGAAATGCAATCCAAAAGCATCAAGGAGCACAGACAATGCATTTTGATAACCTTACTTCATTCAGTAAATCAGCAAAAGTGTGTGTCACAGTAAATTAAAAATGACTAAACACTAGTCCTTTTTTCCCATCTTAAGTAATATTCCTTAATGACCTTAAATGAAACAGAAAATTAAAAATCTGTGAGATGAAAAGAAGGGCAAATTGAAATACTCAGATATGGTATGAAGGCAGAAAGAAGTTAATAATCATTTCTATGTTTAGAGCACTGATGGAAAAAATGAGTTGTTATACCAAATTCTTTCCAATGTTACAATGTGAATGCTATTTTTAAGGTTATTTTTCATTCAAAGGCAGAACCCAAGAGATAAATAAGAAAGGTAATATATAGAAAAGAAATGACTCAGGGTGTGGGCCAGGTTAGAACTTTATACATATGGAGGGTACTTAACTTCTTCCAGATTTGACAATTACAATGATGCCTTAGTCAGATATAGTAGTCTGAGATACCAGCTCAGAAATGAATGGAGAGCTTTAAGCTGCACACAGTTCAACAAAAGAAATCGGATTTGGACATCAGAATAAACTTACCTGTATCAAAACAGACCTGCTGAAATGAAAACACTAAAAGACCAACACGCTGTTCTTTAGGCTGGGAGACCTCTTTGGTAGTGAAAATGAAAAGAGCACTGACTCTGGGGTGAGAAAATGTGGTTCAGTCCCTGCTGGGACACTTTGGGCAGACCTTTATATCTCTCTGACACTCCGTTTCCTCCAAAATCTATGTAAGTTAACTGTTGCTTCGTAACACTTTACCTCAAACCTTAGCAGTTTGAAACAGCAACATTTATTATCTCAATAGCTTATGTGGGTCAGGATTCAGGGGAAGCTTACCTGGGTGGTTCTGGCTCCAAGTCTTTTGTGAGCCCCTGGATGTTGTCCACGGCAGCTTTCATCTTATGGCTTAATAGGCCCCAGAGAAATTAATTCTAATATGATGTACTTACACAGCTTGCAAATTACTTTACTGGCTATGGACCACCCACCACATGGACTTTCCATAAGGCTGCTTAAACTTTCTCACAACACAGAAGCTGGCTTCCCCCAGAGCAATACGTTGAAATGGCCTTTTACATGATAACATTCTAAAATTATTAAGAATGTGTCATTCAAATTTCCTTATATGACTAGAAATGTAGAGTTGGTAAGGGGTTGACTAACCAATCTGTAAGTGTATGTGTCTGTATTCACATGTTTTGAAATTACCTTTCATTTTTATCAAAAGTATACGTGTACAGGGACACCTCGGTGGCTCAGTTGGTTAAGCGGCTGCCTTCGGCTCAGGTCATGATCCCAGTGTCCTGGGATCAAGTCCCACATCGGGCTCCTTGCTCGGCAGGGAGCCTGCTTCTCCCTCTGCCTCTGCCTGCCTCTCTGTCTGCCTGTGCTCACTCGCTCTCTCTCCCTCTGTCCCTGACAAATAAATAAATAAAATCTTTAAAAAAATGGGACGCCTGGGTGGCTCAGTTGGTTAAGCAGCTGCCTTCGGCTCAGGTCATGATCCCAGCGTCCTGGGATCGAGTCCCACATCGGGCTCCTTGCTCAGCGGGGAGCCTGCTTCTCCCTCTGCCTCTGCCTACCACTCTGTCTGCCTGTGCTCATGCTCTCTCTCTCTCTCTCTCTCTCTAACAAATAAATAAATAAAATCTTTAAAAAAAAAAAAGTATACATGTACATGGTGTAAAATATCAGAGAGTACCATCAGATTTATAGAAAGAAGTCAGTAACATAGCCTCCTCCAATACTTCTCAGAAACAACCACTATCAACTCTTCTAGCATTTTAACTGGACTTACACAAATAACATATGTGAACTTCCATTTTTTAAATTTACAATCTTAGACATAATTTACTGGCTCCCTAAAATTAAAGGTCAAGTTTTAGTTCTCTTATACCATATCCACCCCTTCCCCAACTCCCGAAAGAATATATTATAATTTAAGTTAAAATCAATATTCAATGTGTAAATAAGAATATTAATGTAAGTTTGGGTCTCAGCTAAGCTGTACATTATGTAATTTTTAATGACAATAGGCATTTTATTTGAGAAGCAGACTAAAAGCTACAAAGATATCTCAATATTATATGATATAAAGTAATCAGTTTGTCCAATGATCAGTAAGAAATCAGGTTGAAATGTCTGCTTATTTCATGCTTAGCAAAGTAGTTTGCTAATTTTTAATTGCGGTAAAATATATGTAACAAAAATTTACCATCTTAACCATTTTTAAGTGTATAATTCAGAGGCATCAAGTACATTTACACTTATGTGCAACCATCACAACCATCCATCTCTGAATTTTTTTCATCTTCCCCAGATGAAACTCTGTACCCACCAAATAATAACTTCCCATTATTACTTCCCTCCAGGCCCTAGAAATCACCATTCCACTTTCTGTCTCTAAGAATTTGACTACTCTAGGTACTTCATACAAATGGAATCATAGTATCTGTCTTCTTGTGATGGGTTTATTTCATCTAGCATAATGTCCTCAGGGTTCATCCATGTTATAGCATGAATCAAAATTTTCTACCTTTTTAAGGCTGAATAACATTAAATTATATACATAACATATAACAACATATAAGCATCTGCATGTATAGTAACAATGAATATTGCTTATGCATTCATTCATGACAGACACTTGGGTTGCTTCTACCTTTTGACTATTTTGAATATGTTATTATAAACATGAGTATACAAATATCTCTTTGAGTCTCTGCTCTCAATTCTTTTGAGGGTATATATATATATATATATATATATATATATATATATATATATGCATCTGATGGATCTTATGGTGATTCAATGTTTAATTTTTTGAGGAACTGCTATACTGTTTTCCAAAGTGGTTGCACCATTTCCACCAATGATATACAAGGGTTCCAGTTTCCCCATATTGTCACCAACACTTGTTATTTTGTTTTGTTTTGTCTTTACAAATCTCCATCCTAACACATGTGAATTGATATCTCATTATAGTTTTGATTTGTATTTTCCTAATGATTTGTGATGCTGAGCATCTTTTCATGTACTTATTGGCCAAATGCATATCTTCCTTTGGAGAAATGTCTACTCAAGTCTTTTGCCTATTTTTTAATCAGGTTGCTTCTTGTTTCTTGTTGAGTTGTAGGAGTTCTTTAAATGTTCTGAATATTAATCCTTTCCAGATCTAATATTTGCAAATTTTCTCCCATTCTGTAGGTTATCTTTTCACTCTGTTGGTGGGCTTTTTTTGCACAAAAGCTTTTCATTTTGATGTAGTCCCATTTATCTATTTTTGTTGTGTTTTTAGGATTATTTTCAAGAAATCATTACCAAATTTAATATCATGAAGATTTTCCCATATGTTTTCATCTAAGAAGTTAATAATTTTAGGTCTTTATTTAGGTCATTGATCCAATTTGAATTAATATTTTATGTGGTTCAAGATAAGAGTCTAACTTCATTCTTTTGCATGTAAATATACAGTTTTCCCAACACCATTTGTTGGAAAAGACTGTCCTTTTTCCATTGAATAGTCCTGACATCCTTGTCAAAAATCATTTGACTATATATGTGAAGTTTATTTCTGGGCCTGGATTATGTAATTTTTTTTTTGTACCACTTTTTCCCTTGGAATTAATAATGGTTTCACTCTTATTTGCTTTATTATCTCTGTAATTATCATTAGTTCATACTCAATTGTCCCAAAACATAAAATTACTCTCATTATAGTTATTAAAACCTGGTACTATATCAGTTTGATATATTTGCTTGATTGTTTTTTGGGAAACACTGCTTTTAGAGCCCTCTACCTTCCTTCTCCTCTCTATGGGCTTCTGTACAGCTGTTACCTGGAAATATCCCTTCATTATCATTTCAGAAATTCTCATTGCTCCTTCTTGGGCAGGTTCCTCATTTCCAAGATTTCAGATTCCCCTTTCTTTTACTTGCTTGTATTGGCAAAGTACATGATTAATTAGCTTTCTGGAAATATATATTTTGTCTTCACACTATAGCTTTAATATAACTAAGTATATATATTACCTTGGAATTTTGAAGGCTTGGCTCCACTGTCTTCTAGCGTCCAATATAACTGTTATGATGTCCCCTTTTAAGACAATAGGACATCTCTAAAGAATTTTAGGGGGGAAATTTCATGACTATGTCTTTTTGAAAGAAAGAGAGAGAGCATGCACTAGCTGGGGTTAGAGGTGGGATAGGGGCAGATGGAGACAAGGAATCTTAAGCAGGCTCCACACCCAGCATGGAGCCCAACCTGGGGCTCAAACTCACAACCCTGAGATCATGACCTGAGCTGAAGTCAAGAGTTGGATGATTAGCCAACTGAGCCACCCAGGTTCCCCATATGGCCATATCTTTTAAAAATATATCATGCTGAATACTGTGCAAAGAAGGAATCTATGAGATACAAAAATCAGTAGGGAGACTAGCAGAAATCCAAGGTAGAGATAACCAAATCTGAACTAAGACAGAAACCACAGAAATTGGGAAAAAGAGAATGGAATCCAAGAAATATTTAGGAGGCAATATGAACAGGATTCTTGGTAGGGTCTAGGATGATTCTCAGTGTCTTGGCAAAACAGATAAAGCCCCTGAATTTTGGAGATAGATAGATATTCAAAAAATATTTTAAGCTCCCTGTGAAATAATAAATGCCTCATCTCTGTAAATATTCAAGAAAGACCACAGGAGAATTTTTTATCTTTTTAGATTATGAATTATTTGAGAATAAGGTGGAAGCAAAAGTACATGCATGTAGACACATGCACAAATGTGCACACACTTATTTTCGTGTATATAACTTTAAGTCAATCAGGTCAAGAGAAGATGAACTAATTGATCTTTTGCAGGATACAGCGTAAAGAGGATTCCTACGTTGACTATGAGGTAAGATCAATGACCTCTAATTACCTTCTAACTTTTTTCCATTATCCTAATTCTATAAATAATAGAGTACTACCTATTAGCTGTGCTGTGTCCCAGCACCAAAAATGCATTACCAAACTCACCTCGCCATGTTGCCATTAATTACTTACATAGATCGACCTCCTTGAGGTTGAGGTGTTCCTTTTACTCATCTTGATATCCCTGTCATGGAGCACAGTTTTACTTAATAAATACTGTGAAATAGTGGCATAGGGAAACCAAAGTAGTATAACCTATATGCTTCTAGGAACATAGTTTGTTCTTTTTCTCTCCTTCACTGACCACCACCACAGCTGTTACTCAATAGAATTATACCCAAGCTCTAAAACTGAATCTGTGTCCTAAATGATCTGGTATCCCTAGGGACTCTAGGACATACTACTGAGGAGTCATGGAATCCATTTTAGATTTTGAAAGAACTTTTGACACCTCCAGTATATTTTCTCCAATAGTAACAACAACAACAAAAGATTTTCATTCTCTGCATGCTGCTAAGAAGGAGACATTGTGGTTAATAGAAAGGCACTAGACTGGAATTTGGGGATTAATATCCAGTTATTAATCTATTCTGAGTCCTATGATTAATTCCATTTCTCTCCCTAGGCTTCAGTTTTTTCATCTGTAAAGAAAAAAGATTTGACTGAACTCTAGTAGTGAATAAGCTTTATTTGAGTTGGATCTGATTGGTTGGTCATAGCCGTGTGGCAGAGGATTAGGCATCTGGGTCTGCACTCAGGGCCGAACAGCACCCAGTCTCAACAGCAGTGTCTGCTATGGAAGGGCCCACACGCGTGCTAATAAGATGCCAGCCCTGGAGTGGATGATCAATAAAGTTCCTGTCAGCTTCCAGATACTGTGACTAACATGCCTTATTTTTCAGACCATTTGCCTTTTTTGTTGCTCTAAAATGTATCTAAATTTTCCCTGTCCTCTTTTAGAAGAGACTGAAGCTGGATAAAGATCTCTTGAAAAACTTATCAGGTCTATTATGCCATAGTTCCTAAATTCTATTTACACACTGTAATACCTGCTTCTTTAATCACCAAGATGAAGTGCCAACACATGATACATGGACTATATGATACTAGTAATAACAAGGAAATACTCAAAATAAAATAGCTCAACATAGCAAACTGTATTAGTTTCTTAGGATTGCTGTAACAAATTACCACAAACTGGGGGCTAAAACAACAGAAATTTATTCTCCCTCAGTTCTGGAATCTAGAAGTCTGAAATTGAGGGTCAAGTTCTGAGGGGAAGGAGGATCCTTCCTTCCCTCTTCCTAGCTTCTGGTGGTTGCTGGCAATCTTTGACATTCATTGGTTTGTAGGTGTATCACTCCAGTCTCTGACTCCATAATCACAAGGCCTTCATCCTTGTGTCTCCAAATCTCTCTTCTCACCAGAAAACCAGTCATTGGATTTGAGGCCCATCCTAATCCAATATGGCTGTACCTTATATTAATTACATCTTCAAAAACCCTATTTCCAAATAAGGTCATCTTCATGTGTGCCAGGGGTTAGGACCTTAACATATATTTTTGAAAGGCAAAATCCAATCCACAACTTGTAGCAACATCTACTCTTGCCAAAAATAATAAAGTTACTAAATTGTGACAAACATTCTCCTTCTATTTTACATATCTTAATGATGAAGATTTATAATTACTTATTTGCAATAGTATTCATAATTCATTATTGAATAAAAATACCAACCTATAGTGTAGTAGGATCATATTTACAGGATATTGTATAAAATGTCTTTATATACATACATTTATTGAAAGACAGTTGGATATAGCCAGTGTCGTTTTTACAAAAAAAAAAAGTTTTAAATTTATAAGCTGGCCATTCTTTATGCTTTTCAAAATAATAAAAGGAAAAGCAAAAAAAGAACACCATTTTAAAAGACACATTTTTCTTTTTAATATCGGTAACAAATAAAGGTGTTTTTTTTACATATAGTCTTTACCCTTCTAAAATTTTTGGCTTATCAATGATGAAAGATGAAAAGAGTCTTACCTTCTTCTTCATAAAGGAAGAAATTCCTTCAGTGAAATCCAAAGTAACTTTATTCAATAGGTCACTTTGTGTCTCTTAATATTATTTGAAAGACTGTCCCTATTGTGTTACTGCTAACTAGATTGTAATGAGAACAGAGATGACATCAGGTATTCAACCTTAAATGAACCTACAATAGTGAAATCAGAAAAGCAGTGCAAAGAAAAAAGCTAAGCCAAACATGAGCCTGGGGGCAGAAGAGAGACCCAAGTATGCCCTGTTCAGCAAATCTGCAGGGACATCCTTGGCTGAGAAATGAAATCCGTGGTCAGCGGGGCATGCAGCTTCACTACCTCCACCTGTCTTTCAGTGTGTCATTATTGCAAATTAAATAATTCAGTCAAAAGCTAAAGCATTTGCTACACTGGCTTGCAGAACCTCTTGACTCCAACATATGACATACTTAATTGAGTTCTCTTTCACTAAAAGTCAGAATATCATGGAGTTCAAACCTAAGTTTCTCAGACCTTCTCTGCCCCATTTAAGAAGGATGAGTGTATAGAATCTGACACGGTTGACTTTTTAACTGCAAAGGAAGGAAGTTCCTTTAAGCCTAAGAAAGCAAAACCATGTGGTATTGCACAGCTGTGGAAATACTGCCTATCTAATTATTTATGGAGGCACCTATGATTTGGTCTTGGTATATCCCAAAAGACTTTGAAAAAGCAGAGTTTCACATGGGCTTCAGATCAATAGCTTCTCAACTGTTATTTTGGTAAGATTTTTCTCATCAGAATGAAGAATGGGAAAATCCTGTTTTCATTAAAGAAATGCAGAAATGTCATCCTAGTTAATGTAGAAGCATGACAGAGGGCATGCCGAAGTTGTGTTGTACAAAAAGCGATTCTATCAGTCTTTCCATAATCTTGGCCTTTCATTTCCACCAATGAGAACCAGTGAAAGAAATATATTTAACAACAAATGGGGCATCTAGGCACCCAGCTATTTATTCTCTTATGCTTTCTGCAGATTGACTACTAAAAAACAATAATCCACCCTTTTAAAGTAAAATCATAAAAATATACAATTTTAGAGTTTAACACTTGAAAGAGACTTCTCGCTTCCTGTAAGTGCAGATTAGAGTTTGGGGGGGGGTTGTTTGTCTTTGTTTTTTGCCAGAAAAAATCTTCCTTCTGAGAACAAATGGAAAACTAGAAAGATATTTTTTTTAAATATAATGTTTAAAGCATCAGAGAATTTCAAAAACAGTGACATTTAGAAAAGCTGATTCCACAGAGAAAAGGAATACAGAGAAAATAAGCTCAACAGTGGATGTGTTGTTTTTGACCTGAAGCATTTTGTCAATTTAACAGTGGTGACTTAAAGGCTGTCTGAGAGGATGAGAAGCTGAATAGAACTTTCCACCATCTTAAGTGGCCAAGGAAAACATTAATTGGAGTTCAGAGTATACTAAGGAAAAGCAATCTTGAGAAATCGTCAAGACTTTCAGAAAGGACCCCTGAAGTCCTGTGGTGAATCTGTATACATAGGGGTGAATCAGACAGACTGTACAATCAGCCCTCACATATACTGAAGTCCAGCTTTGTATCATCAGTTCCTGGCTAAATTAAGGTGGCAGTCCCCTGCCCTAACCAACTGTTTGAAACACAAACCCTCTCTTTTAAAAAGAATGAATGAGGGCACTTGGGTGGCTCAGTGGGTTAAGGCCTCTGCCTTCTGCTCAGGTCATGATCCCAGGGTCCTGGTATTGAGCCCCACATGGGGCTCTCTGCTCAGCGGGGAGCCTGCTTCCTCCTCTCTCTGCCTGCCTCTCTGCCTGCTTGTGATCTCTGTCTGTCAAAGAAATAAATAAAATCTTTAAATAAATAAATAAATAAGAATGAATGAAAGAAAGAAAGAAATAAGTAAGTAAGTGAGAAAGAAAGATAAAAATAATTCAGAACCAAAGATTTCATATATGATGTCTGGCATTAAATCCAAAGTTACTGGGAAACAGAATCTTGACCAAAATCAAGAGAATAACAGACAATATAAACAGAGCCCAAGAAAATTTACTGGAGTTATTAGACATGAATTTTTTAAACTATAATTAATACTTTCAAGAAATTAAATGGAAAGATGGATAATTTTGACAGAGGAATGGAAATTATAAAAAAGCACCAAATGACACTTTTATGACTAAAATATAGTAAGCAGAATTAAGAGCACAACTGATGGTTCTAACGGCAAATTAAATAAAGCTGATGAGAGATTCACAAACTGTAGAATAGGTCAGGAAAAATTACGGACTAATGCATAAGGAAACAAATGAATAGAAAATACAGAAATGAGCATAAGAGAAATATGGTACACATATGTGTATTTGGATCCCCAGAAGGCAAAGGAAAAGAAAATATGGAGCAGAAGCAGCACTTAGTGAAATGATTTTCCACAAATGATGAAAGAAACCAACCCAGAGATTTGAGATGTTCTACAAACCCTAACAGAATAAATGCAAATAAAAGAACACATAGACTGATCACTGTAAAACTGCTGAAAATCAAAGACAAAATATAATTATAAGTAGCTAAGAGGGAAAAAAGATGATGCTACATTCAATGAAGCAAACAGATTGACAGATGACTCCAGAAAAGAAACAATATAATCCAAATGAGTTGGAATGACATATTCAAAGTGTAGAAATACCCCTACTATATACTTAGTTCCACTCTGCCTTACTCATACCTAATAAGAAAATCACATCCAGAGGGGTTAAGTATCTAGGCCCGGGTAACAAAGCAAAGCCAGACAAGAATTTCAGGTTGCCTACCAGGGGTCTAATTCACTTGCCTCCTTCCCCATTGTTCTACTCATACAACCACTCAAACAAAATAAAGAACATTCTACACATGTTCAACAAAGAAACTACTGCTTTTTGTAACCAATTCTTTTCAAATATGTATTTTTGGATCCCTCTGAAGAAAATACCCTTCACAATACCCAACTGCTAAGTTTTGACCAAGCATATTAACTCATGTAAAAGCATACAGATTCCATTCTTGCTCTTTACAAAGAACTCTTACTGGGAAAGGGCCCTCAGGGGTGGGGGGGGATGCCCTAGAGTATAAGCTTCATTGGTTTATTTCAATTGCTACATTCTCAACTTGTCTGGAAATTGGGGGGGGGAGCATCATTATTCTGTGCATGTGACCATTCAACCAAATACCTTTCATTCCAATATCTCAAACAGGACACACCTGCGTTTCTAGACAGCCTCAATAGACCCATTTTTTTAAGAAAAAATTTCAAATATATAACAAAGATCTTTTGGTACATAAGAACCTCCATTTCTAAGTCATCTATTCCACAGCTCCAGCAGTAGAAATTTATGAATGTCATTCTTCCTAAATGCCACATCACAAAGCATGGCCTTTCAACATGCACATGTGTGCAATTGAGAACAATGGGGGGCTTCCTGAAATGGCTTTCCCTGAATACATCCAGAGATACAAATTGCTTTGCGAGACGAGAGAGATCAGAAATACTTCTCAGTTTTCTAAAACATTATTTCCCTTTTATACGTAACTGAAACACTTTGAAGAGGCTCTAGCAAATTAAATAGAGGAGGCTCATGCTTGGAAATATAAAAGTAATCACACCCGCTATAGGAATCTTCTCTCAGGTTTACAGGAAAGAATCAGAGATTGCAAAGCCTAAGGATTTAATTCAGGAAATGTGAGAGCATTTTCTGTGTCACTGACTTAGCATTGCCCTCTGATTTTCTCACGAAATCCTGCAGAGCACTCAGGATCCCAAATGAGTAGGGAAAAATGTATACTCATTTTACTGCTCCTAAATATAGAACTTTATATCTCTGACTAACGTTTTAAAACTAGTCATTACCTAAAAGCAGTCTCATTATTTTTATTAATTGCAGCTCAAAGTTTGCCCTTTAAGTAAGGTCCCTGAGTGGGCAAAGTCTATTTTTGCCATTGTGAGTCCTGTACCTTTGCAGGAGCATCTGTTTTACCATTATCTTCCGGTGCTAAATTTACCCGTGTGTGTGCCAGATGGAGGTGACTGTTCTCACTCGACGTGGTACCTGTCAGCCTTCCAACAATCTAAAGGAGTTAAATTACTCCATCTGTTCTTCCAAATTGCCCGGAGACTGCCCCTCAAATGTTCATGTTTTTGTTTGTTAATAAATAATAAAAGGACACTTTGTCAATTATGTGACTTGATGGATTCATAATTTGTGCTAAGAAATTTCTGTCAACAATGAGTGAATCAGCCAAGAATCATTTATTAAGTATCCGCTACAGTTTTTATTGTACTAGTTACTAGAAGATATTGGAGAAAATAACTATACCATTTAGGAGAAGAACATACCCAGAGAATAATTCATGGTTCAAGCATCATTAGGCATCATAGCTAATAGAATACTATTATAAATTATAGAATCCTGACAATTAAGGGAAAGGTCAACATAAAGGAAAATAAAATTTTTAAAAGTAGGAAAACTAAGAGATCGAAATAAGAAATGAACATGATACATGTTTCCTGGGAAGTACAGGTGGCTATACTTCCCACATTAAATAAATGTGGTGGCCCACATTTATTTAATCAACAAATACTTATTAAACACAGACTGGTGCATGGTGTGCCTGGGTGGTACAGTCAGTTAAGCGTCTGACCCTTGGTTTCGGCGTAGGTCATGATCTCAGGGTCCTGGGATCGAGCCCAAATCAGGCTCCATGCTCAGCATAGAGTCTGCTTGAGATTCTCTCTGACCCTCCTGCTCGTGTTCTCTCTCTCTCTCTCTCTCTCTCTCTCTCTCTCTAATAAATGAATAAATCTCTTTTATCAATAAATAAATAAATAATTTAAAAAATTAATGTGGACTGCATGCTTCAAATTATGCTGAAGGCAAGAGTGTAAAAAAGAGAAATAGGACACAGGTCCTGCCTTCCAAGAGCTTTCATGCAGGTAGATATAATAAGACACGATCATAAATATCTCTAATAAAACAAGAGCTAAAAATTGCCTCATTAAGGGTTCATGTTAAAAACTATCTTAAAAAGCTCAAGGTAGGGGTGCCTGGGTGGCTCAGTGGGCTAAAGCCTCTGTTTCAGCTCAGGTCAGGATCCCAGGTACTGAGATCCAGCCCCACATCAGGCTCTCTGCTCAGTGGGGAGCATGCCTCCCCCCCCTCCCTGCCTGCCTCTCCGCCTACTTGTGATCACTGTCTGTCAAATAAATAAAATAAAGTAAAAGCTTAAAAAAAAAAAAAAAGCTCAAGGTAAACTATGAAACAAGGTGGCAATAGAAAGTCTGGTTCCTTTTGCTAAATGTGATATATATTTTTTTAAGATTTTTTTTTTTTTTGATAGATCACAAGTAGGCAGAGCAGCAGGCAGAGACAGATGGGGAAGCAGGCTCCCCACTGAGCAGAGAGCCCAAGGTAGGACTCGATCCCAGGACCCCAAGATCATGACCCGAGCAGAAGGCAGAGGCTTAAATCCACTGAGCCACCCAGGTGCCCAAATGTGATATGATATTACCAGTAAAAATAATCTACTGGTCTGGCTGACCATCTCTTCTAACATTTGACTTGAAGGCCCTTAGTATTCTCTACATTGCCCTAACTTTTCCATTTTCTTAATGATGATTAAATGCAATAATGACAGCTCAGAAATTGTTCTGGTGACGTTTCCCTTAACATGCTAGAGATAAACAAAAGCCTTTTTTGGATACTGTATCTGCAAATCCACTGATGGCCCAAAACTGGTATGAAGGTGAGTCACTGCAACAGAAGACAGAGGCAGAGGAAGCGCCAACTGAAGCCATTGTTAGGAAAAGTGAACATCAACCAGATGTCTACTGGAGTCTACACGTCTTTTGAGACCTAAATACAAACAGTCAAACCCTTAATTTATGCCATGTGGAGATACAAAGCCCTCTTGAGATCTTTAGAGAATTTCTTAGGAATGTACATTTTCTTGGTTGTCACCTCCAGTTTAAACTCCTAAAATTTTTGAATTAGTTCTATTAGGGAACATCTCACCATCCTGTTCACGCATCCGGTTTAATTTCACACTACATTTGATCTAATTATGAAACTGTTTTCCTTAATTTCCCTCAAACCAATCATTCCTATGGGTATCTATGTATGGAAAAGCTTGAATGCAAACTTGGGAGGTCAGGAAATTTGTAAGACCACAGCAGAAGCAAACCAAAAATGGAAGTTGAGATAGTGTTGCAAAAGTCACTCAGCCATTTGCACAGTTAGGATTTCAGTCCCCTGCCATGTTATAGTCCACTCTTGCCTCACTCCCTCTTCCCTTCCTTCCTGTTCCTAACCCCCCAATTCCTGCTTATTTCAAATGCACAGCAGTTTGTTGTCTTGGCTCCTTCCATTCTATGAATTCAGAATTTCCTTCTTCAACTTAAAGTGGCTTATCAAGGTATTTTCACAAACAAAATCTGTTCCCTCCTTAAGAAGAATTCTGGTATCAGTCATTAAAGTTATAAAATGTTTAATATTGATACAATAATAAGTCTCCACACTGGCAGAGTAGTGGAGAAAATGGTAATTATTTCCAAGTTGTATTATCAATTCATATCACCTCTAGCAATCTAGTAATCTAGTAGCAATCTTAATACATTAAGAACAATAATAATGTGCATGCCTTTTACCCTGAAATTTCACCCCATCAAACTGTGTCTGCTTCACAGTAAAAACTCAATACATAATAGCTACTTCATTAGTTATTATTTTAAGGAAATTAAATTTCTAATCATTGAATGCACAAAATGTGCTTTTTAGCATCATATATTATAGAACAGTTTGGAAACAATGGATCTAATAATTAGTAGAAAGTTAAATAAAATACTAATATTTGATAGAATTTAATGAACCCATTAAGCATTTCCATGTTGCTATCAAGCTATATCTTTATCACCTCAGGAAATTTTTTTGTGAAAAACATTATCAGAAAACAAGGCAATATTTTAAACTGTGATTGAAATTATGCAACTAATATGTATCTGGATAAAAATTGGAAGAAAACATAAAAAATTAAAAATAAACAAAAATTAGAAGAAAACATGAAAAAATAAAAATAAAATATGCTATAAGAGTGTCTATGGGTGTTTTAAAATTCCTTTGTCATTTCCCTTGTTTTACTGCCTTTTATATAATAAAAATCATAATAGCTTACTATAACCTGCAAGTTCTTCACCCAAAATGATTCTACAAGTCAATATAAAATTTTGATGAAGATTTTGGTTAACTTTCCATGAACAGAGTCTTTCTTTGAAAGACAGTTAACAAATCTTGTCCGTACAGAGATGGATACACCATGGTCCTGAAGAAGCCCAGCAGAATGGAAAGGTAGGCTTCACATTTGATCTTAGCCAGAAGATCAAGAAGCAATGAAAAGATGGGCTTCAGAAATAGATCAGCATTAGAATCACTGAGAACCTACTTTTTTATCTATAGAATGAAGATAATGATACCTCCCCTCCACAGTGTTCGGTTTAGATCGAACAGACATTATCTTTTTTAATGCCCATTACAATGAGCAATGCTGGGCACACAATAGGCAAACTTATATACAGTTGGCTTCATAATTTAGAATTTCCTAGAAATGTTCTCTGATCATATGCTTGCATTTCAATGATACTGTAATCTTTATCCTATACATTAAGTGGAGAACTAAGCCATAAGGCCTGGTAGAGGGTCTTTAATACTTCTACCTAGAAATGGAAGGCTTGCCTCTCTTAAGCCCTTCCTCCCAAACTCTCATCTCTAAGGTAGAGTATGCAACACCCCAGGTGGTACGCAATTATTAGGATTTCTACTTCCATTTATTTACATCTTATCCTTTTAAAATTTATTGTTTTACAGTTTACATATTCCTTAATAATTAATTCCTCAAAATAACATATAATGTAATAAATATGTATATTGAGGGTATTTTGAACAAAAAGGTTTAAGAAAACATTACTCAGGGGGTAAATCAGAAAAATCATCACTAAATTTAGTTTCAACAAAAACATATCATATCAACTACATGATAAGATATCTAACCATCATCTCAACTCAAGCATCCATACTTCTTTAGTTCCACCCTCTCACAACCTCTCAATATTTATCTAGTGACTTCCTTCCCCACCAGCACCCAGCCAAGTATCCAGGCCCTCTCCCTATCCCTATACTTGGCCTTATGAACATCCTGGAGTCTTGTGAGATATATCCACAGAGAATAACTAGAGGAAGTAGGAAGCTCCCCCAAAGTTCTGTGGCAAGAATCGGTGTCATTCCTATCAAACAAATACCAAGGAGAAATGAAACAATATGCTTTCTGCTTCTGGAGAAATGAAACAATATGCTGCTGCTTCTGCTTCTTGACTTCTGGAGCTTCCTTGCAGAAGCTCCAGAAGTCAATAAGAAAATCTCATCTCAATGAAGGCTAAGGAATAGGCCAGTAGGGACACATCTTTTCAGGAATATCTGATCCAGGTTTACTCACCTAGCGGTTCCAGGACTTTCTCCTTTCTCCCCAAGATCAGTTTACAGGCTTCTTTGAAAGAAACACTTTTCCCTTCTCCCCTACTTGCTCTTCTTTTGCTGCCCATTTTGAAACTTGTAGCTCCCAGCTGCTATGACTTCGATCACCATCATTACTAAATCTGCAGTGAACAAGAACAATAAAAACAAAAATAATGATAAGAGATATACCACCAGTTGAGCACTTACCATATGCCAGACATTGTACTCTAACTCATTATTGAATGAAAGATGCTAATAGATTTGAAGATATTCTTAAGAGAACCAATCCAGGAACAATTTTGTATCCTTCTCTATCTGAAAGTGCGCTCTATATTGCGAGCTCTTCACAGAAGTTACTACTGGCAATAAACAGGCTAAGGAAGGGTTGCAGAAGTTTTTTATTTGACCGGGTTTTGTTGTGTTGTGCTTTAAGTGTAAATGCCTTTGGCCATTATAAGCCTGTTGAGATTGCCAAAGTTCCTACCTCTCTATATTGTCTTGCAACTCAGCATCATATGGTTATGTTACCTCTTCAGCTCTTCAAAACTTTTGTATCTTGCTATCCTATTACATGTGAGTGAAAAGTTTCTTTATAATGGATATTTGAAGCTTTTGGCCAATTGAACATTTGTATCTATGATGAGACTGATGAGCGTAAGGAATTGAGGAAAATGAATGGAACAAGAACCTTTTGTGATTTAGAGGTCATTTTTTACTATTAGAGAATCTGTGAAATTCAGCCTAAGTAACTCTAAAAACAATTTTCCTTCTTGGCAGGGTCACTTACGCAATTTGTAAATCTTAATACAAATAACTATGTGGGACCCCATGTTTCAGGAGATGGAAAAAAAATTTGAACAAACAACGGTCAGGAATTTTTTTGATTTGATGAAAACTGTAAGCTCATCGATGCTTAAGATCAATGAACATCAAACAAACAAACAAACAAAAATGATGAAACACATAGCACGGCACATTATAATTAAGTTACTAAAAACTGGTGATAAAGACAAAATCTTAAAATCAGCCAGAGGGGGACTATGTGGGTGGTTCAACTGGTTAAGCATCTAATTGATCCATCCAATTAAGCATCTTGATTTTGGCTCATTTTGTGATCTCAGGGTCGTGGGATTGAGCCCTGCAACAGGCTCCATGCTCAGCTCAGAGTCTGCTTATCCCTCTCTCTCTGCTCTTCCCCCCACTCCCTTGTGCTCTCTCTCTCTCTCTCTCAAACAAATTTTTAAAAATAATAAAATTTTAAAAATTAGTCAGAGGAAAAGAAAGATACATTACACAAAGAGGAAAAAATGTAAGAATGGCATCAGATTTCTCATCAAAAAACCACGCAAAAAAGTAAAGACAGTGGAGCAACATCTTTAAGTAATGAAAGAAATCAACTGTCATCCTAGAATTCTATACTCAGTGAATTCTATACCCATCCTAGAATTCTATACCAACTGTCATCCTAGAATTCTATACCCAGTCATTTCAAAAATGACACCAAAATAAAAACTTTTTCAGACATAAAAAATGAAAAAATTCATCACCGGCTGACCTATACTGCAAAGGAAAAATAATGCCAGATAGAAACCTTCAGCTAAATGAAAGGATAAAGAACAGAAATAATAAGTAAATGGGTAAATATAAGACACTATATTTTAATTTTTTTTTTTTTTTTTAAATCTCAAGTAGGCAGAGAGGCAGGCAGAGGGAGAGGAAGGGAAGCAGGGTCTCTGGTGAGCAGAGAGCCCGATGTGGGGCTTGATCCCAGGACCCTGGGATCATGACCTGAGCTGAAGGCAGAGGCTTTAACCTACTGAGCCACCCAAGCACCCCTATTTTAATTTTTTTTAAAGATAGTTGGCAGTTTAAGAAAAAAATAATGATCAGGTACTGTGTGGTTTATATATATGAAGAGGTAAAATAACACAAATAGCACAGAGCCTGGAAGGAAGACCATGGAAGTGTACTACTGGAGGATCTTTTATTGTACATGAAGTGGTATAATACTACTTGAAGTTAGGTTTACTATTTTAAACCCTAAACCCCAGTGCAACACCCACACACACACGATACCTAATAAGCAGATGAGGAAAATAATGGAACCACAGAAAATAAGCAAAAAGAAGGCAGTAAAAGAGAAGACAAATAGAAGGACAAATATAAAACAAATAACAAGATGATAGATTAAAATCAACCAACTCAACAATCATATTAGATGTTAATGGTTTAAACACTGCATTTAAAAGGCCGAGATCAGATTGGATTAAAAAATAAAGGTTCAACCACATGCTGTCTACAAGAAATGCACTTTAAACACAGACACTAATAGGTTAAAAGTAAAATGATGAATAAATATAGACTATACTAATGCTAATCAAAAGAAAGCCCAAGCAATTATATTAATATCAAACAAAATATATTTCAGAGCAAAGAATACTACCAAAGATAGGAATATCATTTCATAATGATAAAAAGGCCAATTTACCACAAAGAAAAAGGATCTCAAAGGTTTAAGCACCAAATAATAGATCAAAATGTATGAAACAAAAACTAATAAAACTGCAAGAAAAAATAGTTTAGCCCACAATTTTTTAAAAAGATGTTGCCATCCCCTCAATTCTTTTCTAGGACACACAGATTATGTACCAAAATAGACTACCTTCTGGGTCACAAAATAAATCTCAATGAATTTAAAAGGTTTCAAAATTTACAAAGTATATTCTTTTTTTTTTTTTAAAGATTTTATTTATTTATTTATTTGAAAGGCAGAGATCACAAGGAGGCAGAGAGGCAGGCAGAGAGAGGGAGAGGGAAGCAGGCTCCCCGCTGAGCAGAGAACCTGATGCAGGACTCGATCCCAGGACCCCGAGATCATGACCTGAGCCGAAGGCAGTGGCTTAACCCACTGAGCCACCCAGGTGCCCTACAAAGTATATTCTTTAACCATAGTGGAATTCAATAAGAAATAAGTAAAAGAGGGGTGCCTGGGTGGTTTAGTGGGTTAAAGCCTCTGCCTTCGGCTCTGGTCATGATATCAGGATCCTGGGATCCAGCCCCACATCGGACTCTCTGCTCAGCAGGGAGCCTGCTTCCCTTCCTCTCTCTACCTACCTCTCTGCCTACTTGTGA
Source organism: Enhydra lutris kenyoni (assembly GCF_002288905.1). Taxonomy (NCBI): domain Eukaryota; kingdom Metazoa; phylum Chordata; class Mammalia; order Carnivora; family Mustelidae; genus Enhydra; species Enhydra lutris. Next base: position 49,774,061 of record NW_019154085.1, read on the forward strand.
TCTGTCAAATAAATAAATGAAATCTTAAAAAAAAAAAAAGAAAGAAAGAAGTAAAAGCATGTATACGGACAATCTCCACATATCTGGAAATTCAATAACAAATTTCTATATAAACCACTGGTCAAAGGAAAAATCAAAATGGGATTTAGTATTTGGAGCTAAATGAAAATGAAAATACAACATACATTCATTAGATGCAGCTAAATCAATATTTAGAAGGATACCTATAATACCTATAATACACAATGGTTGTATTAGAAAAGAAACTGGAAAAAAATTAACCCCATATTAAGCAGGAAGAAAAGGAAACAGTAAGAGACAGAAATCAATGAAATCAAAGTGGAAAATAGAAAAGATATATGAAACCAAAAGCTTATTTTTTGAAAAGATCAATATAATTGATAAACCTCCAACCAGCCAGACTAGAAAAAAAGAAGACACATTACTAATATTAAGAGTGAGAGAAGGGATATCACTACAAACTCTATGTATAATAAAAGGGAAATAAGGGGAAAAGAAGAAAAAAATTTTAAGGAAAATAAGGGAATATTATGAGAAACTTTAGGCCAATAACTTTGACAAATTTAGATGAAACAGACAAATTTCTTGAAAGTCTCAAACAAAGCTTACTCATATAGAAGATAGGTAGTCCTTTACCTATGGAAGAAATAAAATTCACAGTTAAAAACTATTTCATAAAAAAAAAAAAAAAAAATCCTGGCCCAGATAGCTTCAGTGAGGAATTCTATGAAACATTAAAGAAATAATACCAATTCGACACGAACTCTGCCAGAGAATTTTGCAAAGTTGGTTTAACATTCAAAAATTAATCAATATAATAAACCACATCAACCAACTAAAAAAGGAAAACCATTTTTATGACCATCTCAATAGATGCATAAAAAGCATCTGACAAAATCTAACATCCATTTCTGATAATAACCCTCAACAAACTAGGAATAGAAGGGAACTTCCTCAAAATAACAAAAGGTGTCTATTAAAAATCTAGTACTAAAATGCTAGTAATGCATACTATTTATTTGTATCTGCAAGCACATGGGAAATTGGGAAACAGGAAATTTTGTCACCTGTTGACCCGACAGGCTGGCACTCTCTATGATGGACTGAGCTAACCTACTCCAGAAATGGTTTCACTGAACACAAGTAATTATACTGTTGAGCACCAGAAGCAAAAACATACTCCCAACTTTTGAAAAGTCTCTTCTCCGGGCTTTGCAGATTTCCTATTTCTAACAAAAATTTTTTATATGTGTGTGTGTGTGTGTGTGTGTGTGTGTGTGTGTGTGTGTGTGTAAATTTGCCAGCCATGGAATAGGTGAGGACATTGGTCCTGTCCCACGACAAGCGCAGGAATATTGTATTCATTTTCCAAACATGAAGTAAAGGAAGGAATATTTGAAGTACACAGCTCTTTTCAAATTCTGTTTTGTTTATTTAAAAGACCTACTGGAAAGAAAACATTTATGATTTTGGAATTCCACACTCCAGGGCTTTTCTCATAACTGGGCCACAGTCCCAATGCCTTTAGGTTGTAGACCTGGAGTCTTGTTAACTTAAGACTGGCCTCAAGACTGGCCTCATGAAAGTTTTTCTCAGATATATTCTCATCTCCTGCATTCACTTTAACAGACATAAAGTAGGAAAATACTCAAGGAAAACATTTCAAATACATTATTAATAAGTAATGACCAGAGGTTTTTCTCAATAAACTATCATAAAGCTTGGTTTCTAGGGTCAATTGAAAAGCCACATGTGAACAACTTTGCATTTTCTACCTATGGATATTTTCTAATCAATTATAATAGCATTATATACCTCATTTCTGCCATAATATATTCAATTATATATTTAACATTTCCTGCTAACCTTTTCAAATACAGGAAAGCAAATGCTACTACCTGATTGCTGTGTTTGTCTAATGCATATGCTATTCTCATTATTTTTAACTCAAGTGGACATTTGCTTTCTTTGGTTACATTGCTGGGTAACCAGTTATGTACCTGATTTGTAGATGCATTTAAACTCCTATGCCTCAGGGGATTGATTCATACATATTGTTGTCATTATACTTTATCTTACAATTTATCTCTCCCAACAGTATCATAAAGTAGGTTGGTAAAACTACGCTCTTTTATAGGAACCTAGAGACATTACCACGTTTCTGGGTGAATTTGTGCCAGTTGGTCAGAAGTATCTTAGCCCATGTGGTTCTAAACAATTGCATACCCCAGACCTACCCCACCTCCCAGGAGAGCTACAATTTTGTGGGCTGTTATAGCAAAGAGTTAAAAAGATAGATACCATTTTAAAAAGTACATTTACAATACAGGTCATTAATAATTGGCAGTACTAAGTAATTAGAAACTAACACGCATAAGGGACCTTCTCCAAATATATTGTTCTTTCATAATTAGCTTGCGTGATTATAGAATAGGAGAAATTAAAGAACATAGACTATTTAGTAGAAGGTTTGGAGTTTTAGGGGTGTTTTGTTTGGCATAAGCAATGGACTTGAGTGAAGCATAACTTGAAGTGAAAAAATTGAGCATCTGTGTTTAATTAAGAGCATTTTGAAGAGTGCATATTAAGTAGTGTGATTTTAAGGCTCAGTCATTGTAACACAAGCAAGAGCTAAGTGAAGAGTGACTCGGTCAGCTTATTGTTTTGTCTATAGACTCTAATTTTTATTTTCACTAAACTGATTTTTTTTTCTGAACACACCAGTAGTATTGATTTTAATATATACTTATCTTCAAAAGCAAGAAAATTTTCCAAAACTACAGGTGCTTGGAAATCCACCTCAGTTTCATTAACTAAAACTAGAAAAAATGACCAACCCCATGTAAAAAGTATCTTAAATATTTTCAGACCTAGTCAATTCTCTCTGTCCTATTAATTCTACCTTTATTGTTGTTATTTTTCCCTGAGTTAAAAAAAAAAAAAAAAAAGTTGATGGCCTTTTTACAGGCCTATTCCACCTTACATCAAATCCTAAATGTTTATTACAAGGACAGCACAGAGGCTCAGAGGCACCAACTTTGGTCTTTCTGTGACTAACACAGGCATAGGTGCATATTCAGCTCAGGAGTTGAGGCCAAATTCTCCATCGCCCAATGGCAGAAATTTTGGTTCAATACCCTGTAACTAAATATTCTCTCACAAACTACCTCAAGATGGGGCGCCTGGGTGGCTGAGTTGGTTGAGTGTCTGCCTTCAGCTCAGGTCATGATCCCAATATCCTGGGATCAAGCCCTGCATTGGGCTCCCTGCACACCAAGGAGTTGGCTTCTCCCTCTGCCCCTCACCCCGCTCTTGTGCTTTCTCTCTCTCTCTCTCTCAAATAAAAAGATATAAAATCTTAAAAAAAAAGCATTAAAAAAAAATAAAACCACCAAGGTACCTCAAGATCTTTAATATTCATCTACAACAGGTGTAGCAGCATCCAAGGCTAATCTTTAAGCTCTAGCCAAGAAAATACCTGTACAAATCAATTTTGTACAACCAACGTGAACCAAAGGAGTTTCAGTTAGTTCAAAGAGCAGTCAACCCCTCTTGAACAACTAGGTCCAAATATATCCACAAAATTTAAATGTACTTTATGTAAATATATCTATAAAATTTACCAATTAAAATAATTTCAGGCTTGCCATTTGTTTACCTGCTGAAGAGCATGAAATTCTACTGAGAGAGACAGAGAGAGATCTTATGACAGCAATTCACTAGCCCTAAGGGTGAGAATTTTCTTTTCAATTTTTATTGAAATACATATAGTGAGAAAAGTACACATAGTGTCCACTTTGATGAATTTTTACAAGTTGAATATGCCTCTTTAACTCAACTAAGAAAATGTCCAGTAACTCAAAAGCCCCTCTCATGCTCTTTGCCACTGGGTCTTAATTAAAAGACAAAAAACAAAAAGGCACTCTAAGAGGTAGACATTACCATCATTCCCATTTTACAGATAAGGACTGAAATACAGAGAAAATGTTACTTGCTTAAGGCCACAGTGCTAAAAAGTTTCGGCATTGAAACCAGGCTGTATGACCCCAGAGCCTAGGCTTTTTTAGCTCTACACCATGATTTTCTGCTTGTGTATCCATTAAAAGCTGATACAAAATCTTAATTTTTCTTTAAACTAGGGCAGAAGTTTCTGTTAAAATGAACCAATTTCTCCCTCATGCCCCTTTTGCTTCCCTGGTGTTTATGCCACCTCCAAACAGAAAAACAAGAAATCAACTCTTGGAGGCCATTGGGGGCTATGGAACTTGAGAGACTCAGTACATCTGTTTGCATATTTTACCACTAGACAGTCAACTAGTCACTGGGAGAAATTAGATTCATTAACAATTACTGTATCTACCACCCATAGCTGCCTTGGGGTAGGAGTCAGACGAACAGAAGGGGCCCTGCAGGTTCCAGACTCTATGTCATCCAGTCACAGCAGCCAGTACCTAGTAACACTTGTAAATACCAACCCCACCGAGGGATTACCTGCTGAGGGAGAAGCGGGGCTCATCATGTGCTCTGAGCAGTGGCAATGTCATTGAACACCTAGGGTAAGGAATCTGAAGGTCAAACCTCCTTTAAATGTACCGATGGCCATTATTTTAAAAGCACACCTCATTATTTCACAGACACATCTTATAATGTTAAGGGTTCATACTGATGGAAATATAAATGAGAAAATACTCACATCTCTTTACTAGGAAAAGTATCCGAAGTTTAAGTGTCACCTGGAAGACTTGGTTCTGACCTGCAGAGAATCTACCATTCTTTCCCTCTGCAAATATTCGTTGAGCACCTACTGTGTGCCAAGTACTATTCTGGATGTTGAGAATGAATGGTAAAAAAAAAAAAAAACAGACAAGGTATATTCTATCAAACTATAACCCTACTAGTTCCATGGACAAACCAGCACATCTACTCCCAAAACCACTTATTAGTTTCTTTACATAAGACTTCTAAATCTTCGGTGAGAAATGATTTTGTGTCTCACCTAAAATTTGTTATTGACCCCTAGGCAGAGATATGGTTTGAGAGAAAGATGTTGACAACTTGCAAGTGGTATGAATGTCTAAGAAATATCTGTATGGTAAGAGTTGAACAAAAAGCCCCACCATAATTCCATGCCTGGTTCTCTGTTTAAAATGTTACCAAGGGAGCGCTTGGGAGACTCAGTCGGTTGGGTGACTGCCTTTGGTTCAGGTCATGATCCCAGGGTTCTGCGACTGAGCCCCGACTGAGGCCCATGTTGACCCCCGTGTTGCTCAGCAGGGAATCCTGTTTCTCCTTCTCCCTCTGCCTGCTGCTCCCCCTTCTTATGCACTCGCTCTCTCTCTCTCTCTCTGTGTTAAATCAATGAATCAAATATTTTTTTTAAAAATTTTTTAAATAAAATGCTATCAAATCTTTAGAGAGGGGCAGAATAGTGGCAGTGATGGCCAAGATCCATATAGCCAGATCTGAAGGTGTGGAAACAAGTTCTAGCTTGACTTAGCTTCCTGGTATGAAATATACAACTTAGAAAGTTCTCATTCATTTGTGATATCAAACAATACATTGAGTTCTGAATGACCACACAGACTTATACTAATGGCAATATTTAAGACAAAGACTCTGAATCAAATAAACCCTTGGCTGGAGGGTTAAATACATGAATAAAAACATGATGAAAAAATATGCTATATTTTTTCTTGCTAAAGGTATTATTCTGTCAGTGCTTCTAGACAGATGGGTATTTTCAATAATAAATCAGAAATAAATAGATTCATTTAGGGGATACTTTTTTCCTGCCATAATCACCTCACTTAACATTTTGCTTATATATGATTGGAAATGCTAAAATAAAATGTCAAGTATATTTTGAAATTAGAATGTAAAATAAGCAGCTGGTGATATTACAGTCTTAATGTGGCCAGAATGGTCTTTTCTTCTTCTTTCGTTCCCTTTTTGCCTTACCTTTTCACTCCTTCCTGGGTGGGAGGTGAAGGTGACTGAGGTAAAAAGAAAACCAGATGGAAATGATTTTAGCATAATAATTGTATAGACAAGATCATGCTGTGGTGATAAATGCCCCCAAGACTGAGAGTCTCAGAGCTACAAAAGTTTATTCCCTGCTCATGCTAGTGTCCATGGGCATTTGGAGGAGGCTCTGCTCCATGTCCTCTTCACTCTGGCACCCAGGCTGAAGGTGCAGTGCTTTCTGGAATAATGTTGCAGAGAAAAAAAGAAAATAGTTGAAGCACAAACTGACTACTAAAGCTTTTGCCAAAGTGAAACACATTAATTTCAAATTGTATTGCATGAAGCAGGTCACATGGCCAATCAATGAGGTGGGGAAACATAATGCTTCCCTGGGGGAAGGGAAGATACTGGTAAAAAATACAATCCAGCTCAATAATGCACCGAAGTTTTCCATGAAAGGCAACTTATTTAAGTAAAATTAAGTTTTCTTATCTCTTAGGTGCTGACAAACAATATAGAAGGATCTGGTAATCTACTTATGGAGTGGAGTCCTGGAGGAGAGCAAGATAATTGAAAACATATCAAAGGCCTTAGGGAAGAGAAAAGAGATAGATACCTGGGAAAGAAAGGATTCTAGAGGCTAGGATGCCCAATTCTTTCAGACACCCAATTTTATCTCTAATATGCATGCTGCCTTCTATCAAAATTGAATTTTCATCAGGGCATATGACCTCTCATCATAAAGATAATTCCCAACCTCCCTGCAGCTGTTGTGGCCATGTAACTAACCCTGGCCAAGGACATGTAAATAGAAATAAAATATGACAGCTCCCAGGATACTCCTTCAAGAGAAAGTACAGTGTTATTCTTTGCCCTGCTCTCCATCCTATCTTTTGTCCTGCTACCTTTCAACAATGTTGCTACTTGAATTTCGAGCATGAGTACCACACCCAGGAGTCATGGCACTGAGAGATGGAACAAAAGTAGGCAGTGCTCTTGCTGTTTATCATCAGCCCTCTGTACTATTTGATACTGTCCATTTCAATTTGATTTTTAAATGTAAAATTAAGAAGATTTTTAAAATTTGTCAAGGGGGCGCCTGGGTAGCTCAGTTGTTAAGCGTCTGCCTTCAGCTCAGGTCATGATCCCAGGGTCCTGGTTGGAGCCCTGCATTGGGCTCCCTGCTTGACAGGAAGCCTGCTTCTCCCTCTCCCACGCTCCCTGCTTGTGCTCCCTTTCTTGCTGTGTCTTTCACTGTCAAATAAATAAACAAAATCTTTAAAAAAAAAAAAAATGGTCAAGGAAGTATCCATAAAGGAGAATGAATTTAAAGTGGGTCCTGGGCACCCCTGAGTGGCTCACTCGGTTAAGCATCTGACTCTTGATTTCAGGTCAGGTCATTATCTCACGGTCCTGGGATAGAGCTCTGAGTGGGGCTCTGTGCTCAGCAGGAAGTCTTACTCACCTTCTCCCTCTGCCCCACCCCCAGCTTATGTGTGCGTGTGCGTGTGCGTGTGCGTGTGTGCACACTCTCTCTCTCTAAAATAAATAAATAAAGTAGGCCTCTAAAAGTCCAAAGACTTTAGATAAGCAGAATTACAGAAAGGAAAGGAGAGGACAGTAAACGGACATTTGTTAAGCATCTCTTAACAATAATTTGAGATTTCTGAGCTCTTTATACCACACACTGGTGCTAAGCACATTACTTTATTCAATTCCTGCAACAACCCAGAAATGTCAGCATTATTATCACTGTTTTCGAATGAAGAAACTGGAATTGTGTAAAAGCACTTAAAAACATGCTCAGACATCGACAGCTAATAATTGGTGGGGCTAACATTTAATCCCAGGTTCCTCTACTACATAAGTTCACCTCTGCACATAAGGCAGAAAAATAAACATAGGCACTCTGGAAGAACCGTGCCTGTTGTTTTTCAAAGAGTCAACCTACTGGAACGTTAAAACATTCTCCTATCAATAGGTGGATGCTCTTTGAATTACAGTTAAATTTAATATTGATTTTTTTCAAGAACATAATTACAAAGATACATCTGCAACCAAAATAAAATTACATAATGCTTTCCAAAGTCAAGTAAAAATATTTTAGATTATGTGTATTTAAAAATTATTTATGCTAATATTCCTCTCCATCTATGTAGAAAATTAAGTTTGTTGTATTCTAAATGAAGACGTCTTTAGATTTAGGATTATACTGCTTACCTTTCAAATACCATACTCATTTAGCCATCTCAATTATCTTGTAAACTTTGGAATAGTACCTATATTTGCAATATGCTTTGCAAACAACCTATTATTCCAGTGTACGTTTATTTAGCAACACAACACAAATAGAAAAACACTTGTGAAAACAATCTAGGTCTAATAGAATGTTTTGCTGTAGTTACTAACTTTTGTTTTCAATATTTTCATCAACGGTAGAAATAACTGCTGAATTTGTAGTGTTCAAACTTTCATTTGAATAAGCAAATGTAATTCTGTGTAATATCCCAAATACAATATACATTATATGCTTCTTTAGAGAGCTATAATTACAGAGTCTCTGCCTATAATAAGTAAACCTGCAATTGTCTGACACTGAGATGCTTCAGTGAATAAAACAGCTGTCTGAAATTAGGAAATTTCTGCATTTTCCCACTTTAAAGCTATGCATTTTCAATAATGATAGGACCTCTCCAGATACATCAGACTGAAAAGAACATTGGTGTTTTATCTGGATACAAACTGGGAATCTACAATTTTTAAAACTGGATAAAATACTGAAAATGGTTTATGGTTGACAACTAATATCTAACAGCAAGTTCTGTAGTGGGGGAAGTAGTGTAGATTGAAAATGCATTGCTTGCAGTACTAGATACTTACCCAAAGGACAAAAAAATATTGATTCAAAGGGATACATGCAGCACTACAACAATAGCCAAATTACGGAAAGAGCCCGAATGTGCACTGACTGATGCATGATAAAGAAGATAAAAGAGAATAAAATATTGCCATTTGCAACAATGTGGATGGAGCTGGAGTATATTATGCTAAGCAAAGTCAGCCAGTGAAAGACAAATACCACAGATTTCACTCATATGTAGAATTCAAGGGACAAAACGGATGAACATAGGGGGAAATTTAAAAAAGAGAGAGAGGCAATCCAGAAAACAGACTCTTCAATATAGAGAACAAACAGAGTTGCTAGAGGGGAGGTTGACAGCAGATGGGGTAAACGGTGATGGGTATCAAGTAGAGCATTTGTTGGGACAAGCACAAGGTGTTAAATGTAAGTGATGAGTTACTAAATCCTATACCTCAAACTCATACTATATGTTAACTAAATGGAATTTCATAAAAATTTGCAAGGAAAAAAAAGAAAACGCATTGCTTGTTCATTAAATTTCACAAAGGAAGTTTTCACATAGCCCTTTAATGTCTTTTTCTTATCTAAACTAGTACCGTTTTCATAAATACAAAGAGCTTTTCCATCTAGTTTCAATAGTGTTGATTCTTGAAATTTATATTTTTCTTTATATAAACCATAAAAGGGGTGCCTGGGTGGCTCAGTTGTTTAAGCATCTGTGTTTGGCTCAGGTTGAGATCCCAGGGTCCTGAGATAGAGTCCCACATCAAGCTTCCTGCTCAGCGGGGTTTGGCTTTCACCTCTCTCTCTCCCTCTCCCTCTGCCCCTCTTCCCTGCTCATGCTTTATCTCTCTCTCTCTCTCTCAAATAAACAAATGAAATCTGTAAAAATAATAATAATAATAATAAATCCATAAAAGTACAAGTGTTGTTCAAACTTTAACCATCATTAATGGAGACTCTTATTAGAAGACATGTAAGAAGTTCAAGGCCATACTGTATATTTCTTGATCTGGAAACAACAAAAAACCCTTTCAATATATGTATTACATTGACCAATTATTCTGATAAAATATATTTCTCCTCCTTGTATCTTTTGTCATTTCTCACTCTGTCCAACTTTCCCAGGCAAACCTGCGAAATAGGCTATAGTAAAAGACTGTGGTTCGGTTTCATGCAAACACATACACATTCCTTCTTTGGGGGCTTCTCCATTCTCCAGTGTGGAGCAACAAACAGCTAAGACTCATGAGAACACAGATAAGGCTGTTCTGGGTGCTGTGTGCATCCGACTTATTAAATATTTGGCATCATCCGTGATTTCAAAAGTGGTTTGAATTTCATGCCATGTAAACCAATGACAAAATCTGACCCAAAGGCAGACAAAAACTGCCTTCCGAACAATCAAAATTCTTTTACAAATATACTTGTTTACTTCCTCTTCTCAAGCTGTAGAGATTTAGTCATTAGGATCATTGCCGTGAACAATTTTTCTTCATTGAGCCAAGTGTTTTCTACCCACCTGCACAGTATTCATATCATACTTCAAAATATATAAAACGTTAAGTTTGCGATAAGAGCCAGATTTCTACAACCATCAACCTTTTACATATTTCTTTAAACACAGTGTGGGTTGAGTCCTTCCATTGTTTCATTTTGTATTCTATTTACCCCGACCCACTTTGAAATTTTTAAAATAAACAAGAGGAAGAATAGCAGAGAAATATCATCAATAAAGAAACCAGTTCATGCTAACTACAAAGACTAAGTGATGTGAAAGGTCTGCAGCAGAGCCAAAGAACAGGTTTACTGCAGAGAAATAAGTCCGTCCGAGGCCACTAAGTCAAAAATGCAAAACACACAAAGATGGGTGGAGGCAGAGGGTGGAAAGGAGTCAGGAAAGCAAAATTCACGACAGGGTGAAGAAATACAATGATTTCCTTCCTTCTTCTCTGAGGACTTCTTGTCCAAAACCATGGGCAGATTGAAACCTACATCTGTGTCAAACTGTCAGGGAATGCTCTCTCATATTGCTGGTGAGGGTACAAATTGGTACAATATTTTTGGAAAATGACTGTCATCAAGAACCTTAGAAATGTTAAAAAAAATTAATTTTAATAAAGGATTTGATCCCCACTGGATGAATTCTTTAAAAAAAAAACAAAACTGTTCAATTCTAAAAAAATCTATCTTAAGCAAATACTTTCAAGGGAAACAACATCATGCACAAAGATGTTGTTTAAGGATTGATTGTTTACAATAAACAAATGGAAAGAATAGCACACTAATAGCAGGACCATTAAATGAATTACTTTTCCCAAAAGAATATAGCTATTTTAAGTGAAACACTCTTGCCAAAAAAAAAAAAAACGAGAGAGAAAAGCTTTGTTGAGTGAAAATGCAGTATGATCAACTGTCAAATAAGCTAAAACTCAGCTCAGGCAAAATGTGAAAATTGTGCATGTTGGCTTTTCTTTCAGTGGTGGGGTAATTCTTCTATTTTTCTGTATTTACCTAATTATTTATAAACACATTATCTTTTGCAATGAAGCAACTGAGGGACGCCTGGGTGGCTTAGTTGGTTAAGCACCTTAACCATCTTAGTTGGTTAAGCGTCTTTGGCTGAGGTCATGATCCCAGGGTCCTAGGATCGAGTCCTTCATCGGGCTCCCTGCTTGGAAGGGAGACTGCTTCTTCCTCTCTCTTTCCCTCTGCTCTTCCTCCCCCTACTCACGCATGCTCACTCTCTCTCTCTTTCTCTCAAATAAAGAAAATCTTTAAAAAACAGAGAAAATTTAATACATTTTATTTTTATATAAGATTAAAATGTACACATTACAATTTGCATAATATGTAACTTATTTTTTTTTAAAGATTTTATTTATTTATTTGGAAGACAGAGATCAGAAGTAGGCGGAGAGGCAGGCAGAGAGAGAGGAGGAAGCAGGCTCCCTGCTGAGCAGAGAGCCCGATGCGGGGCTCGATCCCAACACCCTGGGACCATGACCTGAGCCGAAGGCAGAGGCTTCAACCCACTGAGCCACCCAGGTGCCCCGTAACTTATTTTTATAATCCTATTGTTTGTGTAGAAAATCCTCTACAAAACATTAAATGAGGATAACACCCAAAGAAAGAAGTACAGAGACAAAGTGATTATTTTCTCTCTCCCACAAGCTAAATATAGCTGCGCACTGTTGATCCAGACATTGGGTTTTCCTACTTCTAATGAGGTGCTGACCACAACTCTCTCTGTAAGGTTCTTTATCATTCAGTGCAGGCAAGGATTCCAAGCTCACTTGGCAGAGTGGATCAAACAAGGAGGCTGTGCATGTTCCTTGGTTTATCAGCAAATCCACAGTGACACGCTTTTCTTTTTTCCTCCACTCATGAATGCTGAAACCTTCAGCTGTGCAAGTCTCTATTACATCTGTGCCCCAGGCTAAGAGGCCGTCTTTATAACACTCGCCTGGTGGTGGGCGGGCTGTTCAGCCTCACAACACTAGTTACTAGTAAGGCAGGTGAGTCAGCCAAGTGCCAAGAATGACATGAGCAATTTCTTTGAATAACAATTAAAAAAGGGCGTGTGGATGAATAGATGAAAGAAAAACTCCATGTTATCTTTTTCTAGTGCAAGAAGGCCAGCTTGGGCACAATTTGAGCATCAAAGTCAGTGACTATTTTTAAAGGCTAAAAATAGCAAGTGGTGGGGGAATTAGTTTGGTAAAAAAAAGATTTTTTTTTTTAATTAACAGAACAGCATAATTGTGGCAAGTAGAACTCATAGCTCTCTATTCTACTCGTCCTTCTTTTTTCATACCTTTTTAAAAGTCCTGTAAGAGGGCACCTGGGTGGCTCAATGGGTTAAGCCTCTGCGTTCAGGCTGGGTCATGGTATCAGGGTCCCGGGATGGAGCCCCGCATCAGGCTCTCTGCTCAGCAGGGAGCCTGCTTCCCCTCTCTCTACCTACTTGTGATCTCTGTCTGTCAAATAAATAAATAAATAAGTCTTTAAAAAAAAAAAAAAGTCCTGTGAGGCCAAGTTCTGCTGTCAAAATATAGCCTCTATCAAACCATCTCAGACTATAATTAGTTTCCCTTTGGTTCGGGGTCATTTCATCCACTCAAAAATGTTAATTTTAAAAACAAGGTATAGACTTCAGGGTGACTGTTTTGTTTCTGTTTGCTTTTGGGCTGCTCACCCAGAAAACCCTTCTCTGTGTTATTAAAAAGCATTATATATCCTGTAAATTCAGTCACGAAAATGTTATAGTCCTTACTTTTCATTTGGTTAGGGCCTCTCTGAACCTGTAGACAATTGATACAAAGGGAAAACTTAGATATTTCCTATAAAGGAGTGTTTCATTACCTCTTCATATAGTGCCTCCCCCAAAATATGAGTGCTCAAAAGGTATTTGGTGAGTCAATAAAAAGTGTCCTGCATTGCTCTGAGATTACTTCATAGGCCAAAACCAGGTCTTATAAATCTTTTGTCCCTTCCAGCACATAGTATAGTCATGAGTTTATACTAGGTGTCAGTCAAATTTTTAGGTAAATAAGCACCCCAAATTAGATGTTATAAGCAAACATATAAAACCTGCTAAGCACATTTTACACAAAAACTATCTAAGAATAACTTTGCCTCCACATTCTTCTGATGTCCGACTGACTCACAGACAGATAGCTAATCCTCCCTCCCCTTTCAAATTTAATCATATACCATGACTTCCCACTTCGAATTGAATTTGAATAGGATGTGAGTGATTGAAAATGATGACTCATAATGAGCCTCTTCAGCACCGCTCTTAGTGCGACCTCACTTAGTGTAATAAATGTACCCTGCCACCCCTGAAAGGAAATGCATTAGCCCCAAGACAATATCGAACCACCGCGTACACAGCGGAAGAAATCAATAATTGCTTTACATTAGCATTTGACTAAAAGCAAGGCAATTGTTTTCCAAATCTGATTTTTTTTTGGAAAAGGTAATGATAAAGCAGATTATACATCCTTGAAGGATGTCTGAAACCTCCCAAAGCAATTTTGCGTGTGAGAGTGGAGATGCAGTAAATATGGGCCCATGTACATATATAGCATAATGCGTGTGAGTAACTTACACAGTTACTCAGAGCAGCAGATAATTTCTCAGGGCTCTGGGAGAAAACTGGCAAGCTAAATAACTCCGTTATCAAGCCTGTACCAAGATCCTGGGCAAACACTACCCATCAATAAGAAGCAGGATTAGGAATTAGGTTTGTGCAACCAAACCTGGTTCACAGCAAGTTCTATGAGGCAGACCTTGCAAAAAAAGAAAGATGCCATATTAAAAACAACCCAGTTGGACTAAAAGACCCGAATAACACAACTTGATGGAAAAATAAACATGCCCAGGATATCGGCAACCCTATTAGATTTGGGGACCAAAATTTGGGTACTTTGCAAATTACTGCAGGAAATTCAGCTTCCATGAAAACAATAAACTATTTTAACCTTGGTCCCATTTGTCTTAATCAAACCAGCGCTTTGTTCCTCAGTCTTACTCCGTTAGCCAACTGTATACCTCCTGCTCATGCTCAACTTCCCCAGGAATGTCTAAGTCCTTGCAGCGTCCCTAAACTATTTGCCAGCTCTTCTCTTACCTCTCAGACTTCATCTCTTAGTTTCTTCTGCATCACTGACCCTCTCCTTCACCCATCTCTGCCATCCTGGACCCTTTGCTATTCTTAGAACAAACTAGGCCCCTGTCCTCCCTGGGCCTTTGTGCTTGCTCTTACCTCTGACTAGAACAGTGACAGTTTTCATATTTCCACATAGATAGCATCTTCCTGATAGACTCTTTCTAGCTCCCCTATTTAATACTGCAGCTTCAAACACACACACACATGCTTACTGAAAATAAGTCCCTTAAGGCAAGAGTTTTTGTTGGTTTTGTTCAGTACTGTCTCCCCAGTGTCTAAAAACTTACTTAGAACATAGTAGACTCTCACTAAGTATTAACTGAATGAGTGGATAGTAGCCTGGTGTTACAGTAAGGTTAACTGATTTACTTTCAATCTGAACTGATAACATATGAAACAGTTTTCACTTGGTTTTAGATAACAGTGCTAAGATAAAATGCAGATCAAACTTCATCTCCAACCATAATAGCCATTGTCAATGTTCACTGAACAAAGCTTTTTTTTTTTTTAAGTGAACACTTTATATTTTTCTTCTGATTTTGAAAATTACTCATTTGTAGAGAAAATCCTTGGGAAATCTGAAAAAATATAATGATGGAGAAGATATTTCACATAATCCCTGTCATCCATTTTTTTTACTTACACATATTACATAATAATTTTGTCATTATTATTTTGCTTAACATTTATTATAAACATTTTTCATGACATTAAAAATATTTAAATACTTTTATTATATTCCATCATTTGAATATGTCATTACTTATTTAACTCTTGCCCAATTGTTAGACATTTGAATTTTTAGTTTTTCAGTATTATAAATAATGGTACAATGTAAATTTTTATGTTGCTGTTAGACTAATGGATTATTTATGTGTTCAGAGGTGAGTGGTCACATGGGCCCTCTAATTTTGTTTTTTTATTATTAACATACAATTTATTATTTGTTTCAAGGGTACAGGTCTGTGATTTATCAGTTTTACACAATACACAGTGCTCACCACAACACATACTGAAACAAGGCAAAACCAGAGAGGGAGACAAATCGTAAGAGCCTCTTAATCTCAGGAAACAAACTGAGGGTTGCTGGAGGGGAGGGGTGTGGGGGTAGGCTGGCCAGGTGATAGACATGGGGAAGGTATGTATTGTGGTGAACAAAGTTTTCTAAAAACCCATGTCCCTTTTATCCATTTGTCAAAACTATTGAGTTAGGGGCAGGAAGTAGAAGGAATTATAGACAAAATAAAAATGGCAGACTTTGACAGTTCTTGGAGCTGAGTGGTGGGTACATGGAAGCCCCGTAAACTATTTATTTAGGTCTAAAATGTTTCATATACAAACATCTTTTAAACACTATATTGAAGATTCTTTCCAAACAGAACTGAAAAATAAGAAAAATGAAGCGTATTAATTTTCATAGTAGCCGCCTATAAGCTATCTGATATATGATGTCTTTCACTATGTTCACATTTTTCAAACTCTGGGCTTTTCCTCAGAAAGTTCCTCAGAAACACAGCCACTAGAAGTCAGAATTCCTCTTGGTACGATTTAATGGCTTTCCAAGGTCACAAAGCCATCCAAGTGGGAGGCCAGACAGCACAGAACACCATGCTTAGGAAGGAGATCGCAGATCACAGACTTAAGAGGCGGTGATGGGACGCCCCTCCCGGCAGGGGCGAAAGCAGGTAAAGGCACTGAGTGCACACCTGTTCCAGCCTCTCCTGCTGCCTAGAAAGGGACAATAGGCCTGATTACAGACCCAGCTGCGGCAAGACAGATCTCCCTCCTCCTGACTCATCCTTCTAAAATACCGTCAATCCACAACTCCAGGAATAGCTAAAATCCTTAACAAATAATGACAGATTTTTGGATTAAAAAAACTTTTTTGGAATGCTAAAATAGTCCTAAAACAAATATAAGTCAGTGTTGGGCTTTTTATATCCCTCTTTAGATGTCTACAATCTTCAAAATTCAAAGAACACATGATTTTATACAAGAAATTATGTCTGTCTTACAGCATGGTAATCACCGAACCTTGTGGATATGATTTTTTAATTTATTCAGCACATCGAGTGTTTTTTACAGTGTGGAGGAAGTTCAGGCCTCATGGTCCTAGAAAGACTTATATCTTCTGAAACAACCTGGAAGAATATGCAATAGCTCTCACCTCCATGAATATGATCTACTGAGTTTGGAAGAAATATTAGAACTTAATGATTATATTCTGACCCCCAACCCATTCACCTGCTACAATTCACCAATTCACCTAGGCCCTAACTTGACTAAAAATGCAGTACCATCCTTAGGCTCATTTAGGACCCTGATTTCTTGGCCAAGTATTACATATTAGATAAGTGACATGAAATTTCAAAAAGAAATTATCTAAAACTGGGAGTTTTAAAAACTGGTGACTAGGGACGCCCAGGCAGCTCAGTCAGGTAAGCACCCAACTTGTGATTTCAGCTCACATCCTGATTTCATGGGTTGTGAAATCGAGCCCAGTGTCAGGCTCTATGCTCAGTGAGGAGTCTGCTTGAGATTCCCTCTCCCTCTCCCTCGGTCCCTCGCCCACTTGCACTCACATGCATCATGCACACACTCTCTCTAAAATAAATAAATAAATTTCTTTTTAAAGAAATAAATAAAAAATAAAGACTGGTCACTAGCAACAGTGTAATAACTTTGGCTGTATCTATTCCTCGCCTTACATATTTGTTATAAGCAATTGCAGAGAAGTAATTTTTTTTAAGATTTTATTTATTTATTTGACAGACAGAGATCACAAGTAGGCAGAGAGGCAGGCAGAGAGAGAGGGGGGAAAAGGCTCCCTGCTGAGCAGAGAGCCTGATGCGGGGCTCGATCCCAGGACCCTGGGATCATGACCTGAGCCGAAGGCAGAGGCTTAACCCACTGAGCCACCCAGGCGCCCCTAGAGAAGTAATTTTAAACGCAAGAAGACATTAGTTCAAAAAGGTTTTTGCCACCACCTAACACCCATTAGGATGGCTACAATCTAAAAAACAAAAAATAGCAAGTGCTGGTGACAACATGATGAAACTGGAACCCTTGCACACTATTGGTGAGAATGGAAAATGATACAGCCATTATGGAAAACAGTATGGTGGTTCTTCAAAAAATTACAAACACGATTACCATACAATTGCTAGATCATATGCTATTTTCCCAAAAGAAATGAAAGCATGGTCTCAAAGAAATATTTGTATGGTGTGTTCATGGCATTATTCACAATAGCCAAAAGGCAGAAGCACCCTAAATGCCCACCCATAGAAGACTGCAAACACAAAATGTGGCACATACATACAGTAGAATATTATTCAGCCTTAAAGAGGAAGAAAATTCCGACGTGCTACAACGTGGATGAACGCTGAAGACATTATGTTACATGAAATATGCCAGTCACAAAATAAAAAACTACCATATGATTTCCATTTACATGAAGTACCTAGGCTAGTCATATTTGGAGAGACAGAAAGTAGGATGGGGTTGGAGCTGGAAGGAGGCAAAATAGGGAGTTGGTTAGTGGATGCAGAGCTTCCATTTTACAAGATACAAACAGTTCTGGAGATCAGTTGCACAAAAATATGATATAGTGAACACTACTGTTCACTTTAAAAGGGCTAAATGAGGGGCACCCGGGGGTTTCAGCAAGTTAAGAGGCCAACTCTTGGTTTCCGTTCAGGTCGACCTCGAGACCCTGGGATTTAGCCCCATGTTGGGCTCTGCTGTGAGCATGGAGTCTGCTTATCCCTCTCCCTCTGCTCCTCCCCCACTCTCTCATTCTCTCAAATAAGTAAATAAAATCTAACAAAAAATAAAAATAAAATGGCTAAGATGATAAGTTACGTTGCATGTATTTTACCACAGTTCTTCAAAAAGTCAAGAAAAAAATGGCTTTTGTCTCTCTGGTGGAACTAAGTCTTTGCCCTTCTGTTCTCTGGAGTCTTTGAAAATCATTAGGACACTGGTGGCACAGGCAGCTGTGCTTCTGACACCACAGCTGGCAAAGGAGTTGCACCAGGGACCAGGAGTAAATCAATGGGAAGCAACTGCACTTGGCTACAGGTAGCAGGAAGAAACTGTGGCTGGCGGAGCTGGATGAGGCGCCGCTTTGAGGGATAGGGGAGTTGGGTTCGACTGTGTCCAATACCGTAAAAGGCAGCAAATTGAAAAGGTGCTTTCAACCCACTTGGCAACTGACACGTATTGTAGCAAGGTCCATCTCATCAAACATATCATCCAGGGCAGAACAATGTGAATGTAGAGACACAATTTTAAGTTAAACAAATACATCAGTAACTATAATCACGTCACCCTTTCCTGCCGCTACGCATCCCTCAAGCTCCTTACACATAAACATATTAACAGCAACTGAAAACCGACTACTAGATGTTACTGTAAAATTCTAGAGCCAGAGAACTTTCAGAGATAATCTGTCTCAAGAAGGGGAAATAAGTTTTAACTTTTAGGGCAACCCTAATCATTTGGTATTAGCTGCCTTGATTTGAATGCGATGCTGAAAAAGATTCTAAATGATTCTAAAGATTCTAAATGATTAGATAGAAATCTAAATGATTAGATAGGAAAAGATTCTAAACGATTCTAAAGATTCTAAAAGATTCTAAATGATTCTAAAGATTCTGAAAGATTCTAAATTTAGATTCTAAATTTTAGAATCTAAAAAGATTCTAAAGCTACATCTGGCCTCTGTGGGAAACCATGATTTGATGGCTGGGTTATGTCTGTCCCAGGTCTTTCAGAGAGACTGAAACAGAGTTAGGAATAAAACCAGTTCAGAGTCCATTCTCTGTTCACAAGCACACTTCCCAAAGATGAAGAAGGAAGTCTGCAGGCTACAAAATAGAATTTGCTTTACAAATCCCTACCCGGTGCCAGCCCATGGAACAGGAAATGACTTGAAGGTTGGGGAAAGGCAAAGGGGAAAGTTTGGGAATATCTTCTTCAATGTAACTAGACTTTTCACAAGTGAGATGGGCCTCTCTACATGTGGATGATCTCACCAGAAGGGAGAGAAATATTAGAGTCAGAGGCATGAAACCTCCACCAGGAAAACAAAAAGGAAGGGAAGTATGAGAACAAAACATCCATCACAACATATGTTTCTTAAAAACCTCAAGAGACCTTAGAGACTTCCACTTAGAGACCAACACACTGGTTTTGCTTTTTCATATAATTCTTTTTCAGGAATTGTCTATCGTGTCACCTCCCTTCTTGAGCACATAAATCATGTCATTTTTAGAGCTTGTGTCTAATAGCTCTAAAATCTAGATCACCCACAGATACATTATCTGTTTTCCTTTGGTTTTTAGTTGTGTGCTTCTGTCTCCTGGCATCCCACTTACCTCTTAATCACCATAGATTGTGTATGAAAAATTATAGACAATACACTAGCTTCCTCCAGAGAGCATTTAATTTCCCTCCCAAAAGCAGTTAGTCCACAGGCAGATCTGGTTAGGAGCCAAGACCAGTTTTCAGCCTTGAGAGGGTTGGTCTCTTTCTGGCATATTCCAGCATCCATTGTCATTCAACAGTCTGAACTCAGGCATTTACCGTGGTGAATGCCTCCTGGGTGGGTTCTGAATTCCAGTGGGTTTTTGGGTTGGTTGGTTAGTTGGGTTTGGGAGGATTTTGTTTTGCTTTGAGGTTGGGTGTTTCTGGTTTTGGTTTTAGTGGGGGGTTTTGCTGCCCTAGTACCAAGAAAAAGCCGAAAACCCAGAGCCTCCACTCTTTACCCAGCCTTTCATCCTTCCTTACAAATCAGAAAAAAAACCTGGAGGAGGAAGAGGCAAAGAATTTCAAGGTTACCCCAATATGTTTCTCTTTTCTGTCTTGGCCCTTAGAGTCCTTGCTCTGTGTGCATGTGTATGTGTGAGTATAGCTGTTCTTGGTGAGAGGACTGATAAGATAGAAACTTTCTATTATAGCCAGAAGCAGAAGTGTATTTTTTTTAAGATTTTATTTATTTATTTGACAGACAGAGAGAGCTCGAACACAAGCAGGGGAAACAACAGAGGGAGAGGGAGAGGGAAAAGCTGGAGGGAGCCTGACTTGGGGCTCAATCCCAGGACCCTGGGATCATGACCTGAGCCAAAGGCAGATGTTTAACTTACTGAGACACCCAGGTGCCCCAGAAGTATATATATATATATATATATATTTTAAAGATTTTAATTTATTTGACAGAGAGAGATCACAAGTGGGCAGAGAGGCAAGCAGAGAGAGAGAGGAGGAAGCAGGCTCCCTGCGGAGCAGAGAGCCCGATGTGGGACTCGATCCCAGGACCCTGAGATCATGACCTGATATTTTATTTTTAATAGATGAATTTTTCCACTACTGGATAGTACAAAAAACCTAAAAACTGAAAAGACCAAAGAAAAGGCTCACCTGTAATCCTATAATCTTGTTATGTTCAATTTAGTGTTTTGGTATTTTCTTACTTTTTTTTCTTCTATGCATTTGTGTTGGCCTTTTACATCATTACAATAATAGTGTAGTTATAACTTTATATGCTAGCAAAAACTCTGAGGAAAAGTGTACAAAATGTTAAGGTGTAAATCCCTTTAAAACTCTCCAATAGGGTGGAATGAGGATTCAAACTGTCAGATATAAACTGTGACACCAAAGAGCTCAGGATCCGGTTAAGGAAACCAAAAAATGCATAATCTTAAATGTTTTCAACTCAAAAGATGAGGTCTTTTCTCTAACTGCTTGACTTAGAAACAAATCATGAAATTGTTTTCAATGTTTTCATGAGTAGATGGCCCAAGGGAACTTTAAACATAAAAATGAATAACTGGATCATCAGAATTAAAGGCAAGATTCTTTTTTTATTTTTTTATTTAATTATTTTTAAATAAGTTCTATGCAGGGTTTGAACTCAAGACCCTGAGGATCAAGAGTTGCATGCTCTACCAACTGAGCCATCCAGGCATCCCTTAAAAAACTGGATCAAATTAACAGTGCAAAACAAACAAACCAAAAAAAGAAAAAGAAAAGCAAAAAGACCTTTCGGGACTTTTACTTAAGCTCCCTTTCTTTAAAAAAAATTATAAAAATTGCTTTCCTCTGCCTTTCATTTCTTACATATTCCCAATAGTAAATACTCCACATGTGTTTTCCAGTCAGCCAGCCCGCTTTTGGCTGACCTATATATATAGTTAATTTAAGATCAAGCCACCAAGGCACTAAGCTGACCACAGCCCTCCTTCTGATGAGTTGTTATCCTGTTAAGTCTGTGTGATAAGGGTAGAATTTCACAGTAGGGATTCTCCACATCTACGCTGTAGAAGAAATTTGTGGTATAACAGACTTTTTTGCTGGACCAACTGAGTCAGCACTTTGTAGTGCCAATGCTTAATCCCCCTTCTCCCTTACGTTTTAGATTCACACTTGTCCTGGAATGAAGACAGGCTAGCAGGATACCCTAGGAATCACTTTCCAGGCCAGAGAGAGCCAGGAAAGGCTCATGACATTTCTCATTCTTTTGCAGCCATACCTGATGAGCAGCTATCTTTAGAGATGACTCCCCATCCAGGGCAGTTAAACTGCTTAATGAAGAAATCTGTGAAGCTCATCATGTATATTATAACCTAGCTCATATGTATGAATCCAAAGATTTCTCAAAGCCAAAGCTAAGATTATGAAAAAATATTATTCATCCTTCTGGTTAAACTGACTCAGCCATTTCTACTTGCATACCCAAACTGAATATGAAGTTTATTTTTCAAAGAAAATGTTATTAATAACATCTGGAGTTTAATAATATTTATTTTATCTAACATAAACAAATGAACAAGTCTATTAAAATAATAAATGATTTAACATGAAGCTGGGAAATGTTTCAGGTAAGTCACAGAGGGTTATGTTTGCAGAGAAGTAACACTTTCTTATCATTTTTCGTACAATTCCTAGATTTCTTTAAAAATGCATGTAAGGGGTGCCTGGGTGGCTCAGTGGGTTAAAGCCTCGGCCTTCGGCTCAGGTCATGATCCCAGGGTCCTGGGATCGAGCCCCGCATTGGGCTCTCTGCTCAGCAGGGAGCCTGCTTCCCTTCCTCTCTCTCTGCCTGCCTCCCTGCCTACTTGTGATCTCTGTCTGTCAAATAAATAAATAAAATCTTTATAAAAAAAATAAAATAAAATAAAAAAAAATAAAAATGCATGTAAAGTAACCCTTTGATACTCACAAGTACACATTCTCAGATACTAATAAATTCCCTAATTTTTAATCACAATTGTTTCTAATGCCTCCGTTCTCTTCGAAAACATATTTCATCAAGAGGCACATGTTTCCTAGGCAGATCTTCATGTCACTCAAGTTTCACCCTCTCACTCAATATTCATTTTCAAACACACACACACACACACACACACACACATACAGCCATTGTGTGTGAAAATTAGTGGTTGACAAAGCATTAAAATTATCCTAAATTACAGGACCTAGGCAGCTATCTAGGCCCACTGGGAAGCAAATATTGGGCTACCACCTACTATCCTTTACCCCACCTCAATTCACACCGTTTAAAAATTGCAGTAGGGGGGCGCCTGGGTGGCTCAGTGGGTTAAGCCGCTGCCTTCGGCTCAGGTCATGATCTCAGGGTCCTGGGATCGAGTCCTGCATCGGGCTCTCTGCTCAGCGGGGAGCCTGCTTCCCTCTCTCTCTCTCTCTCTGCCTGCCTCTCTGTCTACTTGTGATCTCTGTCAAATAAATAAATAAAATCTTTAAAAAAAAAAATTGCAGTAGGTACATATCATGGACCTTGAGATCCAAGAGAAATCGCTGCGAACTGCAAATGTCAAATCCCTGAAGGACAAAGATCAATTCCCCTTGACTACCTGATAATGATGCAGAGCTCACAGTGGGGTATATAAATATTCTTGGAAAGGCCTTAGAAAGACATCAAAAGACTTCAATGGCTTAAAATGGAAAGATTTAACATTCAGAAAACAACATCGTGGGATTATCAAAAGGTTCACTTTTAAAATTGGCTGGTACAAGTACAGGATCAAGGAAACAAGCCTTGGAGATTGAAATGAAATCAACTCTTCCTTGCACAGGTTCTACCTTCTGAAGGATTGCTGCAGTCTATACACTATTAGTGTACTTCTGACACTCAAGTGCAAGTATCCCTTTTATCCTACCCACATTTATAGCAAACTTACCTCCATAAGTAGGTGCTTTTATAAATAATGACATCTTACATGCTTTTAAGATCAGTCTATTGCTACCATACCCAAGAAAACATCTTCCCATTTTTTTAAAAAAAGGTCATAAAGGAAATCCCAACAGAAAAGCACAGAAATGTGACAACAATTATCATTTATTCCACTGATAAATAAGCTTGGTTTCCACAGCCAAAATCAGAATTTAAGACAGAAAAAAGCTTGAGCACTGACCAAGGAAAATGCTTTTAATTTTTTAAATAATTTCCTATTCCTTTAAGATTTTCAAAGGATCACTAAAGTAATCCAAGTAAACCACAGAAAGAAATGGGTGGCAAATGACAGTGATAGGATTACAGCACAGTAACACTAGCACCAAGATTATAATGGAATGAAATTCTGGTCCT
Source organism: Enhydra lutris kenyoni (assembly GCF_002288905.1). Lineage (NCBI taxonomy): Eukaryota > Metazoa > Chordata > Mammalia > Carnivora > Mustelidae > Enhydra > Enhydra lutris. The sequence goes on from NW_019154085.1 coordinate 49,798,193, forward strand.
GTAGATCGCCACAATATAGGAACTGCTAATGGGTGGTATTAGACAGGATTTTCTCACCAGCTCAAAGACTCAGCCAAATGCCTGTATCTCACAAACTTGTTTCCCACCTAGAATGTATTAAATCTTTAAAAATCCAAAGACACATAGAAAAAAATAAAAATAAAAAATAAATCCTCTAGTATAAACAAAAAAATCTGTATACTTGAAATGCAAGGGAAAGGAGGCTTAGCTTTGCCAGTGTTTGCAGACTAGAATATTTTGAAAAAATATCCAAGTGTGCTCAAGCTTTAAAAGAGTGAGAAGCCTTTTGCACTCACCCTGCTGTTCTCTGAATTTGATATCAAGAATCAGGAATGAAGGACAAAAACAAAAGAGTGAGATAAAGAAACACATCCCCAGCAATTTATTGGGCTTTGCCTCTGTCCCACATGGATGAGAATATGCACGGAGATCACTGTCTTTCTTCATGTAGTCAGGCACTGAGTAAATAAAGGAGAAGAGGAGTTGAACGTGTACTTAAGAAGGAAGATTTTTTTAGACTCGGGGAATGCTATGTGATGGTTGTGTATCGTTACAAAGCAAGGAGGTTAATATTGAATTCCCTGTATGTCACAATACACAGCACTCCAAGAAGCCTGTCTTGGGCAAGCCAGTGCAGCTATCTGGGCCCTTAGCTTTATATCCTCATAGTGAAGGGCCAGAGATCATCCCCACAAGTTTAAGCCCAGCTCTAAAGCACCTTTAACCTGCAAATAGTAAAGACCCTTTCCTACATACACATGAGTTGAGTTTTCACCATTGTTGTTCCTTCTAAGTCAAAAGAGTTGCCTGGATTTGCGTCCTCGGCAGCTTAACAAAAGTAACATATGCAATTCATTTATGATTCTCCGGAGTGAAGTATACTAGGTGGGAAATTATATACTAGGATTACACGGGCAATTAACCAGCTTTGTCAATTGAAGAACTGACAGCTGTTAATCATATCTTTTAATTTGTCCCTATTTTGCGATCTATTATTTCTCTTATAATAATTTTCTGATCCTTTTACTTTCTCCCATTTTTTTCTCCTTCAGAAAATCCTAACTGAACTCTTCCTGACCTCCTTTTATGCTGGATAATTTTCCCCCTGGAAACTCTCTGGTTCATTTTATTTCAGCTTTCTAGTTTCCTGATTCTAGCTCCCTTTGCTGATTGTAACCAATTTGCTTTCAAGGATCTAGGCAGACATCAAATGAAAGCACTAACTCACACTCCTGCTCTATAACCTCCAGTGATGGTAGAAAAGAATGTTACTTGGCTGAACTTGGAGGCACTTTCCAAGCTATATGGATCCAGCTTTTATAAATAGGAAAATGGATTTTTTTCAGACTCTACTCAAAGTAACTGGACTATAGATTTCAACATTCCTTCAGTAGCTAACTTGTCACATGAAACAAACCATATTATTGTAATTATCATCACTACCCCCTGAAAATGCTGGACAAAAGCAGTTGGTTCATTAGTGGCTCTACCAGTCAGTTTCCAGTGGAAAACAAGAGTCTCGTCTGGCTACTATAAGCAGAAAAGAAATTTATGAAGAATTTTAGACAGTTTACGAAATCGTAAGGAGACTACAGACTCAGTTTCCAGAAAACTGCCCCAAATAATGCCACAGAACTAGCCTAAGGAAGACATGCTGCTACCTCCACGAATTAATTCCGGGACTTGACTTTACTGTACCTGCTACCACCTCCAATATAAGTGCTGCCTCTGACCACCTCTACCACACATGAAAGTCCACTGTATCCATGACCAGAAAATGGAAGTCAGAAATGACCTTTTTCTTTCATTCTTTCAAACCAAAACTTCAATAGGTATGTCTCACTGGAAGCTCAGCATCCCACATTTATGACCTCACTACAAGTGATACTGAAACTCCTAATGTGGAATTGCCCCAAAGATGCAAAGGCTATTCAAAAAAACAATTGTCAGAGATCTCGTAAGTGTTGACTTCAATTTCTAAGCAAAGAGCAGAGTCCCAGGCCCCTCTGACTGCATCCCCCTGGTCTTGCCCATTTTATAAAGTACAGTTACATTCACGAGTGTCTCAGGTCCTGCTGTCAACAGAGAGCAAGAAGCACTCTCATGATACACACACATCGAGAGCAACACTGGGATACACTAAATGCTCAGTCAGACTCATTCCCATAAAAAAAAAAAAAAGAATGGGTCTATATTGTTTATACTTAATCTAGTAAACAAATATCAAACACCTGCTATATCCAGAGCTTGTTTGGGCTGTTGAAAGATAATAAATAGATAAATAAAATATGGTCCAGCCCTCAAGGAATTTATAGCTTAGGAATAAGAGAAATATTTGGGGATTAAATTTAATACACCCTGATAAATGTTATGCAATAGCAAAAATAGGTAAAATGTGTCTGAGAAAAAAGAGTAACAAGCAATTTATTCTGCCTTGAATGAGAAACGTAGCGAAGTGGTATAAGGACGTTGGACATTGGACCCCCAGCACAAGAGTTCTACTGAGGAGGAGAAAGGGCATTTCAAGCAGAGAAACTAGTGAGAGCTAAAGCTTCTCAGCATTCAGCAATCCCAGGCATTCTTCCAAAATTTTACAGGTAGTTACTCACTTAACCCGCTCAACAAAACTGTGTTCGAGCTACTATGAATATCCTGTTACACACAGGAGTTGAATATGGGTGTCCTGTTACTCGTCTGTGGGCTCTCACCAGGATCCCAGCACCCACGCTGGCACCCTGCACAGGCACAGGCACAGGCACACGACCAGAGAGGCACAGAAAAGGACAGTATATTCAGCAAAGAACAGCCATTTAAGTGTTGTCGCTCTATATAATGGCTCGGGGGTAAAGAAAAAGCTGAAAGACAATAATCATCCTTAAATGCTTTAAAGTTAAATAGCAATCTTCATCATCAGCAAGAGTTAAGACCAACATCTTATCTTTGCCAGGACAACAGCAGTGAGGGGAAAGTGTAACTCTTTTTTTTCCCCCAAAATTGGCAACAGAAAAAGTGGAGCTGCGCTTTAAAGCACTGAGTTTTGCTCTGTGCTGCAGTGTTTCCCAGATTAACTTTGGGGCCCGAGCGTGCCCAGGGGTAAGAGGCTGCCCCCTGCCCCACACCAGCTCCGACAATGTTTATGTCCAAGGTGGCCCCGGCAGGCACCTCTGTTCTCCCTCATCTGCTACACCATATCCCGGGACCACGATCGCTTCAGAGGGAAGCACAGCAGATATTCTATTGCAGGCAAGTTCAGAAACCTTGTCACTGGAGGCACAGAAAGTTAAACCAAACTACTTTTTTGAAAACCTCCTAAACAGAATAATTCCCCACTAGAAAAGAAGGATCAGCTGGTTGACTTATGTGACTCGTCCGTCCCTGATGTCTGCGATCCTGTGATACGATTCCAATTTGCCTTCATGGAGGGCTGTCTGCTGAGCTAATCGTATGCACTCCTTTGTGCTTGCCTCTTATGTTTATTTCATTACAATATTTACAAAAGGACTTGAGGAATAAGTCACTATGCAAATGGAAGTATGAATACACGATTCAGAGGAATATTAAAATTCATTAACCTTATTTACATTTAAACTATTATCATGTATATTGGAGCACAGTGCACCTGCCAGAATGGATGTGAAGCCACATCAGCAGTCCACTGAATAATCTATTCACTGTCTTTATTTCCTTGTCAAGTAAAGTAAAAACTTCCTCATCTTGGACACATTCAGAATCACTGCCAAGGTGATTTATTCATCAACAGTTCTTATTTCTAGAGAAGTCTAATACAAATTTCAACTTGCCCTTTGGCATTTAGAGGATCTATTCCCTTAAAGAATTTTCCCATCTTTGTTAATTCTCAAGTACTGTGTTTCCTTATCACCCACTTGGAAATGAAGTAGACCAAACTCGTCATTTTGAAATGACTGACGAGTAAAGGCTCTATCTGCATGACATCATTCCTCACCCCCAAAAAACTCAGTTCTAGAGGAAAAAATACATTTTTTTTGAAAAAACTGTCAAGTTCGTGGTTTGGTATTATGAAGGCAACCAGCTGATTGGAATTTTCATGTTTCAATCGTTTATTTTGGCACTATCTTGATTCTACTGGTGTATAGGGTCAAGGAACAAGTCAAAACAGGGAGGAGAGGTACCATGATGATATTTAATACTCTCTATGGCAATGAGAACTGAATCTGCCTTAGCCAGCCCACTTTGCTTCAGGTTATATAGCAGAAAATAAGCGGGGGGAAGGTGTCATCTATAACTGCTATCTGATAGGGTAAATCCAATTAGCAGAGATTTTTAGTTCTATGTATACATTTATGGGTTTGTGAATGCAAGTTAGCCAGTGGGAACTGACAAAGATCTACACAATAGAAAGATTGTATTTTGAAGATCCAAAGGAGCTAATGGGAAGGGAAGAAGCTGAGCTCCATATGGAGCAAGGGTCAAAAAAATAGCCCCAAGGCCAGTATAGCTAAAGAGAGAACAGAAATTTCTCACAAGCCATTGTTATAACCATTTCTTGTTGGGAATGTGAACATAAAGACCTCCTTGGGGCACCTGGGTGGCTCAGTCGGTTAAGCAGCTGCCTTCGGCTCAGGTCATGATCCCAGGGTCCTGGGAAGGAGTGCTGCATCGGGCTCCCTGCTCAGTGGGGAGTCTGCTCCCCCCTCTCCCTCTGCCTGCCTTTCTGCCTACCTGTGCTCTCTAACTCTCTATCAAATAAATAAATGAAATCTTAAAAAAAAAAAAGACCTCCTTGTTACTCTTCTGCTTACCTTCAGTAAAGTCTACATGTTCGCAAATGCTTCTCTGCGAGTGGATTCTTAGGAGGAGAACTTAAATTTCAGTGTGGTGAGTCAAAGGTGCAGTCACAAGGCTTGGAACAGGAGGGCTCAGTGAGAACAGGCCCAGAGAACATGTGGAAATTAAAAGATGCCTTGAAAATAATCAAGCCATGAAAATGGTGGGTTCAAGCAATGGTTCTCTGAAAGGAAAAAAAACCAACCAACAAACAAAAAAACAGTTCTCTGGGCCCCACCCCTAAAGCTGTCATTCTGTAGGTCTGGAATAGGCCCAGGGAACTTGCATGTCTAACAAGCTCCCAGGTAGTGCTTGTGCTCCCGGGATGGGAACCACACTTTGAGTATTATCCTGTCTAGCTGTAGAGACCTAGGGAGGCCTCAGCTGACATTAATTGGGTGATTTTCATCTGAAAGTCCTACTAACCATAAGACAGTCACATGGGGAGCTTTTCTAAAAATATTCATGCCTGGGCCCGCCCTACTGTCTCCTTTTTTTTTTTTTTAAGATTTATTCATTTGAGGAAAACTACAGAGACAGAGGCAGAGAGAGAGAGAGAGCACAAGCAAGCAGAGAGGCAGAGGGAGAGGGAGAAGCAGACTCCCTGCCAAGCCAGGAGCCTGACATGGGGCTCGATCCCAAGACCTGGAGATCACGACCTGAGCCAAAGGCAGATGCTTAACCATCTGGGCCACCCGGGCGCCCCCCATCCTACTGTTTAAATCAGAATTCCCAGACATGGAAAACTAGGCCTTGATATTTTTTAAATCTCTCTAGACAGTTGCCCAGAATGCCAGGATTTAAAGGCACCACCACAAAGTAGCTATCAAAGGTCAATTCCTAGGCCGCAGAACTTCTACTTTCTGCCACACAGAACTCTGATGTGGAGAATGGACCACAGGACACCCTGGCTTAAGTGGACAGATGGCCCAGACTGTGGAAAGAGATAGCATTTAAGAACCACACCATAGCTGCCAATGACAAAGCCACATAGGTCCACAGGCAGTCAAAAGTGGAGTCATCTGTTCCAGGGAAAGGCCTGCAGATTAACACAGGTTGAATAAGCCCAAGAAACACAATGCTCAGGAAATGGCATCTACAATATTAACTATAATCAGAGTGGTTTACAAATCTTTGCATTGCAACTACAGTGAAAAAAGCTTAGCAGTCTCGGTAGTTCACCTATGTATTAACTAAACAACCATCATCCTAACGTGGGTACAAATTGAAAAGTCAAGCTGAAGAGATAAACACAACAGGGAGAAGATATTTTGCAGTTTCAAAGGAGCTAATCATTACATATCACGTACCTGTGCACACATATGTGCATGTGAGAGTGCCTCTTTGTGTGTGTGTGTGTGTGTTCCAGAAGAGTTAGAGCTAAGTCTAAGGCCATCTAACCAGAGGAATTAGGTGATACACTCCATGTTCCATCTAGTCACATGCTCTGATGTGCATGGAGCTCACAGACCTATAAAGAACATGGAGTGGATGTACACTCAGAGGTCCAAACTCATAGACTACTGTGCCCACTTTGGAGAGAGGATCCAATCTGGCTAAATTATGTGTATCTCTACAGAGTCCTTGAGGAAAAACAAAAAAAAATAGTGGAGGGTGGTGAGATGAGATGCCTGACCACCAAAGACAGACTCCACAAAAGAGTCCAAGTGTCTAGGAAAAGTAATGGTTCCAGGTATTTAATATATGAGCTTTTATTTGAAATACTTTACTTGCACTAGAAATCCTTTTGTAAATCGAATAACCACTGCATCAAGATTTTCACACTTTATGGGGTGCCTGGGTGGCTCAGTGGGTTAAACTGCTGCCTTCAGCTCAGGTCATGATCTCAGGGTCCTGGGATCGAGTCCTGCATCAGGCTCTCTGCTCAGCAGGGAGCCTGCTTCCCTCTCTCTCTCTCTCTCTACCTGCCTCTCTGTCTACTTGTGATCTCTCTCTGTCAAATAAATAAATAAAATCTTTTAAAAAAAAAGATTTTCACACTTTAATTTTAGCATAGGAACACCATCATCAAACAAAATCAAATGGAAAACCAAGCTGTAAGACAGAAAAAGACAGAACTGCTCCAAAAGAAGAGTAGTCAGTCCCCTCTCCAAACTGAGGTTCACTTTATTCCCTATGGCAGTTCCAGATAGGATAACTTATTTAGCACTGTGAATCTGAATTTTTCACTCAGAAAGCTGATCTTTCTCTATATGTGTTAATAACAGACCTGACGTGTTTTCAATGAACACTGGCAAATAAGAAGTTAGACTGGTCTTTTGGTTTCTAAGTTATGGGAGCTGCTGGAGGAAGACCAGTCAGCGGACTTCAGCACAGCTCAGAGAGCAGCACCAAGGTTCATGCCCAGTAGAGCTGCCTTGGACAGCAAACCAGTTAATGCATCTTGGTTCTTGTGCACTAGTCTACAGAGGTTGAGTAAATCATTGCCCCAGGCTTTTCTTCTCTGTATATTTATTTTAAGGTGAAAAGAAGGTAGACTCAGAAATACCTTTATGAGAGAGTGTCAAAGTCAGCCTGCCTGTAACTGGGTCCTATAGCATAAATACTTCTACAGCTGGGTAGATTAAAAACCTTCTATCACCAACCAACAGAAGGTCTCTATAAAATAGGAGACACAGCAATAAAGAAAGACAACTGCGAGTAGGGATAAATGCAGGTGACACATCTGGCCCAGCAGATGGGTGAAGATGCACTGGAGAGGCCCATTAGGAAGTATCTTAATACCCTGGTCATGCCTACTTCCCTTGACTCTGCCCTAGTATTTTTATATTAAATCTTTCGTCTACCTCTACCCACTTTCCCCACTTAATGATTTTCTCTCCTCCTTACTCAAAATATCATTTTCAAATATATATATATCTATATATATATATATAATTTTCCATTATCAGGACTCCCAGCTTGGAATCAGAACACTGTATCCTATCTGGATATACCTAAGAGGGAAAATATTCCCAAATCCCAGGACAAGACGGAGGAATTGCCCTCATTCACTTTTCTTAGCCCTGCTGTCTCCGCTGTATACTACTCAGGGCTGCGCTTTCTCAGAAGTGGCAGTTAAAACATTTAGTTATGAGGATACTGGGGTGCCTCCCAAGTGAACATCAGTCCTTCATTTATGATATACGCTACTACGATCTTTGACATAAATACTTTGAATCTTCAATAAAACCACAGGTGATAGCCTGAAATGAAAATGTATGAATACACTTGTAGCTATGCTACAGTTGACACCAGATGGACTTGTGCTCTTTTTTTTTTAATATTTTATTTATTTATTTATTTGACAGACAGAGATCACAAGTAGGCAGAGAGGCAGGCAGAGAGGAAGGGAAGCAGGCTCCCTGCTGAGCAGAGAGCCTGTCCCAAGACTTGATCCAGGACCCTGGGATCATGACCTGAGCCGAAGGCAGAGGCTTTAACCCACTGAGCCACCCAGGCACCCCTGGACTTGTGCTCTTTTAAATACACTGTTATAGCAGATGTATAATAAGGATTCAGTGTATTTTTCATTGGTACTTACTACTATGTTTAGCTGAGTTATATTATCTCCACATACCTAACCACATCTAAAAATACCCATATACATATACCAGAAAATATCTACATGATAAAATCAGAAGTTAATTTTATTCAAACATCTTGGGTCTGGGTGGCTTAGCAGGTTAAGCATTTGCCTTCAGCTCAGGTCTTGATCCCAGGGTCCTGGGATTGAACCCTGCATCAGGCTCCCTGCTCAGCAGAGATCCTGCTTCTCCCTCTCCCTCTTCTGCACTCCCTGCTGTTCTCTCTCTCTCTGTGTGTCAAATAAATACATAAATATATTTTTCAAAAAGTCAAACATCTTAATCAAAAAGATGACCAGGGGTGCCTGGGTGGCTCAGTGGGTTAAAGTCTCTGCCTTCAGCTCAGGTCATGGTCTCAGGGTCCTGGGATAGAGCCCCATGTCAGGCTCTCTGCTCAGCAAGGAGCCTGTTTCCTCCTCTCTCACTACTTGTGATCTCTGTCTATCAAATAAATAAATAAAATCTTTAAAAAAAAAAAAAAAAAGATGACCAACTCCTACTGAACATGTGTTTCATTCATGTATCTGTTCTTTTCTAACAGAAGCTATACTAATATCAAATTCCTCTTTTGCATGTACCTGCTTTCATCTTCTGGGACAATGAATTATAATATAGTCATGAAATAAGAAAAGATTTAAGATATTACCTTCTAGAATAAATCAAATCAGACTTAACTCAAAAACAGGTACATTTCAGGTACTGGGTGGCTCAGTGGGTTAAGCCTCTGCCTTCGGCTCAGGTCATGATCCCAGGGTTCTGGGATTGAGGCTCGCATCTGGCTTTCTGCTCAGCGGGGAGCCTACTGCCCCCCTCTCTCTCTGCCTGCCTCTCTGCCTACTTGTGATATCTCTCTCTCTCACTCTCTCTCTCTCTTTCTCTCTGTCAAATAAATAAATAAAAATCTTTTTTTAAAAAAAAGTAGGTACATTTCATTTTAAGGACTTTCTATGAGGGAAGAAGTAAATCATTAATTTTGATAGCTTTTAGTATAAGCTAGTAAACAGACAAAGCTTCCCATTTATTATTTACCTTCTTTGTGTCTGGTAAATTTAACTTACCTTTTATAAAATGTTTAAACCAACAAATCATCTTAGCTAGCCAGAAAGACCTATTTGCTGTTTTTCTTCTTGTTTACTTATAGTCAATAGCCAATTAGCTAATGCTAGATTGTTCACATTCCAGATTATTGGTAGCAAATCCCATTTTTTAGTTTTTATGTCTTTTAAATTAAAAAAAAATAAACTTCAGTTTGATTCAAGTACTCTTAACATAGATGAATAAAAAGAGGTCATTTGCTTCAGACTGATCTCCCCTTGGTAAAACAGATTAATTCAGGTTTGGAACCGTGGTATTAGTGGTTCACCTAGGGCTCCAGGGATAAAAGGACTACATTTTACATGACATTGATTTAGGAATCAAAATGCCAAGTTCTTAATTTACCATCACAGGATATTCCCTCTGGAGATGGTCACTAGGAGACCAAGTCACATATCAGAAAGATGTTAATGACCCTAGTACTAGGGAGGAAAACAGTCCTGGTTAGCCTAATGTATGGAAATTAATCTAAAGCATGGAAAGTAATTTTAAGCACTGATTCTCAACCTTTAACTTGCATCAGAATCACCTAGAGAGCTTGTTAAAACAGATTGCTGGACCCCACCCCTAGCATTTCCAAATCAGTGGGTCTGTAATAGAACCCAAGGATTTGCATTTTTACAACTTCCCAGGTGATGCTGCCGGCCCCAAGCCCACAGACAAGGGAACTGGAACACTGTTGTCTACTGATGAATATATAAGTCTTATAACTAGTACTGGTGTTTAGAATCAATGTCCAGGGAAAACTGGGTGGCTTAGTCGATTAAGCATCTGCCTTTAGTCATTATCCCGGGATCTTGGGATGACTCCTGCATCAGGTTCCTTGCTCTGTAGGGAGCCTGCTTCTCCCTATGCCTGCTGCTCCTCCTGCTTGTGCTCTCTCTCTCTCTCTCTCTCTTACAAACAAATAAATAAAATCTTAAAAAAAAAATTTAGAATCAAAGTCCATCCTCTACTCAACAATGGTGAATTCGCAAGTTTTTTGCTCTCCGGATTAAGAATTCTTTATTAGTGAACTATGGGACAGCTACAGCTCATATTACAATTCTCAAAAACTTCATGTATACCACTTGTTCTTTAGATAAGTCTTTCTGATGAAATGACTTGGAAACGTGTTATTCTCTCATTTAAAAAGCATGTTTACAGGGGCGCCTGGGTGGCTCAGTGGGTTAAGCCGCTGCCTTCGGCTCAGGTCATGATCTCAGGGTCCTGGGATCGAGCCCCGCATCGGGCTCTCTGCTCGGCAGGGAGCCTGCTTCCTCCTCTCTCTCTGCCTGCTTGTGATCTCTGTCAAATAAATAAATAAAATCTTAAAAAATTTAAAAAAAAAAAGCATGTTTACAATATGCTCCTTCAGCAGGCTGTTAATTCCATGCATTGAACAATGATTATTGTTAACTTCTACTTCACTCTTCAACATTTTACTAAATTTTAAGGTCTGAAGATGCCACATGGATCAGGAAAAATTATATTCATCTAAAAGTAACCCCAAAAACCCCTGATTTCTAGAAGCCTTGGCCACAAAGTTTAGTTTTTTCACATAATAAGAAATTTGAATTGGCCAGATCTGCTGCAGCTTTTCAAGTATGCCATCAATGCCCCAGCCTCCTGCTTCCTGCTCTGCCATCCCTTGCGTATTGAACTCAGTCTTCCTGCTTACTGTTTCATTATAAAAAGACAGATGTCGCATCCTCAGCCTCACGTCATTATTGCAGCAGAAAGCATAACAAAGTAAGGAAGAAGGGAGAGGACCTGTATCAGAAACCTAAAGCTTGTCATGAAACCCAATTTAAATTTCATTGGCTGGCACAATGAAAAATGACCACCTCTAGTTGTTCAGAAAAGTGACAATTTTTAGCTGGATATGTAACTGTCCTTCTTCCCATAAAATTGGCATTCCAATAGGAAAGATAAAGAACTCATTTACCAATGTATGCCCCACACACAATGTATGTTGATTGGAATAGAGCCTCTGCATCACAGACCTCAGCTCTCACTACAATAAAGGATGTCAGGACAGTCCTGGGAATCTCCAGTTCAGGCACAGGATCACCAGACCAGGTCATAAAGCAAGCAAGCAAAGAAGCAAGTAAGCACTCTTTTCTTCTTTTGCAGGAACTGCAAATTCCACCAAATCATTAACATGAAATATCAATGTCACCAATAATGCCCAAAGTGCTAGAGGATCTGTGGACACATCCATAAATATGAGTAATCTCCAATATTCCAATAGCAGCCCCAGGGCCCACCCTCCAGAGGTAGGCCAGACTCCAGGAAGGGACTTTCAGTCATTTCCATGACACACTGCAAGTCAAGGTATTGCACTGACTACTGAAGTGTTGCAAAACTAAGTAAGACATCAGCCCGGACCTCAAGGAACTCAGAGACAAACTTGAGAATGACCAGAGTAGAAAGAAAAGGCGAATGACACCCTGGATCGTGTTCCTTTTACACCCATCTCTTCTCCCACTATATAGTGCAGCTGATCTCTGTATAACAGAACCCAAAGGTTTTGGAACTGGCTCATGATGGAACAGAATTCCTGGCCCAAAGCAGCCGAGAGCCACCATCCAATAGTTGTATCTCTATTCCCAAGAAAAATGCTCCTCCAAACCCAGTCTGGCCCAGGAGCTAGAGGGTTCGTGCCCAGCTCTTAGGCTTACTTCCATAAACCTTGAACCAGTGTTTAACCTCTCTACACCTTAGTCTCTTAGTCTCTTCATCTGAATGGGAGATGATAACAGAATCAATCTCGTAGAACCTGGCATAGTTTGGAAGTGTACGGACACACTTAGAACGGCGCCTGGCAGAGAAGCATAGAGGAGCATTTGCTAGTGCTTGTAAACACTATCATATGTGAGAAGCCAGGAGTTTCGCCTCACACAGCACTCGGTACTCATACTCTGCCCCATGCGGTAGAAACTTTTTCATAAAAGCCCCCAAAAATTTTGCTCAAGAATTTTCACTGTTGAAGGATCTCTTCTTCATCCTGGATGGGATGTATCTAGAATCATCCTCAATAACATTGAAGCTTTCGTTTATGGTAGAAAGGCAGGGGATGAACATCGTGTGTTTATGACAAGAGTTGGCAGGACCCAGGGAAAACAGTTCTTCTCTTTATGGGGCAGTCTCAGATTCGAAGCAATTAAAGTAGAAACTTGACTTCATTAGAATTCTTTTGACCACCTGAGTTCATTTCTCCATGCGCTTAAACAAGGCAAAATAAGCCACAAAGGAGACAGGCTGGCAGAAGCCGAAACATAGAGTATTATTTTAACCTTAAAAAACTGAAAGACCCCCAACAAGGCTAGCCCAAGTAGATCTGGCATTCACACCTGGAGATTTGGGATTTGGCTGCAGCTAATTCCAGAAAGCCGGGCTGAGGCTCGGGAGCCTCATCTACCCTCGATAAACGGTGCCAGGCAGGTCTGGTACCCATCAGCTCACTGACAGACATCACCAGCTCCCCCAGGAGGAAGGCCTTTCATAGTCCCGGGCAGCCCAAGATGAAAAGGTTAGCTATTTTCTGTTACATTTAACGTATAAAAAAGTTCCTTCCAGGGGCGCCTGGGTGGCTCAGTGGGTTAAGCCGCTGCCTTCGGCTCAGGTCATGATCCCAGGGTCCTGGGATCGAGTCCCGCATCGGGCTCGCTGCTCAGCAGGAAGCCTGCTTCCCTTCCTCTCTCTCTGCCTGCCTCTCTGCCTACTTGTGATCTCTCTCTGTCAAATAAATAAATAAAATCTTTAAAAAAAAAAAAAAAAGTTCCTTCCATAGTTCCACATACTATGTTTGTTAGTCCTTTCCTTTCACCTTCCTGAAGTCAGGGTTGAGCGCTCCTCTTCCCTCTCTCACCCTCAAGGTACGAACCCCATGCCCTGAACATCGTGGGTATTCAACAAATATTTGCTGTACATATAAATGGCCTCTAATTCAAAGGGCACCTTGGGTGTGATAACTGCTGGCTGGTTATCTGTAAATGAGATCTTCCCCACTGCAGCCCATTCCAAAAGAGGATGAGAAACAGCCTCCACGGGCACACTAGGGGACCACGGCCAGGAGAATCTTGGCCCCGGCTTCAGCATTCAGCATCACTGGGACCTCGCCTTGGAAGCCTGACAGAGAATTTGTACCAAGAGTGGAGCCGAGCCATTGTCTGATGAGGCCCGCAAGGATGCTGAGGAAGGAGTGCCAGGTTGGCTCAGCTGTTTGGATCCCTTCAAACCATCCCTTCCTTGATTTGTCAGGTTAATCACAGCTGCTGAAATTCCACTAAAATTGGGAAATTAAAGCACTGTAGCACAGCTCCATTATCCCATTAGGGATACATCCTATTCCTATTTCCATTCCAGCGGGCAGATAAAAGTGCTCATTCATCACTCTTAAAAAGTGCTAATTAAGGCCTGGATACCCACCTCAATTCTTGTCTTTACCTTGAGAACAACTGGAAAACTACAGTTCTAAGCTATCATCTGAAGAGAATTCCCTCAAGCCTTAGAGGGGTCAGTGGCTTGCCTCCTATCATGAGGACAGAGGTCTTCTTGATTCTCCTTTTCTGGACCCTTTATATGCACTTCGGGATGCAACTTTCAGGATTCCTGCCCTTTGTGGTGGCTTCGGCATGGCTGTTTGGTGACTAGGTGGATATGTGACATTCATTTTTAGCAGCTCAGAACCTAAACTTTTTCTATGTTTGGTTCATTCCTACCTGAAGAGCCTGCTACTGATACTAAAAATGCTAGGTACTAGTTGTCTTAGCATTATTTATAACTAGGCTCAAGCTAGTAGCCAATCAAAAAGAGACCCAGCCACACGGGACTGAACTCAGGATCTACAGACTAAATAGGAAAGGATAGTGCTCTCTCCCTCTCTCATGCATGCACACACACACACACGTTCGCATGTACACACGTTCCCACGTACCCACACACACACACACACACACACAGGCAGCAGGGAGCAGTGGCCACGAGGGTGAGTCCCTGACAATAGTGGTGTCAGCTCTGGCTGTGGATGGGATAAAAATCAACACCCTGGAGCAGAAGTGGTACAGATGATGGCATCTATGTCTTGGTGGCAGCTGAAGACCAGTTCTGGGGCATGATTTGAGGTGTTGATTCTGGCAGATCTGCCTGTCCTGGCACTGCAGCATTCCCAAGGATTCTGTGATCTGCCCCACATCCTTCTGTGATAAGCTTTTTTTAAAAAAAAAAACTCTTTTTTCTACTCTATCACATGAAAAAGTGTTCCACATCACTTGGCATCAAGGAAATACAAATCAAAACCACAGGACATACCACCTCACACCAGTCAGAACAGCTAAAATTAACCAGTCAGGAAATGACAGGTGTTGGCAAGGGCAGGGAGAAAGGGGAACCCTCCTACACTGTTGGTGGGAATGCAAGCTGGTGCAGCCTCTCTGGAAAACAGCATGGAGAGTCCTCAAAAAAGTTGAAAATAAAGCTACTCTGCAACCCAGCAATCACACTACTGGGTATTTACCCCAAAGATAAAAATGTAGTGATCCAAAGGGGCATATGCACCCAATGTTTATAGCAGCAATGTCCACAATACCCACACTGTGGAAAGACCCTAGATGTTCATCAACAGATGAATGGATAAAGGTTATGGTATACACACACACACACACACACACACACACACACACACACACACACAATGGAATACTATGCAGCCATCAAAAAATGAAATCTTGCCATTTGCAATGACATGGATGGAACTAGAGGTTATTATGCTAAGCAAAATAAGGCAATCAGAGAAAGACAATTATCATATGATCTCACTGATATGAGGAATTTGAGAAACAAGACAGAGGATCATAGGAGAAGGGAGGGAAAGATGAAACAAAATGAAACCAGAAAGGGATACAAAGCATCAGAGACTCTTAATCTCAGGAAATAAATTGAGGGTTGCTAGGGGGAGGGGGGTAGAAGGGATGGGGTGGCTGGGTGATGGACACTGGGGAGGGTATGTGCTATGGTGAGAAAAAAAAATAAATTTTAAAAAAAGGAGTCCCTGTCTATTGTTTGTAATGGAGAGCTCTGAACAATGCAGTAAATTTCCTATAAAACTGATGCTCTTCTCCAAAAGCTCCTCTCATGATGGTAATCATTTTGGGCCCCTACGGACTAAGTCTAAGTCTTTATTCATGGTACAACTTTCAGACATTCAGCTGGGCACACTGAGATGATTCATGGGAAGCTCATCCTGATCCAGCTATGAGTGACAGCTGAGACATGAAAATGGGTTTTCCAACTCCAAATCAAGTCCTCTTCCCACTGTTCTGTTTCTCCTGGCACAAATAAACAAATCCGTCTTGAGCTGTCAAGCAAGCTTAAGTAAGTGCTGTATTTTATATTTTCTTGAAATTCCTTTAAAATTATATTAAAACTATGAGCCACATATCTTCACCCAATAAAAACCTTACACGCTGTTTCTTGTTGTCACACGGTGTGGATCATTGCTAGTACACAGTTTTGTGGACCACTCAAATCTTGTGCTAAATCTACTAAACATTTTTCCCAGTAGCAGCTAACTGACTACTTTGTAGAATGCATTTCTTGCATCTTGTGGGGTTGTATTTTTATCAAGAATCAGGTGAGCAGGGGAGCCTGGGTAGCTCAGTTGTTAGGCGTCTGCCTTCGGCTCCGGTTGTGGTCTGGGGTCCTGGGATCCAGCCCCACCTCACGCTCCCTGCTCAGCGGCAAGCCTGCTTTTCCCTCTCCCACTCCCCCTACTTGTGTTCCCTTTCTCCCTGTGTCTCTCTCTGTCAAATAAATAAATAAAATCTTTAAAAAAAATTTTTTTTAAATCAGCTGAACAGCCATCAAAAAAAAAAAAAGAAATCTTGCCAGTTGCAACGATGCAGATAGAACTAAAGGGTATTATTATGCTAAGCAAAATAAGTTAATCAGAGAAAAACAATTATATTATCCTACTAACATGTGAAACTGAAGAAACAAAGCAGAGGATCATAGGGGGAGAGAGGAAAAAAATGAAGATGAAATCAGACAGGGAGACAAACCATAAGTGACTCTTACTCTCAGGAAACAAACTGAGAGTTGTCGGAGCGGAGAGGGGTGGGAGGGATGGAGTGGCTGGGTGATGGACAGTAGAGAGGGTATATGTTGTGGTGAGTGCTGTGTATTGTATAAGAGTGATGAATCACGGACCTGTACTCATGAAACAAATAATACATTATATGTTAATTTATTTATTTGAGAGAGAGAGCAGGGAGACGGGCAGAGAGAGAAGCAGACTCCCTGCTGAGTAGGGGAGCCTGACACCAGGTCCCTGGGATCATGACCTGAACCAAAGGCAGATGCTTAACTGAGCCACCCAGTCGCCCCTGTGTATGCATGTTTTAAAGTACATTTAAATAAACTGTATAAGTTATCATGCCTCCTTTCTTAGGACTCTTTACTTTTAATTTATTTTGTTGATTAACTAACCACTTCTTGGATCCAATCACAACAGTTAGGAGGCCGGCTACTAAAATTCTATTTGTGGCCACTCTTCTGGCAGAGAAACCCACCTGCTCTGAATGATGCAGTTATGGGACAGGTTTGTTTTTTGCAGCCAGTCAGGCTACTGTTCTAGAGTTTCTGGGCCATTTTTGCTATAAGCCACCTTCCACAAGGTGGACTCTTCTTCCTGTTCCTGAGGCAGAGAACTGGTAATTCAGTGCTTGCAAAAGAATTCCCAGAAACTTACCCATCTTAAAGAAGTCACTAGCCCCTGGGTGGCTCAGTGGGTTAAAGCCTCTGCTTTCGGCTCTGGTCATGATCCCAGGGTCCTGGGATCGAGCCCCACATCAGGCTCTATGCTCAGCAGGGAGCCTGCTTCCTCCTCTCTCTCTGCCTGCCTCTCCGCCTACTTGTGATCTCTCTTTCTCTGTGTCAAAGAAATAAATAAAATCTTTAAAAAAAAAAAAAAAAAGAAGTCACTAATTTATGCTTTGTCCCATGCAGGAAGATGGCCCTAAGATAACAGTAGGTGATGTGAAGGTTTTTTTGTTTTTGTTTTTGTTTTTGTTTTAAGGTGATGTGAAGTTTATATCCAAAATGAATCCAAATATATCAGGTTGTAGTCTAGAATTTGAAAAGTGTGGCCACGTTTGTGACCTTATATAGATGATGATTCCTCACTTAGGAAAAAGTGAGCTCAGTTTTCCTACCACTGACCATTTCTCATAGAAATACACAATAATCAGAATCTTCCTTCAACATAATCATCCATCCATTCTTTTATGTTCAAAAGTTATTAATTAAGGGGCGCCTGAGTGGCTCAGTGGGTTAAAGCCTCTGCCTTAGGCTCAGGTCATGATCCCAGGGTCCTGGGATCGAGCCCCGCATCGGGCTCTCTGCTCGGCAGGGAGCCTGCTTCCTCCTCTCTCTCTGCCTGCCTCTCTGCCTACTTGTGATCTCTGTGTGTCAAATAAATAAATAAAATCTTTTTTAAAAAAAGTTATTAATTAAGCACTTACCATTAGGGATTGACTGCATCCCCCCAAAACTCATACATTGAAGTCCTAACCTCAATGTGATGGTATTTGGAGATGACTGGTTCAAATGATGTCATGAGGGTAGAGCCCCCATAAGAGCTGGCTCGCTCTTCATGAGCACGCGCCAAGGAAAAACCATGTGAGCACAGAGCAAGAAGGCAGCGGTCTGTAAGCCAGGAAGTGAGCACTCACCAGACACCAAATCTGCCAGCACCTTGATCTTGGACTTCCCAGCCTCCAGAACTGTGAAAAATCAATTTCTGTTATTTAAGTGACCCAGTTTATGCTATTTTGTTACAGCAGCCTGAGCAGACTGAGACTCAAACTCTGTGCCAAAAGCTAGGCAATAAGGATACAGAGATAAATAGAACCAAGTTCTGCTCTCATGAAGCACAGATTCTAGTGGAATCATTGACCCTCCCACCAGTCTGTGAGCTACTGAAGGGTACACACTGCACCTAAATCAACTCTGTATTTCTATCACTTAGCAAAATGTTGATTCAAAAGTTGAATTAAATAAAATTGAATGAAACTGAATTTAGTTTTCTGAGTGTAACATCTCACCAAACTTGGTAGTTATTTTTCTATCATATTAGAGGTTTGGACTGTTCTCTATTTCTCTAAATTTAATTGCAATGATATAACAACCTTGTTCGAATTATGCCTCAACTGTACACAGACAATCTCCCATTTTTTTTTCCAAAAGCAGATTTCAGTTGAGAAAATTGAATTCTGAAAGATTATATCAAGGCTTCTAAAATAATTTTTAAATATGGCATGTTTACATATAGGAAACTTAGATCCTGAGAATCAGTTCCAAAGTCAACAAAGGAAATAGTCAAAGGTCAAAATATAAAACAAGGGAATTTCATCCAATCATAAAAGGATTAAATGTGAAATCTCCATAGCCTGTAGATAAACATTCTGAATGTATGTGCATGCATCGACATTAATTATGTCATCTCCTTCCTACAAGAGCCATGATTGGAACCTAATATTTTAAACACTATTTTTCTTCTTCCAGTTCATAGATATTTTCAATACAGAAATTTTAATTCAGCAAATACTTGAATGCCTATTTTCGCCAGGCATTTTGCTACAGATACCAAATGGCTTTAGGGTAGAGCATCGTCTGATTTCCAACACTAATTTCTCCCCTGAAGAAACAGAAACAGACAGTTGTTCTCTTTCAAATCTGTTCCCACAGACTAGACTTCTCACAGCTGGTGAGAAGAAAGTTGCCATATAATTCTCAGTACTCATTTTCCTATCACTGCTAAAAGGAGATTATATTCTTGAAACAGAAGGAAAAAAGTACCTTGCCTTGGGGCACCTGGGTGGCTCAGTGGGTTAAAGCCTCTGCCTTCAGCTCAGGTCATGATCTCAGAGTCCTGGGATCGAGCCCCACATAGGGCTCTCTGCTCAGCAGGGAGCCTGCTTCCTCCTCTCTCTCTACGTGCCTCTCTGCCTACTTGTAATCTCTGTCTGTCAAATAAATAGATAAAATCTTAAAAAAAAAAAAAAAGTATCTTGCCTCCATGAAATCGGATGTTCTGTTCTGGGGATATTGTTTTCTATAGCTGGCAACCGTGCAATTCGCCTGTAGAACAGAAGCAACGGTGTATAGTGAGGCTAAAGAGGAGAAAGCTCTGGGCTGCCATACACTTTCTGTCCTCTCTGGGCTCCCAGGCAACTCACCTGGAGGAATCAAGATGAATTTCTCCACGTTCCTGGGAGCTTACACAGAAGCACTCAACTGTTCTAAGAAGTAAAGCAGACTGCAGTTTTGTTTTGTTTTGTTTTTTTAAAGATCTTGTTTATTTATTTGACAGAGATCACAAATAGGCAGAGAGGCAGGCAGAGAGAGGGGGAGAAGCAGGCTCCGGGCCGAGCAGAGAGCCCAACACGGGGCTCAATTCCAGGATCCTGAGATCATGACCTAAGCCAAAAGCAGAAGCTTTAACCCACTGAGCCACCCAAGCACCCCAAGCAGACTGCAGTTTTAACAATATTCTTAGTGTTATTATTCTTACTATTGGTCTAAAAAAAGGGGGGGGGGGCAGTAGTCCTTGGGAACAGGGACAAAGATGGAGGGTACTGAAGTTCTCAAGATGTAACAGAATACCAACTTTCCAACTGAAAAACTATAATCTATAACAGATCATTCAAATCTTCCACGATGTAAATAAATACACTGGTCTTCAGAAACGTCTTCTTCAAACACGTAGCCCTAGAAGCATTAAAGCCCAATGCTCTGAGAGAAGACTAGGGTAGCATGCAAGTTGATTTTAAGGTTTTTTTAATTGCTATAGCATCATCAAAAGAAAAGTGCATAATGCATTTATCAGAAAACTGAGAATACTGGACCTCAGAATAACTCTAAGAGAACTTGAGGCTGTTTCCTAACCCTGTAGATGGCTCACGCAGTTTGTACTCCTTCAGAAACAAAACAGCGAAGAGTGAAAAGCACTAATGTCCTCCAGACAGTTGCCAGGCCGCCTCTAAAGTCCCTCACTGTAGGAAGCTAAACATATGGACAAAGAGAAAGCAAATGGTATTTGGTTATTTTTTTTTTTTTTTAAATTAAAGGTGGCTTTTCCATTGTGTTTTTTCCCCCTCCCTATATTCACAGCTTCTCCTGGATGGAGCTAAATTATATAACAGGACCTGCAGTGAGAAGATAATTTGCTGATCCCCAAGGATTTCCTGGGATACTGAGAAAATATGTTACAAGATGGACCCTGAAAGAGGAGCATCTGGTTACCTTAAGTATAATGCTTGTCGCAGAGAAATCACTGTAAATAGCTTTAACAGAGACCAAATGTGTCTGCTTCAATCCATTGTTTTATCACCTACCAAGGGAATTTATCAGGGGAGAGGGGAGGGGGGTACTGAGGTCATTTTAGCAGGGCATGATTCATAACTCTTTATTAGAACCAACAGGTCAAGGTCTTTAGCTGTAAAATGGAAAGTTAAGGTCCTTATTATCCAGCCACATGTAAAGTTTGAAAACAGAAGAAAACTAGTCTTTCCATAGGTTAGGCGAAGAGAAGGGATTGTATTCAAAATGTGATTTGGAGAAGGGAGTTGAGGGAAATTGGAAGGGGAGGTGAACCATGAGAGACTATGGACTCTGAAAAACAATCTGAGGGTTTTGAAGGGGCGGGGGGTGGGAGGTTGGGGGATCCAGGTGGTGAGTATTGGAGAGGGCACGGATTGCATGGAGCACTGGGTGTGGTGCAAAAATAATGAATACTGTTACACTGAAAAAATAAAAAATTTTTTTAAAAATTTAGAAAAAGAAAAAAAAGAAATTAAATAAAATTTAAATAAAATACCTTAAAAAATATGATTTGAAGAATTAGAAAGGAAGGTTGTATGTTTTGGGTTTTTTTATTTTGTTTTTGGCTTAATTGAAATTATTTTAGTTGGAAAAAACCTTAACTAAAATTTCTCAACTTGTATAATATTTTGATCCTGACAAATTGGGATTTTTCTTACCCTGTCTCCCAGAAAATGAATTGTGGACGATGGTCTTAGGAGAATTAGCAGGTACTAAAAGTGAAATAACAGGCCTGTTCATAGGAGGAATATAACCATCAAACACAGTGGTTTGCTGCAATTTATTCTGAAGACAACAAAAAGTTTGTAATTTAAGCACATGTGTATGAAAAAAGTACAAATATTTAAGAATTATTTACTTATTTAAAAAGTAATAAGCAGGGGCAACTGGGTGGCTCAGACAGTTAAAGCCTCTGCTGTCAGCTCAGGTCATGATCTCAGGGTCCTGGGATCGAGCCCCGCATCAGGCTGTCTGCTTAGCAGGGAGCCTGCTCCCCCCGCCCCCCCCGCCCGCCGCCTGCCTCTCTGCCTGCTTATGATTTCTGTCTGTCAAATAAATAAATAAAATCTTTTTAAAAAAATAAAAAGTAATAAGCAGACATGTGTTCTGGATAAAGGATGTTTTGGTACATTGTAAGAGGAACAGCTCACTCCATTTCTGAGGAGGGTCAGAGGAATGCCAAAATAAAAATCAATGGATTGTATTCTGATGACATACAATCTCAAAGGGAAATTCAGGCATCCTTAGAAAGCCTGTAGCATCAACTCACCCACTAGCTTTTTTCCTTGTGAGGGTGGCAGAAAACACCAAGGGACCACTACTGCTGGAGACTCTGCACAATGTTCTGGCATCACTAGAATCCTCTTATTTTGGAAAATTATCCTGAAATTGGACGTGAAATTCTACCACAGTATCATTACACTATCCTCCCTGCTTCTTTACGTAATCCCATTTTAACTGCTCTGAATCCACTCTCCAGAGAAGTCTTACTTGTTTGATGTCTTTGGACCAAGTTGCACGTACTTCAATTTGAATAATGTTGCATAAATGGAATAACCAAAATTAAGTAAGGCCTGGCATATGGGTAAAACCGAGGCTTCTGTCTTGTTCTGTCTTCCAACTGGTCTTTTGTGATCCAATTGTGTGCAGGCAATTTAAATGGGAAATAGCTTTAGAGTTTCCCCTGCTGCAATCCCACCATTCTTGTAGTGAAAGAGCTCACTACCATCTTCATCAGCGCATCACAGCACGCAAACAACCTGCACCTTACTACTAGATGATTGATTGAGTCACTAAAGGCATCAAAATCCTATAATTGAGCTGTCTGAACACTATCAAACGCCCACAGAGATGTGGTGGGGAAAGAACTCAGACCTATCTCATCAAAGATAAACCCTGTTTAATTGGGATCACCACTTCCTTGCCTTCATTCTCACCCCTCCCACCCATGACATCAACCACTATCAAGTCCCACCTTTGCCTTGCCCAGGCACAATTCTTTTGCTTTACTAAAGGGTCAGTACCTTGACCAGACTGTACACTCTGCATACTCTCCCAAAATAACTCCTGGGAACACATACCTTTAACATCTTTGGGTTCCCTCACAGCTTTTGGTCTCTGCACCGAACCTGCATTTGTTGAATAGCAATTACCAATCTCGCATTTATTGAGTAACAATTCGGCAAGGCTCTCTGACCTCTCCTACATGTGACATTTTTCCCTTTGGGTTATCTTGTTGTCCTTCATTGCAGATGTCAACTGTAATTCATCCCTTTTGCTAAAGCACAAAAAGCCAGGTCCCTGAAAAGCCAAGGCCAGCATCCTGAGCTAACTGCCATAGATAGGCTGCTGCCCAACATCCACTGACATTCCCCCTTTCCTCCCCTCCTCCTCCGAGCTGCCTGCCAGTCAAGAGCAGCAACTCCTTTAGTGTCTGCATGTTTCTACTTACAATAAAGTAATTATAGTGAATGTTGCTTTTGTTAAAGTAAAGCTAGTCTTAGCCACACAGTTACAACTGGGGTTTGACAGTGTGTCTGCATTTCAGAATGACAGCCTCTGAAGGTGTTCTTATCACCTTGAAGGGGGCATAAGGAAAAATCAGGCATAACAGAAATGTTCTATAAATTAGTTAGGGTGGTGCTTACCTCAATGTATATATTCGTCAATGAATTCTACCTAAAATTGATGCATTTTTGTATAAAAAGTATCACCTTCAAAAAAGTGACTATAAAAAGATAGGGATGGATAGGTAGACAGATAGAAAGAAAGAAAAATAAAATGAAACATCAGCTGAATGCAAAACCAACCTCATCCAAGTATAAACCATTCCCAATTTTCTAATTTGATGCCCAGGATCAAGTTCCCAGGACTGAATATAATTTGCAGACTTTATTTCATTTAGAAATTGTCAATACAGGGCGCCTGGGTGGCTCAGTGGGTTAAAGCCTCTGCCTTCGGCTCAGGTCATGATCCCAGGTCCTGGGATCGAGCCCCGCATCGGGCTCTCTGCCCAGCAGGGAGCCTGCTTCCTTCTCTCTCTCTCCCTGCCTCTCTGCCTACTTGTGATCTCTGTCAAATAAATAAATAAATAAATCTTTAAAAAAAGAAAGAAAGAAAGAAATTGTCAATACAAAATTCTAAAAGGTTGGCCTGACATCCAAGCCCTGTCGAGTGTTTGATCTGGGAGCATGAATTATTACCTTGTCACAACTATAGCAAAGGCAAGCAACAGTCCCCCAGATACACACTGCTAGAGGCAAGAAACCTGGCTTCAACAGAGAATTTTCTAGAATCCACATCCTCTACACTTCTCCCTTTCCACGGTGAGGGAGGGGTTCCAAAGCAAGGGGCAGAAAGTTCAAGGACATGTGAAGAAAATTCTCTAATATAACATTTATAGAGCAAAATATATTTGTTTTCTTCACTGTGCAAGGATATCTTGAAGGTGAGAGCCAAACTAAGCTGCTACTTATAAATCAAAATAACCCTTTCATTTTTACCTAACAAAGAAGAGAGAGGAGAGAGAACAAGGTTATAAGGTGTTATTCTTACCTCGTGGGAGTATGAAAAGGAATGCCATTGTTGACAAAGTGTGCAAGGTACATAAATCACACGCGTTAGAAGTAACAGTGCACACAATTAAGTATAATATTGGGAAAGCATGATTCTTCTTTGACAAGGTTGAATTGTTCAAAATAAATCCTAGGAAGCACTAATACGAACACAGGAAAAATAAAAAAGATCTAGTAGGGGATACTGTTTCTAAATATCAGATGTTACAGAACAGAGGAAAAATACCCTAAACTAAGTCTGTGTGTGATCAACCCCTGATTATCCAAACTAGCGAAGTACAGGAATGCACATAAATTCCAAAATACTAGGTAATTAATAAACAATTTGCATTTAATTATAGAAAGCAGTTATACACAGGGACTCCCACACCCACCCACACACATATTTACACTCCCCTGGTCTTAACATTCTTCACACTCCATCCTTTTGTTCACCGTGTGGGTTCCAGCTGAAGGCTGCAGTGGGAAAAGCCAGCAACAAAAGATGTACATGCATGTTCTGTGAGAACGTTCACTGTATTCTGGGGATGGATGTTGACAAATGACTTTACAGTAGCTCAAAGAGAGAGGCATCATTCATTGAAAATTATGTTCCTTTGCTTATATGAGCTAATATATTAAAACATTTATTTTGCTTTAACAAGGCCACAGCTTTCCAGTGGTAAATGAGGAAGCATTTCTAAATCAGTTGCACAAAGTCCTCATCAAGGCACTCCTTGACCATTTAAGGGACCGCTGCCTAATCAGTCAAGTCAGGAGAACCAATCCAATCAAGTACACCACGTGGTTCAAAGGTTTAAAAAAGCAGGGGAGGGCACCTGGATGGCTCAGTCAGTTAAGCATCCAACTCTTGATTTCGACTCCAATCATGATCTCAGGGTTGTGAGATCAAGCCCTGTATTAGGCTCCACCCAGAGCTTGGAACCTGTTTAAGATTCCCTCTCTCCCTCTCTGTCTGCCTGCCCCCAACCCCAACAAAACAAAACAACCACTTCTGAATGTTAGCATTTAAATACTTAAATACTACAAACACTTGGAAATATACACCTGTCTACCTAAAGATACCTAATTTATGCACCTGTGTAATAGTGTGTAAGTACCCATGTGCCAGGCACTGCACAAAGCATTCTGCATACTTCAACTCACGACCTCTTCATGAGGTAGGTATTGTTATACCATCATATAATAGACAACAGAACTGTAGTTTATGTAGGATACATAATGGGCACAGAGTCACATGGCTAATAAGAGATGGACCGAGAATTCAAACCCAAGTCTGTCTGAAAACTAAGTCAAGTCCATGCAACTGCAGAGAAAAAACTTGGATCATCATGCCCAATAGGACACCCATCTAATTAAGATATTAAGAACGCTGAAACCTCACATGCATTGAGAAAAAATTATCGTACACTTCATTATTTTCATTTGAGAGGCTGGGACATCAAAGTGGTTAAAAATGCAGACCATGTAGCCAGATCACCAGGTTTCATGTTCCACCTCTGTTACTCACTAGGGGTGTGAACTTTGGGAAGTTATTTAATGTCTTTATGCCTCCATTTCTTCATTTGTAAGACAGGGATACTAAAATTATTGAACACCTAAGTTTTTTTAAGGGTTACATTTGTGTGTGATATTGGTACTGTGAGATCTTTTTTAAAAAGTCTTTATCTTTTTGAGATGCATACTGAACTACTTAGAGAATAATGATATTAGGATAGTAGGGTTGAGGGCACCTGGGTGGCTCAGTGGGTTAAGCCTCTGCCTTCAGCTCAGGTCATGATCCCAGGATCCTGGAATCGAGCCCCACTTCAGGCTCTCTGCTCAGCAGAGAGCCTGCTTCCCCCTCTCTCTCTGCCTGCCTCTCTGCCTACTTGTGATCTCTCTCTCTCTCTGTCAAATACATAAATAAATAAATCTTAAAAAAAAAAAAAAGATAGTAGGGTTGAAGGGCTATAGACAAAACAAAACTGGCCATGAGGGAATAATAGCTAAAAATGAAACATATGTATGAGGAGATTCATACACTCTCCATCCACAGGTACTCCTGTTTGTGTTTAGAATTTCCCATAATAAAAAGCCTTCAAAATATTTTATGTAAAACACTTTAAATTATACTTGGCATATAGTAAGCAGCATATAATAGTTAATATTATTAAGGCAACAGTTATATTTTCAAAGCACTTAACCTCTTTTATTTCTAAAACATAAGGAAAAGGAAGCAATAAGAAACATATTTTCTACATCTGTAGTTGACTTAAGAGAAAAGGCAACTGAAGCCATCCAAGGAATTGTTATTAAGAAAAACAAAAAACTAACCCATCATTCAGATTAAGTGTTAAGGAAAAGACTCTGATTTAGTGTCCTCTCCTAGGAGCAAAAGATTCCAGGTCATGAGAAAAAAATTGAGATTTATATATCAAATCTCGGTAAATGGCATAGTAAAACAGAAAGAGAATAGAATGCACAAATAACAAAAGTAGTAATAATAAAAATAACAATAGTATTGAGGAGATACTATGTGTGAGGTACTGTCACAAGAGATTTTACACTTATTACATCATTTAATCCTCTCAACCAACAACCTATACAGTAGACATAATAATTATCTCCGTTTTATAGAGATAAAAACTTTGGCCTAAAGAGATTAAGTAACTAAGACCCGCCACATAAGACTGAGAGCAGTGCTATATTTTTCTTCCCCAAAGATAACTGGCTCAGGGCGCCTGGGTGGCTCAGCAGGTTAAGCCTCTTCCTTCAGCTCAGGTCATGATCTCAGGGTCCTGGGATTGAGCCCTGCTTCCGGCTCTCTGCTCAGCAGGGAGCCTGCTTCCCTCCCTCTCTCTCTGCCTGCCTCTCTACCTACTTGTGATGTCTGTCAAATAAATAAACAAAATCTTTAATTAAAAAAAAAAAAAGACAACTGGCTCAAAAGTAAGGAGTTCCAAAGTCGTTACCAGACTGACAAATAAATGACATCCCCATCATCATTCAACCAGCCGGTTAACATAGGAGCCAACACAGCCATGGCGGCAGTCTGACTCCAAAGACTCACATTCAACCCTCTCACTCCAGAGGATCTGCCTCAAGGCCCAACTCCACCTTGGCTTATAACCTTGTGTTCATCACTGAATTGTGATTGCATTGCCTTTCCTGGTTCTTTTTGCCTGAAACTAGAGATGGCACCCTTTTGCAGACCTCAGCTTTTCTAGATCTCCACAGTCACCATGGCAGGAAAGATCCCTGGGAACTCAAGATCACCATGTGGCGGTTGTTAGATATTGCCTGTGACCGCTTGTCAACACACGGCTAATGCAGTAGCTCTCAACCCTGACTGCACATTAGATTCATCAAGGGAGTTTTGAAAAATTAGCAGTGCCCAACTCCACTTCCAGACCAATTACATGAGAATCACCAGAGATGGAGTCTTGGCGTTGGAATTTTTTTTAAAGTTCCCCAGATGATTCTACGGGATCCAGTGTTGGGAGCACCTGAGCTAAAACATGGGAGAAATCTATAGTTGAGCACTGGGATTTAATAAAAGCCAAATAGACTAAAAAATGAAGTAGACATTTCAAAATAATGTTTCCCCATTTATGATACTTCTGCTTATTTTGAAAGTCTTAACTCCCAAATTAAATGTCAGCATGCTATTTATAAATTTACAAGGTATACATATACATATACACATACACAAAAATACATGCGATAACATGATTGTGAGTGCATTATTTTCACATTGCTACAGTCCTATATTCTGGACATCGGACTTTCAGATAAAATTAATATCAAAGTGTCAGCATGCTTCCACTCTACCACCACACAAACATATGCACCTGCACACACACACACACACACACTCCCTCTCTCTCTCCTTCTTACTTCATGATGGAGCTTGATAAGGCCAGAATCTCACCTTTGTATCTTTCTAAGATTGAAGAATATAAGAAGTTATTTGAGCTGCTGACAAACGAAAATATCTGGGCTCTAGTTATAGTCACATAACTGAGCCAAGAAAATAAATGCCTAAAACCCTGCTGGTTTCCTATTGTCATTTAAATTGGAACATTTTAATTTTTATAGCAACTTCTATGGGATTTTTATATAAGCTTGTGTTTAATAATTTTTCATGTGTCACACAAAGAATTTAATGTGCACAGTTGAAAGGAAAAAAGGCAATGGTATTAAGATATTTAAAATAAACTGAACATTCTTTCCACGTTTTTCTGGATGACTTACCACCAAAAATTACACCTTTTGCACTATGCCATTTGTTTCCCCCAACTGTTTCTATATGGTGCAATAATTACACGCTCTGTTGAATTCAAAAGGGTTGTTGAAAGGTTAGGTGAACAGAGAAAAATATAAGGAAATGTAAAGGAAAGCTGCAGTTTGGTCTCTATTGATACATAAATAAAGGTAAATGAACAGGAATTTCTTGGAAAGGAAGACACCATGATTCTGTTCAGATTACATTCTACATGAAGCTCTATGTTCAATGCTCTATGCTCTATGCATGGAAGCCACCTTAAAAGCAATGTAATTTTGTCGTGTCTGTTCTTCCTTGCATAAGCAATAGAGTATCACAAAATGATACTGGAAAACGTGCTTGAATGCCATTCTAGTCGCATGTAAGAACAAACGAGCAATATTTTATACTATAAAAACCAAACATAAAAATAAAGAGGATTGGAAGGTCTGTCTTTGTAGACCTCTGAGCAATTTCAACCCAAGCAGATCTCTTACAATACTTCGGTTCTGTCTTAGTATCTTAGATGTTTAAAGCTGAGAAGGCTGATAAAGCTTATCTAGTGCAAAAGCCAGTAGATGCCAACAAAACCTCAGCAGGATACACAAAGATTCAGCTTCTAAATCATTCTCTAACCTCCATCGGTAAAGCGAGGAATGGATGTGCTTCCCTGCGCTTGGCACATACTGTGCTTTGGGAACCACCTTTCAAGGTTGCCTTTGGTGTTCTTCTTCCTTTATCAAAACACGGCATAGAGAAGGAGGGGCAGATGAGAAAAAAAAGAAACACACACACTATGATTTGCTCTGGACCTTAGGTCCCCTGTGAAGAAGCTGGTATACTCCAAATGCATTTATGCTGAATTTCTAAATAGATTCCTGATAAAATAAAAACTAAAATTATCTCGTTGCCAAACAAAAGGTTTCTGCATTGAAATGTGACAGCTCATTGCTCAAGCAGCTTGTAGCCAGAAGGATACACATTGTTTCCAGCAGAAAATTGGTTTCGGGAACTTGCCCAACAGCCCAGACACAAAATCAACTTCCCTGGCTCTTTCCAAAAGGCCGACACCACTGGGATTCACCCCTGGTCCATTCAAAAGAGCCTTGAATCTCCTTCAAATTTAAGAACCCAAACTAACTAAGCCATATTATTCCTCCAATGCCAAAGACTAGCATTGCTTTCTGGAGAATTTCTATTTCTTCAGTGATTTTATTCCACAGAATTGCTCATGACTACAGCCAGCACTCCTTAATTAAGTCCCAGTTGAACTGAATTTAAGCTATCACCTGAGAAAATATATTCCACCATTACTCAAGAATGCAGTCTGCCACTACTGGGCATGAATCGTTTAGTTCTATTAAATATGTAAGTTTCCCAAAAGTTCTGTGCCATTTTTTTGCCCTCATAAATGCACATGTGTCCTTAGCAGTTAGCATTTGAATGTGAATCATGATTTGATGGTGGTTTCAAAGATGGACACTCATTTATTTTTGTTTTTTTTTACTGCACCACCAGATCCAAATTTAGCAGTCTTTAGGCACTCTTCTCACTTTACTGATTTAAAAAAGGAGACTCAGAGAGGTCACCTGATTTGTTCAAATCATGAAGCCAATCTAGAGTAAAACCAGCACCCAAATCCAGCTTTCCTACTTTCTTATGCCTCTGTTCAAAGGAACAGAGGATGTGCATGACAAAACAGAAATGCAGATTCTCCCACAGAAAATAACATGTCCTTGCAGGTGACTCCTAGGCGCCTGTCAAAACCTGCCAAAGAAACCAGTCATCTTTCCATCTAAAGGGAAGGAGACAACTGAAAAACTGAAAGACTCTTGAGAGCTCCCTGCTCAAGCCCCAACCCCCATAAAACCGCTAAGGTTTTTTTTTTTTTAGTTTTATAGGCATGTATTACTTTAAAGAAAATGTGAAACATAAACTCCAAGTGTATAAATCAGATAAATCAGGAGACACGATTTATTTTGAAAAATATCTATTTTTTTAAAATCTTTGCTTTACTAAGCTTTTCACTACAGTTTTCTCTGAAATAATGACCTCCCTTATGATTAATAAATATTCTATTCAGGTGCAACTTTCTGGGCCATTTCTACTGCATTGAGAAAGGTACGCCTGTGTACTGTTGACTCCCCTGAATTTTAACTTCCTTTCTAATTGGAAGTAGGAGCACAAGACAAAGTGTGAGATATCCATGAACAGTGGTGAGCTGGTGTCAGCTCATAGCAGCTCACGAGAAGCTACTGCAGGCACCTCTGCTGGCTCTGCACTCACTGGTTAAGGAATCTGAGAGTTGATCCTAAATGGACAGATGCAGAAGGACATGGGGAAGGCATGAAGACAAACTTGTTTAGGTTCCACCAGTTGCTTAGAACAAAAAATGAAAGATCATACAGAAAGGGCCCAGGGCTTCTGTGGGATTCCATGTAGCCTGGACCCTGGGCCTTAGCAGCTTAACCCCCACAAGGGAAAAGAAAATGAAAGGATACCCCACTCTGGAACGGAAGTTTAGGGAAGCCATTCTTAGGACTCAAGTTCTCTGCCAGGCTCAGCACCTACACCTAGTCAATGCACCAGTACCAATACAGCAGTGATGGAGCCACCAGCGAGCCAAGGCCACAGCAGGCAGGGATGCTGGGGTCCAGTGTCCCCACACACACCCGTAAAAGAGGAGTGATGAGGGCAGTCTCACAACCGCCATCTAGATGCAAGAAAGCCTGTGGGAATATATAGGAGAGCCATAGGAAAAAACAGTACATGTATACTCCTGGGCTGGGGTCATCAGGAGTTGCATCTGTTAAGTGGAACATTAAATATGGGAAAACGTAAATGAAAGCAGCTACTTTGGCCTAACCATCCCAGACCTGTCCTCCTAACAACCAAATTCTGTTCACCCTGAATAAGTTCATTCAGAGTCTTCATGACAGAGCAAATAACTGAATCAAAAAGCACTGCCCACCTAGGGGTCACACTGAGAGTATTTATGGATGGGAGTAATCACTGGGCTCACAGCACGTTAATGACAATATTAAAAGAGGTACATTATGTCACTCCAGCACAGAGTGGAAAGGATCTGTAATTAGCAGAGTCCTGGTAAATTCCACATTACAACCTCAATCGGTGCTTATGTGGGGAATAGCGCATTTAAGGTCTTTTTAGCATCATCATCATATTCCTTAGGGGCTCCTTTGTGATCTTTATCCATCCAACCCATGGGTAAGGGTGGTATGACTCTACTGAACATGACAATGGCCCATTATGTTTAGCCCTTGCTAAACATAACTGGCCTTGCATTAATTAAAAACACAGCATGTGAGTTTTCTCACATCCAAGTCTATGGCCAAACCATCCAATTATTGTCCTAATGCAACTCTGCCTTTCCAAAATTCAGAGGTTGCACACGAACGAGAACAGGTTAAAATCATGACTGCTATTCAAACTGACTTTCCAACTGGACCAGAGAATTGAAATTAGTCACCTATATGTGTGTATAGTACATCTGAATAGTCAATTTCATTCATGTAACCAAATATTTATTTTCTTATAACCCAATTCCTGAGGTATAAATAAAAGCTTTAACTGAGAAGGATTTGTTTATCTTTTCATTATTAATGTCTTTGGCTCTACTTCTATCATTGGAGATAATGAAAATATTTGGGACAGGAAACATTTTTAAATTTTACAAGGTTTAAAAAATTATGAGGTTTATTGGTCCAACATTTTTTAAAAATTATTATCTAATACATTTTATGTTGGGTTAATGGTGAAATATTTTGGCATTAAGAACAAAAGGAATTTTGCCTAAGGCTTTTCTCATTTGCAAAATGAACTAAAAAAAAAAAGCCCAACATTCTCCTATTCCATTATCCCATTATGGGCTCCATTGGCCAATAAAAAGTATCCAGCTGAGTACAGGGATTGGGGTCCAATCTTAATTTATTCAGTTTGAATCCTTCCAATTAATCACCTCAGTTCAATAATTTCCAACTCTTATTTCATCTTGTCCCAGATAGACCCAACCTAAATGACTGTTTCAGAAAAAAGTGGTTATTCTACAAGTCTGTTAAGAAATTTCCGCAAATAATAAAAGGCAAGCAGACTGAATATGGAAATTTACACAATTCCAAGAGAATTTATTGTGCCCTGCAATAATTTAGTTTTACCTCTGTGCCCCTTCTAGGCTGATCAATCACCAATCACTGAACAAAATACCGAATTCTCAAACTGTCTGCAAATACACTGCAATTCATTTGGGTCAATTTTTTTTTAATTTTTATATTTTTTTTTTTAAATAACACATTCATTGAAGACAATTTATTTATTTTTTTAAAGATTTTATTTATTTATTTGACAGACAGAGATCACAAGTAGGCAGAGAGGCAGGGAGAGAGAGAGGAGGAAGCAGGCTCCCCGCGGAGCAGAGAGCCTGATGTGGGGCTCGATCCCAGGACCCTGGGATCATGACCTGAGCCGAAGGCAGAGGCTTTAACCCACTGAGTCACCCAGGCGCCCCTCATTGAAGACAATTTAGAAAGCATACAGAAGCAACAAGAAAATGAAATCACTCATATTTTCCTTCTACTTCTAAGAGATTTTGTGAACATTCTGCTCTTTAATTTTTCAGTCCTCCATGTGTGCACGTATGAGTGTGTGTGTGTGTGTGTGTGTGTGTGTATGTGTGTGTGTGTGTGTATGTGGTATGTGAAGTATTCTAGAGAGCCGAGTGTTAGAATAACTTGACCACATCATTCACTTTAGCCACATTAACCTATTTATCTCCATCACATCAAGAACTGTATCTGGTCTCTGTCTTAAAATGCTTTGAGCTTGGAATTCTATTTTGAGCTCATGTTATTTGTTGCTTCTCATGCCCCACAAGCGTTAGTGAATTTCTTGCCTGGATACTGACCACTTTAGTTCTAACCTCTCTACAGGATTCTAGCCAACATTTTGTTTCCACCTGTGAGACCTGTCCAGCTTGCCTTTCCCACTGGACACCTGGCCCCTTTTTGGTTACTCCTTTTGGTTACTCTCTACCTCTATTCCACCTTCCCCTCTGGTTTTCAACTTCTAGCCCCACCACAGCTTCCCGCCTACCTTTTCTTTCATTCCACTTAGGACATCTTGCCTCTTGCTAGATCTCCTAACATCACCATTTTCCTTACTAGATGTTCCCATATGTGTCTTCCTAACATTCTGATGTCATCCCTGTTGGTCAGTCGTATCCCTCCACTAAAAGAAACCCACTTCTGACTCTTGATATGTCTAAATAGTCTATTAAGGTCTCTGGGTACTCAGCAGTTGAAGCCTAAGGAGATTCCCTGCCCCTTTCTTTCTGAGCTTAGAATGATATCATTTTTGTAGAACAGTATTTTAAAGCAGTTACCTGCACAATTATGCTAAGCTTTATGCAGCTGTAAAACGAGCATAATTTTCATTCTTGGAAAGCAAAGGACAGATGCACAAGTTCATCCCAGACAGGAAAGATTGCTGTATAAGGGAGTTGTGAGAATATCCTTCAATGTGATGTTACAACAACTCACTGGACTTAAAAACAATATAATTTTCAATAAGACACTCTCTAACTTGTTCTGATGTGGACCCTCTGGTCCTCTATACTTATCCTAAGTCCATGCCCCAACTGTTTTCCCCAACTGCAGCACTAACAATTACCATTATGGGAGAAGTTCACATTTTTGTTCAGGAAAACAATCAATCTACAAACCTAACCATGATTATCTGTAAGCTTTTATTGCTTTCTCCTGGTTGAATATTGCTACTTTAAACTCACAACACAAAGCTGTTGGGAAAAAATCTAGGAAGTCCAAAATATGGACCTCTCAAAAGTTTTGATATCTTCTCTGATCCTTAATTAAGGACTCAGCTACATTATTCAGAACACCTAAAGCAATAATCAGGCAAGAGTGAATAAGACAGGAAACTTTCAACTGAAAAGCAAAAGACAAAAGGTGCAGGTAGGCAGACAGAGCACAAGCTACCATCCCCTCTTCATCATTCCAGCAATGCTCTCCCCTCTCCATATATCAAGTCTTTTTTCCCTAATGGGTCATCCCTATCAACCTGCAACTTGAAACAGAGTGATGATTTCAGCTTCCCTCCTCCCCTTAACAACTCTCTACTTTCAAAACAAACACCCATCTCTCTCACACACACACACACACACACACACACACACACACACACACTCATGCACACTCACAAAGACTCAGAATACAAACTGTTCCGTGCATATCTAGCTAGTTGTAAGATAAAAACAGTCAGGAGAGGACATGAAGATTTATTCTATGTTCCTATCCTTCTCTTCCAGAACACTAAATACACAACAAGTTGGAAAATCATACTTTAAAAAAAAATAATAAAACACATATTTGGGACACCCCATACCTCACTTTCTACTGTACTCCCAAGGGGAAGGTGGGTGCCTAAGAGCATTTCCCCAGAAGTGTGAGGGTGATTTTGGATAGAGGGGATTGCCAACCACTTCTGTGGTAAGTAGCAGGCCTAGCAGGATGCCGAGCAGGCCTGGGAAAAGGGTCAGTAGAGAGGAGAAGGAACAAGTAACCATCACCTCTGGTTTCCTAAACAGGAAGTCTGAGGGAGTGGGGATTTTCCAGGTCTTTTGTGAACTTTTGTGAACTTAGAATAGGCACTTGAAAGTATCTGGTAAAATGATTCAGCCCCAAAAGAGGCCAGCCAAAAGAATAAGGAGGTCTCCCCAGGCACCCTTGTGAGAATAACATTGTCTTTCATCCCTACGTGACAAACTCCTGACACACCACCTTGATGCTCAGGGAAGACAAGGCAGGATGAAAGTCCACTAATTCCTTAAGATCATCCAACTTTTGGATGATTATCCAAAATGCTTCACTGTGGAAGCACACAATGTAGGTTCCAAGCAGATGCAGCATATTCTCATGTCCCTGTGGGGAAGGCTGTTGTGCTGATGGGCAAGAACACCGTGATGCACAAGCCCCCTCCAAGGGCATCTAGAGAACAACCAGCTCTGGAGAAACTGTTGCCTTACATCCGGGGAAATATGCGCTTTGTGCCCACCAAGGAGGACCTCACTGAGATCAGGGACATGCTGCCGGTCAGCAAGGTGTGAGCTGGTGCCATAGACCTATGTGAAGTCACCATGCCAGCCCAGAACACTAGTCTGGGGCCCAAGAAGTCTTGCATCTTCCAGGCTCTAGGCTTCACCACGAAAGTCTTCAGGGGCACCAGTGAAATCCTGACTGATATGCAGCTGATTAAGACTGGAGACAAAGTGGGAGCCCGCAAACCACACTGCTGAACATGCTGAACATCTCCCCCTTCTCCTGTGAGCTGCTCATCCAGCTCGTGTTTGACAATGGCAAACACCCTGAAGTGCCCGACAACACTGAGGAAACTGCATTCTAACTTCCTGGACGGTGTCCACTATGTTGTCAGTGTATGTCTGCAGACAGGCTACCCAGCTGTTGCATCTGTGCCCCTTTCTATCATTAATGGATACAAATGGGACATGGCTTTGTCTGCAGAGGCTGATGACCCCTTCCCACTCACTGCAAAGGTTCAGGCCTTCTCAGCTGATCCTTTTGCCTTTGTGGCTGATGCGCCTGTGGCCACGGCCACCACTGCTGCACCTGCTCCTGCCCCAGCCCCAGCCAAGGTTGAAACAAGGGAAGAGTTGGAGGAGTTGGACAAGGATATGGGATTGGTCTCCTTGACTAGTCACCAAAAAGCAACCAATTCAGCCAACTTTATTTGTGAAACAAGAAAATAAAGTCATACTTCTCTTAAAAAAAAAAAAAAAAAAAAAAGGATGAAGAGAACCACAATAGCAAAAACTTGAAAAGAGGGGAGGGGAGGCAATGCTGCATCTACAGGATCCCCTGCATTATGCTATAAAGGGTACCAGTTGGACACAGAAGATCATCTACCATGACAAAGAGAAGAGCCAATGCCGGGCATCCTCCATGTCTAGAAATTCAACTACAGACATCAACAGCTGGACTGCATTGGCACCTGGGCAAGAAATGAGACTAAGGGAGGGGACCAGCCTGTATGCTGCCACACCATATGCTCTCCGCATAAGCAAACTCCCTCTCTTCTTACCACTGCCAGCTAACAGAACCTTGAGCCCAGTGAAACAGAAGCAGGACCAATAGTAGGGAAAAGAGAAGACTGGGAGACAGAGCTCGGAACAGCTAAGATAATAATATGCAAATCTGACTGAACATTTACACAAAAGAAACATTTATAATGCAGTTGACTAGAATACATAAAGGTGACAAGATCGTTTTCCACTGCCAAGTGAGAATAATGGCTTAAAAAGGAAGTTCTATTAAAGAAAGAGAGCTTTGCTTTTTTCCCACCTACTTTGTAATCATTTGTGTAACTTATGATGTCATGTACCCACAGAAATCAGAAAGAAGAGAACTGACCCATCAAGAAGAGGACTGAGAAATAAGATAATGAATGGATTGAGATCACAATGACCATATTAGGCGGAAGGAATAAGCCTGATTTAAGATGAATTTTCTAGGTCCCAGGTAAGACTAAGAACAGGTTCTTTTTTACCTTTACACGGGAAAACAGACTTACACAACACAATAAAAGGACAAGTGGGGTTTGATGCCTATTTCCAACTTCTCAAATCCAATGGGAATGGAAGGGAGTGCCTCCAGCCAAAGAGGGAAGATAAATCTTTCTCAACACTTTAGGCAGTACGTAATAATGGTTGAGAAGTCAGAATGGGGAAGGAGGTGTAGTGTGGCAGCCTCGGGTCCTCAGGATACTGAATTTTTTATCATCAGTCCAGCCAAAAGGAAGTCTTTCCATCAGCAGGACCCAAGAGATGCTACACAGCAGCACTGGACAGATAGGCATTCTACTGTCCAATGCTGCTCAGAGAGAAAACATCAAGCTTCTTTTGCCATAAGGCACCTGATTTTGTGGGAATAATGAGGATGGCTAGGCAAACACAGAGCACCCTAGGCACACTCAGGGAAACCAGCTCCCCTAAGCACGTTGGGAATGTTCAGGCAGACAGAAGCTGAAGTTTCTTAAGAGGTAGGAAGTGGGTGGAACTCATAAAATGCAGGACTGGAGTGCCTGGGTGGCTCAGTACATTGGGCATCTGACTATTGATTTTGGCTAGGGTCATGATCTAGGGGTCATGTGACTGAGCGCCACATGGGGCTCCATGCTCAGTGCGGAGTCTGCTCAGGATTCTCTCTTCCTCTCCCCCACTGGCTCGCATGTGCATTCTGTCCCCAGCACCCCGCATCTAAAATAAATAAATGAATAAAATCTTTTTAATTAGTTAATTAATTAAATGCAGGACTAAAACTCTATCATACAATCTTGCTTCAAAAATCAAAGTGAACTTTTTAAAATAACTTGTACCAGCCAATTTTATATTTAAGGTATGGGTTTCACTTATAATGTAGAGGATGATCTGGAAATAAAAAAATAAAAAAATAAACCTCCGTTCTTAATAGAATTTGCTTAGAAGGGCATCAGCCCATGGAGGATTGTCTTCTTAGACCAAGACTCCTTGGACTATCTGTTCAATTACTAACGCCTCCTTACTGCATATTCCAAAACTCTACTGTAGTATGAAAGTTCTGTTGACGACATGGGGCTCTTTGTGCCAATAGATGTTTACATACAGAAATGAAACATCTTAAAATTTCTTCTAATTTATTTATAAAGATTTTTCTGCCACTAACAAACCCAGTGTATTATCAAAATGCAAATGATAACATTTAGCCAAGTGTGTGGTCTGAACAAAGGAAAAAGAAGCTCTAGAGACACTGACAAGCCAAACAAATAACAGCAGAAGGAATCTTAATATTTATACTTTCTGTATGACTCCCCGCTACAATTATGAAAGGGCTGAAAGATAACAAATTATTGAATCCTGTTTTAAAATGACTTAGAATCTTAATCTCCATTTTAACTTGCCAAGATTTCTAAAAAGATATTTAACTACATTCCCACTTGGCCTCATTAAATTTCATATAAATGTGTTTACCATCTCAATTGTATAACATTGAAAATATTGCCTTATAAATATTTTATCAACAAGAAGTACTAGCACTCCCCCACCCACTGACTATGAGAGAACAAAACTGTCTTTGGACAGAAGAAAAAATTCTTTATATATCCACAAGTTTTGACAAATGTGGGGAATTTATCTTGAGTCATTCTGAATGGAAGCTTCTAAATTCCAAATGTGAGAAGCCTGTGAAGGACATTAGCTCCTCTTGAGATTTTAGGATTGAAACCCAGCCTGTTAGTTTGTGACACCAATCTTTATAGCCTATAGATGATTCACCTGATGTATATGGAAAAGCTACAGTGATACTGGATTTAAAAAAAAAAAGATGTTTGTTAGAAATTGGACATACTTTTTTCCTGTAGTTAAAAGCTTTAAAAAACAATGGTACCATCCTGCTTTCCAACACACATACATGTAAACCATCAGTAACTGTCTTTCTTTTTTTTTTTTTTTTAAAGATTTTATTTATTTATTTGACAGACAGAGATCACAAGTAGGCAGAGAAGCAGGCAGAGAGAGAGGAGGAAGCAGGCTCCCTGCTGAGCAGAGAGCCCTATGCGGGCTCAATCCCAGGACCCCGGGATCATGACCTGAGCCGAAGGCAGAGGCTTTAACCCACTGAGCCACCCAGGCACCCCAGTAACTGTCTTTCTTTATCTCAGTTTGCATTTCAGGATTTAAAAGTACTTGGGATCGGAGGGGGGGGGGGGCCTGGGTGGCTTAGTGGGTTAAAGCCTCTGCCTTCGGCTCAGGTCATGATCCCAGGGTCCTGGGATCAAGCCCTAAATAGGGCTCTCTGCTCTGCAGGGAGCCTGCTTCCTCCTCTCCCTCTCTCTGCCTACTTGTGATCTCTGTCTGTCAAATAAATAAATAAATAAAAATATTTTAAAAAAATAAATAAAAGTACTTGAGGGGTACCTGGGTGGCTCGGGAAGTTAAGTATCTGTCTTCAGCTCAGGTCATGATCCCAGGGTCCTAGGATCAAGCCTTACACCAGGCTCCTTGCTCCCTCTCCCTCTGCCCTTTCCCCCACTCACACTCATTCTCTCTCAAATAAATAAATAAAACCTTTTTTTTTTTTTTTAAGAAGTACTCTCCATGGTGTTAACTTAAGGAAAATGAGAAAGGGGCATTACATAGTCCATTAAGCTTCTGATTCTTGGTTTCGGCTCAGGTCATGATCTCAGGATCATGAGACTGAGCCCAGCATCGGGCTCTGAGCTCAGTGCTACATCTGCTTGAGAGTCTCTCTCCCTCTCCCTCTGCTCCTCCAACACATGCTCCCTCTCTCTCCCTCTCTCTCTCTCTAAAATAAAGAGATAAATCTTTTTTAAAAATAAGATAATACCTGTCTCTGCCTACACTGAATTCCTGGAGCCCTATTTCAAAGACAAAGTAAATGGTCCATAAACAACAGATAACCTTATGGCTATAAATCACTCTCTACCTCTAGAATCTTAAAAAAAAAAAAAAAGGATAATGTTAAAGGTTCAGAAGAAAATAAAATAAAAATTGATGCCTTCTGAAGTGTTTTTTAAATCATTTCCAGAAATAACTGGCAAAATAATGCCTCTAAATGTTCAAGCCAAATTAAATTGCCTACAAATAATCAGAAATCATGGTTGCCATGGTTTCAGGTGCCCAGAATATAGTGTACAGACTAAATAGTGCCTTGCAGCAAAAATGCCTCTGTATTAAGTGGAAGCCACACACAGACACACACACACACACACACACACACCACTAATTATAGTGTTTTCAGGCATTTGAAATCTTTCAAAAATAACAATAATAATGATTGATAATAATTTTTTGAACTGTCAGCTAATCTTAACTGCTAGTGTGACAACATCCCCTTATCACCATCCTGAGTTCTCAGGCTTATCCCTACAATACAACCCCAACCCTGTGGATATCTAGCAGAGATCGAAACGGACTTGTGATCATGATGAAGAGAGTCACACATAACCTCTGGTCCAACAGGTATTCTTTTCTTTTAAGACTTTATTTTAATGTAATCTCTACACCCAATGTGGGGCTCAAACTCACAACCCCAAGATCAAGACTCATATGCTCCACCAACCGAGCCAGCCAGGTACAGCCTTATAGGTATTCTTAATGCTCCACAAGAAGTTCTTGACTTGTTAAAAGTTCTTGAAAGTTACTTTCTCAAAAAAATCTAAAATTTTATGGTACCTTTAAGTTTTGTTTTAAACATTTTTTGTTTTCATTAAGCAGATCTCTGATTTCTCTTCCTTTATTTTCTCCATCCCAGTCCAATACGGAGTTTTTACAGGCTTCAAGTCAGTCAGTGGATCAGTCAATGTTTATTGAGCAACACTATGTCAGACACTATTCAGACACTGAGGTTACAAAGATAAGTAAGACACGGTCTCTTCCCTTATAAAAGAGATTGGTTTGTCGGTCCCATGTTCAGACTGACAAATAGTTATTTCTAACATAATGTACTAAAGCTATGGTAAAAATAGGGACAGCATATTATGCACAGAAGAGAGGGCCCTGGAGAATCAGGGAAAGCCAGGAACCTTCCTCGGGTTTACCCTTGAGTTACCCTTGAATCAGTCAGCAGTGGGAATCAGGCAAATACCAGGGGACCAGGGAAGAACTCCACTTAGAAGGAGGGCAGGAGTCTTGGCTTTATGTGTCCAAGGCATTACAACACTAAGTGTCACAAAAGAGCACAGTATGTCAGGGGAGGGTTGGCAAGAAACTAATTTGCAGCGATAAGGGCAGAGGAAGAGCATAACTCTTTACATGTGAACTGACTTTAGCAGTATGGACTTTATTCGGGAGGTAATATGGAATCACTGAACAGTTTAACATAGAAGAGCCATGTGGTCTGATTTGTCTTTTGGATAGATGCCTTTGGAGGACAAATATGAAAGGAACAAAAGTGAAAACACGGAGACCATTTTGGAGGCTATTTATGATGGTTGATTTTATATGTCAACTTGACTGTGCCATAAGGTGCCCAGATAGTTGGTCAAACAGTATTCTGGGCATTTCTATGAGGGTATTTGGGGATAAAATTAACATTTAAATGGGTAGACTTGAGTAAAGCTGATTACTTCCATATTGTGTGTGGGCTTCATCCAGTCAGCTGAAGGTCTGAACAGAATAAAAAGGCCAATCCTTCCTCAAGCAGGAGAGAACTCTCCAGCCCACTGCCTTTGAACTTCATCTGTAACATTGCTCCATTCTGCCTGATGGCCTTTGAACTATAATACTGGCTCTTCCTATGTCTCCCACACCACCAGATGTTGAACTTACCAGCCTCTGTAAAGACATAAGTCAATTCTTCATAATAAAGCTACTTAGCTAACTAGCTAGGTAGCTATCTTCTATTGGGGATAAATAGATATATAAATATACTTCATGTATGTAAAATTCTATTTCTCTGGAGAACGCTGGCTAATACACCCTTTTTGTGACTGAGAACCAAATAGTGGGGGTTCAAACTGGAATAGTGATAATAAAGCTGGAAGTGAAAATTACTTAAGAAGGAAATCAGTGGTACTAGGGACTAAAATTGGGGGGTTTCATAGGAGGCTAGAAATCAAGAACCATCACTTAAGTGTCCAGGTAAGTGACTGGACCACCAACTGAGGTAAAGATCCTCAAGGAGGGGAGAACACAGGCGGTACAAGTAGTTAGTATGAGACATGTTAAGTTTGAGGTACCCTGAGCATCCCATCTCCATACCCCAACTCCATACCCAGAGTTGGATGTATGAGTTCAGAGCTCAAATGAGAGTTTGAGGCAAGAAAGGCAGAGTTGGAAGGCATCCTCCATCATTTAGAACCACACAGGAGACTAAATAAGATCACCAAGGGAAAGAATGATCAAAGAGAAAAGGAATGAGCCAGAGGCAGAACTTTGGGAAACACCCATATATAATGGGTGGGCAAAGAAACTGGACCACAGGGAGTCTTATAAAAGAAATGTCAAGAAATGTAGAGTCAGATTTTACCCAACTTGCAAAGTAACATTTTAGCCTGCCACAGTTTCATGGGTGCTGGCAGAAGACATGAGACTCCTAGGTCAAAAATCAAGGACTTTATTACTGACAACAGTAGGAGTAGACAGAATTATCAGCAGGTTCTTGCACTGGTCTCCCCAGTACCAATTCCCACAGGGTGGTGCTGTACTACATCTCTTCTTTCTCCCCTAAGAAAAGGGTTGAAGAATGGAAAGAGCCTTATAGAGTTGTGTGAAAAAGTCATTATAGGCAATAAAGCTAGGAAAATTGACCAAAGGGAATAAGCCCCCTCCAAGATGACCAGAGTCACCTCCAGCCACAGATCAGAGCCATGACATATGCACCAAGCAAAGTAGTGACCTGTCAGTCCTCTACAGAAACTACCAGTGGGTCTAGATCATTGAGAACCAACCAAAATCCAACCATTATGGGAAGACCTCCTACATTTAGTTATAGCAATATCAAAGAATGGTGATATATCTTAACCAGGAAAATTAAAACTCTTACTTCCCTCATTTACTAACTCACAGTATCCCCAAGCCACAGTTCAACGATATATTCTCATCACAGGCTAATGAAGGATCAAATCTCCGTGTTGAGGAAAGCTAGTCATCAGGTATTCTGAGTTCAATGGTGCGAATCACTGTTGTGTGGAGAACTGGCATAGTCTTTCTTAGACAAGTGGCTCTCTGGAAAAGTACTTACAAACTTGTTTAGGAGTTTCAAGCATGCTTTAACCCCATAAGTACTTTTAATTACTTGAGCATATGTGTTTTATGGTTCACTAAGGAAGTTATAATCTCTGGACACAGGTTTAAAAATTGGGGGCACCTCAAAGACTTACATTGTTGCAAAATATAGTACCTCCATGGAGATCTAAACAGTTTTTAAAAAAACAGATACCTAGAAAAAAGAGAGTCTAATTGTGCGTATATGTAAAAAATGTATATATCATATATTTGTATATATGTATTTTTAATTACATGAACTATTTTTATGTCTTTTTAAACAATGTTATAGTTATTAAGATAGCAAAATCACTCCAATACCATTTGAAGCAGGTTTTTTTTTTTTTTTTTTTTTAAGATTTTATTTATTTATTTGACAGAGATCACAA
Organism: Enhydra lutris kenyoni; assembly: GCF_002288905.1. Classification (NCBI taxonomy): domain Eukaryota; kingdom Metazoa; phylum Chordata; class Mammalia; order Carnivora; family Mustelidae; genus Enhydra; species Enhydra lutris. The sequence continues at coordinate 49,842,085 of NW_019154085.1, forward strand.
TTAGGCAGAGAGGCAGGCAGACAGAGAGGGAGAGAGAGGAGGAAGCAGGCTCCCTGCTGAGCAGAGAGCCCAATATGGGGCTCGATCCCAGGACTCTGGGATCATGACCTGAGCTGAAGGCAGAGGCTTTAACCCACTGAGCCACCCAGGCGCCCCTGGAGCAGTTTTTATACAAACTTTTATATAAAGAGATCAGTCATAGTTTCATACCTCCTGTGAAAGAATGTAACTAGCCACACAAATCAATTTTAACAGTAGTTCCAACACCCGACACTTCAATTATAGGATTTTTACACTCATACAAGTCTTTCATGATCCTTTTATTCCTATGCTTCGTAATGGATTTATCCATCTCTAGAACCCAGATCAGGAGCCACCTGCCCTAACATCACACCCCATTTACCACTCCCACCCTCACAGAGCTTGTCACTCTCTCTAGGAATCATCAAAAGTCTGTCTATTATTGTTCTTACAATGCTGTATGATAGTTTATTTGCTCAAGCATTTGTCTTTCTAGCAGACTGAGACTGTTGTTATACAACTCTGAAGGGGATGGGAAAGTAAGTGCAGAATCATTTTCAAACTTAGCAAGGCAAGTAAAGAAATTCCAACAAAAAAGAGTTCTGCCATGAAAAAAAAAAGGCTTTTATTTAGGTTTTTCCCTTCAACAGTCATCATTGTTCCCTCTTACCCTGCCTCACTTTTATTTTTTTTTTAAATGTTATTTATTTATTTGACAGAGAGAGATCACAAGTAGATGGAGAGGCAGGCAGAGAGAGAGGAAGGGAAGCAGGCTTCCTGCCGAGCAGAGAGCCCAATGTGGGACTCGATCCCAGGACCCCGAGATCACGACCTGAGCCGAAGGCAGTGGCTTAACCCACTGAGCCACCCAGGCGCCCCACCCCTGCCTCACTTTTAAATCTGTCTTTTTGTTAATCTGTTTGGGATGGAATGCTAAGCAAACAAGCATTAGATACTATAACCTTATCCTAAAAGAAATAGAATAGAAGCCCAGGAATAGGACCATCCATTTAGAAAATATGGTGAGACCATTGATTAATTCACTGGTATAGACTGCCAGACATTCTGGGCCTCAGAATTAGTAGTCAATCCAGAATCAGGTAGAGAGGCCTCCTGTGCGTGTCTCAATGCAAGTTCAGAAGCTTCGAAAGAAGATCAAAGAACCCAACAATCCACAAAATTACAAAGGAAGAGGCTGATGTTCTGGAGGCAGAGGCAGAAAAATCTTAAAAGTGATTAGGGTTTTGGGGCACCTGGGTGGCTCAGTGGATTAAGCCGCTGCCTTCGGCTCAGGTCATGATCCCAGGTCCTGGGTTCGAGCCCCACATCGGGCTTTCTGCTCAGCGGGGAGCCTGCTTCCTCCTCTCTCTCTGCCTGCCTCTCTGCTTACTTATGATTTCTCTCTGTCAAATAAATAAATAAAATCTTTAAAAAAAAAAAAGTGATTAGGGTTTTGTTAATCAATCAAGAAAGAAAAAAAAACACGTTGAATTCTTACTATGACTTCCTATTAATAATTTAATTCCCATCAATACATATCAAATCTTACCATTCAGTTGGATGCTCATTAGCTTCCTTGATAATAAGTTAAAAACGTAAAACGAGACTTCATATATGAAGCAAAATAACAGTATGAAGCAGTACATAATCAATGCTAAAACTGAACAGACTGAACATATGTGGGATGACCACATGCTCTGGTTTATCCAGGACTGTTCTGGTTTATGCCTTTTGTCTGCCTTGTATGATAAATTATACGGTCCAGTGTCATTCATGAGCAAGGATCTTCCCCCTTTAGAGCAATAATATGCACTGTGAATTCTTTACTAGGGTAGAAGTGAAGTAAGCCATTCTTTTTTGCCTTTGGAAATGACAGCTAGTAATTTGACATTAAAGGAATTTTCCTGGTTTTTATTTTGTTTTATTTTTGGCTGTTGTTCTGCTGTTAGAATCTAGTTACTGATGACTAATCACTTTGGTTTCATAACTATAGTCCAACCTTTTGAAGTAATCAGTGACACTGTTAGTCAAAATTCATGCCTCACACTTAAAAAAAGACAAAAAAGTATCTTGGAGCAAACGCAGACATGAAAACGAGGGAATTTTATATTTTAGTTTAGTTTTTTCTGCAATGTCTTAACTTTTTTCCATATGAATGTACTGTCTTTACAGTAAAAGTAATAATACTTGGGGTTTTTTTAATTGTGTGACTATAGTATCCTAATAACAGAAATATTAAAAAGCAAAGGCAGAATGAGGAATATAATCCATACAAATGTCAAGTTGCTGTTAACATCTCTTTCACACAAGAAAGCCAGAATCTAGACAAGACTGTCTGAAATGACTAACACATTTGGAACACATTTTTAAAGGCACTGACAAGCCTGCAGTCCAATCACACACAGGCAACATGTGCGGCTGCGGTGGAAATGCTTTTATAGACTCTGTTTGTTGTTGTTTTATACTCACTTTAAAACCTTCAGGAAAGCAGGGGGAGGGATTAAAGGTTCATAATAAATTTTACAAGCCTGGGCAGTGAAGAAAAACTCCAGAGCGTTATGAGGTGTTACATAAATCGAATTGGCTAAACTTTCTGCCCCATTGTCGTGATGGCCTTTACACTTCTCATAATGTGGAGACAATTAGGTGTTAGCCTGGCTTGGAAAGATAAATGTCCAGCTTCCAGACAAGAGTGCTGATTTAGCATGTGTTCTGTGGGCCACAAAATTATTGCTCTAATCAATTCTAGCTTTCATGTTTGCACACATGCATATCAGTAAAAATAAAGAAGGGAAACAGAAAGCGATGGCAAACGTAATTCCAAATGCAAATATTTTTATTTTCTCCCTCATTATTGAAGTTTTTCTGCAGGGATGATCATAAAAGGGCCCCAGAGGCAGGAAAGAACTGACACAGCTATTTTCAAATATTACTAAGAAGCCAGTCTTCTGGGCATTTTAGGTGCAGATTCAATAATGGATCCGTAATTTTAAGTGCAAAATCATTTACCTATTTTGCTATATAAGTTGGTTTACCCACAAGGGGTTCTCCCCTGCCCGTTATATACTCTTCTTATCACCTTATAATTTTATGCATTATGGAGAAGTTGACAGTAATAACTAAAGCAACAGTCATCTTTTGCTCACAGGATCCTTGCTTTTCCATCAAAGCCAGTTTATTAAAGACAAAACACCAATGACACTCTCATGGGATATATCTTAAGACCTTTGAAAGTCTGCAAATCTGTGAATACCACTACAGAATAAAGTTTCTCTTCTACTAAAAAAAAAGAGAATTGAGCAATTTAAGCAAAGTGAAACTTTTATTTTTGTCAGGGGAGGGGAAACAGGGCTTGTTTGGATGTTTTTTCCATCACCAGCACATTTCCAGTCAAAATTTTTTCCACAAACGCTTAAGTTAATTAAATGGTTATTTGGTGTTACCTTATTTATAATATTTAAAAAAAAAGTAGAAATCAATAAATCAAGTAAATTCAAAACTGGTTACTGGAGGCACACCTGGGTAGCTCAGTGGGTTAAGCCTCTGCCTTCAGCTCAGGTCATGATCCCAGGGCCCTGGGATCAAGCCCCACATTGGGCTCTCTGCTCAGCAGGGAACCTGCTTCCCCCTCTCTCTCTGCCTGCCTCTTTGCCTACTTGTGATCTCTTTCTGTGTCAAGCGAATTAAAAAAAAAAAAAAAAACTGGTTACTGGAGAAGACCAATAAAATAGACAAACTTTGGTGAGTTAAATAAAAAGAAAACACAAATAACAACATTAAGACAGGATCAAGAAAATAAGATAAGATGAATGTAAAGAGTATTATCTTTTATTTCAGGACAATATAGTACAACATTATACCAATAAATTTGAAAACCTAGACAAAATAAGTGATCATGTAGGAAAATATAAATTAACAAAATTAACTCAGGAAGACTTATTAAACCACAAAGATCAATAAACATAGAAGAAATTTTTTTAATTATTAAAAGATCTGTCAGATAGTAAGGATGCAGGCCCAAGATGGTTTTATAAGAAAGCACTGCCAAGTCTTCAAGGAATAAATAATTTATATTTCATATGAACCAGTTAACATTTTCCCCAGGAATACAATGGTTGACATAGAAAATTTAGACAGAAAATCTACTAATGCAAATTACTAACAGATTAAAGGAGGAAAAAAATGACAGTTTCTTTAAAAATGCTTGACTAATTTAACATTAATTCTCAATTTTTAAGTTATCATACTAAGCAAGGACTAGAAGGAAATCTCTTAAATTTGATAAATGACTTATACCATCAACCTGTATAAATCCTCACACTGAATCATGAAATTTAAGAAACATTCACATTAAAGTTGTTCTTCTACTACTCTACACTGTTCTGTTTAACCTTCCCAAGGTTAATGACTTGTCATGAGTCTTTGTTTCAAACAATTATAGTACTTTGTATGACTGAAGGTGTACAGTCTAAGTCTATGAGAACCACAGATAGAGAAATTCATTCAAGAATGAAAACAAACGTATTTTCAAAAGAAATACTCAGAGTTAGTATCTAAATCTTTTGAAGATTTTTTTTATAAACCTGCTAAAGAAGCTCTATGTACTCTATATATAATTCTCTGCTATAAAGTCATCTCAAAATTAAAGAAAACACATTTCCCTACATATATTGCTTGACAGGGATATGAGTCAAATGATAATCAGTATAGTAAGAGGCATTTTAATGGCTCAAGTTCTATAGCAGCTCGGTTAACTACAACATAAATTCATTTCAACAGACCTAATTCAGGGGAATGGCATTACAGTAAGTGAATGGATCATAAGCTTCATAGGCACTGTGCTTTCCACGGAACGGTTTTCATCACTAACAGAGAATGCTGACTTCATTTATTTTAATAAAAGTCTATGACTTGTGTACAAGTAGGAGAGCATTTTTTTCAGTACATCAATTTTATCTGCTTTGGGATCTAGACTAAAGGCTATAGATTAGAAGAAAGACAACTGGAATGTTCTGCGTCTTTGTGACACAGCATTTCTGAAAAAAGTGCTACAAAAAGAAATACACAACAAAAGAAATATAAGTATTGGATTATAATCCAAAGTATAAAATAAATATCCAGGGGTCAGTACTGATATAAATAAATTATTGAATAAATAAATGAGAAAAGACAAATCTACCACACAGAAGAATTTCAAGTAATTTATATAGATATTCTAACGTCAGGGATGTGGAAATTAACTCCCACCCCCTATGTGTAGGCTACAGACAGTGACTTCCCTGCAATGAGTACAGTAAGAAAAAGGGGGAGTAGGAGTAACTTTACAATGGAGAAACCTGAGAAACACTACAATAGCCAGGTGATCACGGTCAACATTAGCAGTGATTAAGTCATGTTGATGCTATGTACCTTTCAGAGGGTGTGATGAGAATGGCACTTTACCTGTGAAATCTTCCTTCCAAAAACTTATAACCCCAGTCTAAAATAAGAAAACACCCCATAAATTCCAACTGAGAGAAATCCAAAAAAAATCCTGACCACTACTCCCCAAAACTATCAAGGTCATCAAAAAACAAGGAAAGTCCGTGAAACTATCATAACCAAAGAAGTCTAAGGACATGTGATGTCTAAATGTAATGCAGTATCCTGGGCAGGATCCTAGAATAGAAAAAGGACATAAGGTAAAAATGAAGGAAATGTGACAAAAGAAAATATATTAAAATATATTTAATAAATAAATATTTAAATATTTAAATAAAATAAAATGTAAGAAAATATATCAACACTGGTTCCCAAATTATGACAAATGTACCATACTAATGTAGGATGTTAATAGTAAGGCAAACTGGGTGTGGGGTTATGGGAACTCTGTACTATCTTTACAGTTTTTCTGCAAATCTGAAATATTCTAAAATTAAAAGTTTATTTTAAAACACAAAAATGGGGGTGCCTGGGTGGCTCAGTGGGTTAAGCCTCTGCCTTCAGCTCAGGTCACGATCTCAGGGTCCTTGGGATTGAGCCCCGCATCGGGCTCTCTGCTCTGCAGGGAGCCTGCTTCCTCCTCTCTCTCTCTCTGCTTGCCTCTCTGCCTACTTGTGATTTCTCTCTGTCAAAAAAATAAATAAAATCTTTTAAAAAAGAAATAAAAAAAAAACCCACAAAAATGAAATAGAAGTGACCTATCTTCTTTTATATTCATTTCTCTAACCACACCCAGCATGCGAAATGATAAAGTAGAGCCTTCACACTCACAAGTTTAATATACATTAGATACATGATTAATAAATTAGCTGGGTATAGAATTTTAAATTGGAGATCATTTTATTTTCTTTCTTTCTTTTTTTTAAGATTTTTTTATTTATTTGACAGAGATCACAAGTAGGCAGAGAAGCAGGCAGAGAGAGGGGGGAAGCAGGCTCCCAGCTGAGCAGAGAACCCGATGCGGGGCTCGATCCCAGGACCCTGAGATCATGACCTGAGCCGAAGGCAGAGGCTTTAACCCACCGAGCCACCCTGGTGCCCCTGGAGATCATTTTCTATCACAGTTTTGAAGATGTTTCTCCATTGTCTTCTAGCTCCCAACATTGCTGTTGTGATATTGATGTCATTCTAATTTCTGGTTTTTTTAATGCTTTATAAATTGCAAAGTGCTTGTACTGTCCCTGCTGTCCTGAGATTTCACGATGGTGTGCCATTTTGTAAAGAACTATATGGGTCCTACAACTTAAAAATTCATGCTCTTCCATTCTGGGTAATTTTGCGTATTATTTTTTTACTACTGCCCCTCCATTTCCCCTGTTTTCTCACCTAGAACTCCTATTATTTTGGACTTTAGATTTTTCTGACCTATTGACCTAATTTTATCTTATTTCTCTTATTTTCCATGTTTTTTCCTTTTTTCTCTACTTTTTGAGACATTTCCCCAGCTTGATATTTCTACCAGTGAGGTTTTCCTGAGAACATTTTGGGTTTTTTTTTTCTTGTTTTTACTGTTCTTTTAAAAAAAAATGGTTATTTCATTATTGCTTCCTGTGTGATATCTTCTCTGACATTTTAATTGATAGCTTTTAAAATGTAATCTTGTCTCTGAATAATCTAGTGTTTTACGTTTATTGTGTCAATCTTTCATGCAAGAGGCTTTCCTCTGATGCCTGATAATTGTGCATTGTCTACACACATTTATGGGTGGAACATTAAAAGCTGATTAGAAGTTGGAATATTATTCAGACTTTAAAAAGGAGTAAATCTTAGGGCAGCTGGGTGGCTCAGTCAACTGAGTGTCCTACTCTTGATTTTGGCTCAGGTCCTATCTCAGGGTTGTGAAATCAAAGCCCTGCACTGGGCTCCATGCTGGGTGTGGAGACTGCTTGGGATTCTCTCTCTCTCTGCCCTTCTCTCTCTAATAAAAAATAAAATAAATATTTAAAAAGGAAGAAATCTTGTCACATGCTACAACATGGATGAACCCTGAGGACATCATGTTAAGTGAAATAAGCCAGTCACAAAAAGACAATACTATAAGATTCCACTTTTTTTAAATATTTTATTTATTTATTTGACACAGAGAGAGAGGTCACAAGTAGGCAGAGCAGCAGGCAGAGATAGAGGGGGAAGCAGGCTCCCCACTGAGCAGAGAGCCCAATGTGGGAATCGATCCCAGGACCCTGAGATCATGACCCAAGCCGAAGGCAGGGGCTTCACCCACTGAGCCACCCAGGCACCCCGATTCCACTTTTTTTTTAAAGACTTTATTTATTTGAGAGAGGGAGAGAGAGTGCACAAGTGGGGGGAAGAGACAAAGGGAGAAGAAGACTCCCCAGTGAGCAGGGAGCCCGATACAGGGCTCAATCCCAGGACCCTGAGATCATGACCCAAGCAGAAGGCAGCCACTTAACCAAATGAGCCACCGAGGCACCCCATGATTCCACTTTTAAGAAATGTCCAAAGTAGTTAGACCCATAGAGACAGAACAATGATGGTTGCCAGGGGTGGGGGTAAGGGGATGTGGGGAGTTGTGGTTCAAAGGATATACTCAGTTTTGCCAGGTGAAAAAGTTCTAGAGATCTACTGTACATTTATATGAATATACTTAATGCTGCTGACCTACACACTCAAAAATAGTTAAGATGGAAAATTTTGAATGTTTTTTGCCACAATTAAAAATTTTAGAAATGTTCTGAATGATTAGAAGCTCTGAGCACAAAAGTAGGGCCAGTTTGCATGGGCTTCAGTTCTGATGAGGCAAGCTATTTCAGTAAAGAAGCCCTGATGCTATCATTAGATCTTTCTCTTGGAGAGCCATGGGCTGCTCAGATCCCCAGAGAATAATCACCTGAATTACTCATCTACAGGCTATAGGCCTGGCTGCCAGTTTTCTGTCACATGTGCAGGGACAGACAGTGACTTCATTACTGAGTACGCAAACTTTAACTCTTTCCCCTGCTTTCACTATGGCTCCTGTCCTCAAATGTGCATGGGAGCCTCCAGTGACTTTTTGCATCACCTTCTCCAGAGAGAATGTATCTTTAGTCCCCTAGGATGTGAAAGGAGCAAGCCATCAGACAGTTCTGTAGAGGTGGATGTAGATCTGGGGAGCCCACTGCTTCAAAATTAGACCACTCTCCTTTCACTTACACAGGTATCAGCTCTGATTCTTTTTTTTTTTTTTTTAAGATTCCATTTATTTATTGAGAGATAGAAAGCGAGAGGCAGAGCACAAGTGAAGAGGGAGGGGCAAAGTGAAGTGAAGTGGGAGAGGAAGAAGCAGACACTCCATTGAAGAGAGACCCCAGGATCATGACCTGAGCTGAAGGCAGACACTTAACTGACTGAGCCACCCAGGCTCCCTCTAATTCTTGAGCCTTGTTGATTCAACAGTGTGAATCAATTTGTTACTCACCTTTTTCCACTGCCAGCCTAGGATTCAGATATCTGAAGTCTGTCTGCTTAGTCAATTACCACTTTTCCATCTGCTTATCAATTTTCCAAATTTTGTTGTTCCTCTCCTGCTCTCTTGTCCTCATGCTTATGCCTTTAAAAAAAATGTTTTAGAAAGGTTTGGGTTTTGACAAAAGAGTGGTAGCTGTTGCACATATTCAATCTGCCATCTTTGTTCTCTATGGTTTGTTTTCTATAGTTTCAGATTCAATTTCCTGTGTTGGAGATGATGTAGTAGGAAGAGTAGAGACTTAGGTTAACCTGAGTTTAGATTTAGACTTTGGGTCTGGCACTTTCTTGTTGTGTGAGCATAAGTTAACTAACTTTTCTTATTCACAGTTTTTCTGTGTATAAAATGAAGGTGCTAACACATGGATAAGACATGGAATTATTTTAATGAGGATAATGTGAAAAAAACATATGAAAGGCATATGTAAAATAACATATGCAAAACTTAGGTGAAATAAAAGACTTGCTTAATAAATATTAATTCCCCTTTCTTGTCCAAGATAAGTTGTTGAATTTACCCTCCACTAGCAACTGTAACATTCTGATAACCTCATTCTGAGCTAAGTTTCTATAAAGATGCATCAAATCACTTACTAGCCATCCTCTCCTAGCTGTCCTCCTCAACCAGAGGCCTTCCTCCTGGTAATGACATTCAGTCTCAGGTGCTACATCATTTTGTTGGAATAAGTGCAAATTTTAATTTTTTATATTTTTTATAAAAATTAGCACTTTATTTTTGAGTCCTTTGGTCAAGTATACCTTTATCTTTTTATGAAACTAATATTTCCAAAATTTTTTTTTCAACAGAACAGGGAAAGGAGGATGGGAGAACTGTTAGAAGAAGGAATGCAATTTAAAGAGATTGAACATTTCTAATGTACTCTAGGGATCACCACTGAATTAGGTACAATTGCTTGTTGTAAGTAAGAGAAACCAACTCAAAACAGAGGATAAATGTATTAAGTGTATTTCAGAGAACACACAAAAGTGTTCTCCAGCAGTAAGACTGGAGAAACAAGCTGGAAAAAGGTCAAGAATCAAGGCAGCTCCAAGGCAAAGGGGGATTAATAAACATTCTCATCACAATATGATCACTGGAATGAATAATCTCCCACCATCTTGAACCTTTCTTTTTTTTTTTTTTTTTTTAAGATTTTATACATTTATTTGAGAGAGAGTGCACGCATGTGCACAAGCAGGGGGAGTGGTGGGTGGGGAGAGCAGGATCCCCAGAGCAGGGAGCCCAATGTGGGGTTCAATCCCAGGACCCCAGGATCATGACCTGAGCTGTAGGCAGACACTTAACCTACTGTGCGCCACCCAGACACCCCTCATCTTGAACCTTTCTGCATCACTCCAGTAACGGAAATTCCTAAGAGTCTGCTTTATTTAGCTGGAGTCACATGCCTACTCCTAGAGGGAGATAATCCCCTAAAGGGAGAGATAATTATTCAAAAGGAAATTAGCTACATACTGTAAGATTCCAACTCTGTGACATTCTGGAAAAGGCAAACTATGGAAACAATAAAAAGGCTAGTGGTTGCCTGGGCTGGGAGGTAGGAAAGAATGATCAGATGGAGCACAGATCTTCAGGGCAATGAAAATACTCTATCTGTATGATGCCATAATGATGGATACATGTCCAAACCCAAAGAAAGAACACCAAGAGTGAACTGTAACATAAACTACATACTTTAGGTGACTAGAATACGTCAATGTAGGTTCATCAATTCTAACAACTATGCCACTCTGGAGGGGATGTTGTTGAGGGAGGCTCTGCAAGTGTGCAGGCAGATGTATGCAGTAAATAAGAAATGTCTACACCTTCTCCTCAGTTCTGCTGTGAATCTAAAACTGGTCTAAAAACTTGACATAATTTTTTTAAAAAATGAATTAAACAGGGACACCTGGGTGGCTTAAACAGGGACAGTGGGTTAAAGCCTCTGCCTTTGGCTCAGGTCATGATCCCGGGGTCCTGGGATCGAGCCCCGCATCGGGCTCTCTGCTCAGCTGGGAGCCTGTTTCCTCCTCTCTCTCTGCCTGCTGCTCTGCCTACTTGTGATCTCCATCTGTCAAATAAATAAATAAAATCTTTTTTAAAAAATGAATTAAACAACAACAATAAAAGAAGTTAGTGTGTCTGCTTAAGTAGGGGAAATGAGTGACAGGCAACCAAAACACAATACACATCCACTACCCCAAGTGCCACTCCAGAATTTCTGCGTACAAGTAGCAATCTGGTTGAGAGGAAGCAATAGGGTATTATTCTTAAGGCTGCATTTAGATAGCAATCACACTGCTTTGATTTCAATTGAACCTTTATTTGGAAAGTTTTGAAGGTTCACTGAAAATTACGGACTAAATTAAACCTTTCCAGGCCACATGCTGGTCCCTTTACTGATCACAACTCCAAAGACACCCCCCAATTGCTATTATAGTTTGCTTGACATTATTCTGGGATCCCCAGTAGGATTAGTCTGGAGAGGCCCACCACATGGACTCATGGTACTATAATGGCCTTTTTAAATAAACCATAAAGTACATCCTCCACTAAACAATAATCAGCCAACAGGATTACTCTTTGCATATGTTTAATTAGCCAAGGAAACTTCAGAACTTTCAAAAGGGAATTCTGAGCTAGTATATACCACTATATAAGCAGCAACATAGATAAGAATCCCCCCAAATCCCCACATGAAAGCAGATAATACAACTACATAACAAAACCCAAAAAGAAAAGACAATATTTACAAGAAAACCAAGTGTTTTCTACGATCATGCCAACTGTAGTTGTATTAGAATTACTAGTTTGCAATGATTTTGTATGTAATGGAGGATAAAGCAAACAAGTAATGATAGGATATTGTATGTATAATGATAAGGATATTGTAATTTCCTCACCCCTTGTGTCCTTGACAACCATGATTCCCAGTGTCAAAGGAGATACAGATTTAATATATGAAAACATAACAAAAGTCTTGTATCCCTGAATTTCAACTAAAAACATCAGTATAGGATGCCTGGGTGGCTCGGTTGGTTAAGCAACTGCCTTCAGCTCAGGTCATGATCCCAGAGTCCTGGGATCGAGCCCTACATCAGGCTCCCTGCTCAGCAGTGGGAAGCCTGCTTCTCCCTCTCCCACTCCCCTGCTTGTGTTCCCTCTCTCTGTGTGTCACTCTCTCCATCAAATAAATAAATAAAATCTTTTTTAAAAAAGAAAACAAAAGAAAGTATCAGTATAGGGGGGCACCTGGATGATGTAGTTGTTTAAGTATCCCAACTCTTGGTTTTCAGCTCAGTTCGTGATCTCAGGGTTGTGAGATTGAGCCATCAAGTCAGGTTCTACGCTCAGCATGGAGCCTGTTTAGGACTCTCTCTTTTCCCTCTGCCGTGCCTCTCAGTTCATGTACTCTCACTCTCTTTCTCAAGTAATCTTTTAAAAAATTTTTTCAAAAGAAAGTATCAGTATAAGAGTGCCTGGATAGTGCATTTGGTTAAGTGACCAACTCTTGGTTTCAGCTCAGGTCATGATCTTAGGGTCATGAGACTGAACCCCAAGTCAGGCTCTGCACTCAGAGCAGAGTCCATTTGGGATTCTCTCTCCCTTTCCCTCTGTCCCTCCCTACCACCCCAGTGTACTCATGTGCTCTCCCTAAAATAAATAAATACATCCTTTTTTATAAAGTATCACTATGAACTCACACTGAGGTTTTTAATCTTTAAATATATATAATATCATGTAACATAAAATATAGTAATATATTAAATACATGCATATATATTTATCATATGTGTGTATATACATATGTGTGTATATACATATATGTATATATAAAATAAACATTTAAATTTTTAGCTGTTAACTGAAAAGGCCTGGGAGCATGTACCAATCCAATAGCAATGAGTATCTCTAACACTTGGATGTGGTCTTGCAATTCTACTTCCCATAAAAGAAATCAGGACTTCTTGGAGAAATGGATGATTCCAAGTTAGGATCTGGCAAAGTAGCAGGTGAGTCCAGAAAATGTTGTCAGTAGTAAGGAAGCTATCAATGACCACTAGGATCATGTCAAAAGAACCTGGAAGACAACTTGAAGAAGCCTCCACTAGCAAAAAGAAGAGTGCTTAGTAAGTATTAAATGAATAGATGCACCAAGTTTCCGCATTTATAAGAATATATTTCTGGGCTTTTAATCTTGTTCCAAAGGTCTATCTGAAGAAACAACTTGTTTTAATTACTATACTTAATAATATACTAAAAGTAATTAACTCTTGATATGTAGTATCAAGACTATCAACCATATTCTTTAATTTTTCTTGGCTCAAGATCCCAAGTCTCATTAGATAGGTAGGTGGATAGATAGATAGATTAAAAAAAAAACAAAAAACAAAAAACAAAAAACAAGAAAAAAAACAGGGGCTTCTGGGTGGCTCAGTCAGTTGAGTGTCCAATTCTTGGCTTTGGCTCAGGTTGTGATCTTAGGGTCATGAGATCAAGTCTCATATCAGGCTTGGGCCTCAGCAGGGAGTCTGCATGAAAGACACTCTCCCTCTGCCCCTCCCTTCATGCTCTCTCCCTCTCCCTCTCTATCTCAAAGGAATAAATCTAAAAACAAAACACTTTGGATATTTTCACTCAAATTCCATTGTTTATAATTTAGGGGAAGTTGTCATATGATATTGTGGAATCTCATCCATCCACAGAGAGTGCTTCTCCTTTATTTAGATCTTCTTTCATATTTTTCGATAAAGTTTTATCATTTTAGAAATAAGATCTTGAGTACCATTTGTTAAATTTACTCCTAGATTCCTTCATTTTTGTTGCTATTGTATATGGGCTCTTTATTCTAATTAATTTTCTAATTACCTTTTGTCTCTGAATAAAGTACCATTAGCTGTTTCATAATTTTATTGTATCTAATAAAACTTTTTGAATTTTCTTATTGGTTCTAATTCTCTTGGATTATCTACACAGACAATCATCTAACCTATGAATGCCAACCATTTGTCCTTCCTTTTCAATCTTTAAAGCTGTTATATCTCTTTCTTGAAGCATGCAACAGCAAAAGACTCGGTATAATGGACATAGAGCAATCATTACCTTGTTGGATGAGTTCATAGCAATACCTCTGCTAGTTTTCCCAATGTCTTGTATGGATAAGATCTTGTATGAAATGTGTATTTAACCAGATTAAAGGATGAATTTAAGTTGGAATACTCTAAAATATAAGCAGTCCATCTTTGTCTAAACGTCAAAACCAAACAAACTTATCCTGGAAGTGACTGAATGAACTGTTTGACACCGAGGAATAAACTATCTGTAGATCGCAGCTCTTCTGACGTGAACTGCAGTTTATCACTTAGTGTAAAAGTTTTCAAATATATAGATGAGATACAAAAGAGAACATTCTTCAATCATCCTAAATAGACCCCCAGACAGGCAACATGTTTGCCAAGTGGAGTTCAGTCTGTTTTCTTTTCAGATGTATCACCACTAAGCATGATATTTGCTGTGAGTTTGACAGATATTTTTTTCAGTTTAGGGAGAGTTTCTGGTTTAAAATTACATTTTATTTAACGTTAATATCTTTTCTTCCTGGAGTAAAACCAAGTTAGATGGGATACATGTCAGCATGATAAGCCTTCACAAGTTTTGTTTGCTGGTATTTTTAGCATTTTTATATCTATGTTCATAATTTTCTTTCTTTGTATTGTCCTTACACATTTTTTGTTAAGATTTTATTTATTCAAGAGAGAGAAAGTTAGGAAGAGAAAGCATGAGCAGGGGACACGGTGGGGAGAGAGAAGCAAATTCCCCGCTGAGCAGGGAGCTCAATGAGGGTCTCAATTCCAGGACCTTGGGATAATGACCTAAACCAAATGACCTAAGACACTTATCCAACTAAGCCACCCAGGTGCCCCTACATTTTATTTTATAATCAAAGTTATATAAGTATCATAAAATAAGTTTAAGAATAGAAAATTCCTTTTTGTTTATTATAATAATTTGTTCACAGGTAATCTCTTTCTGGAGGGTTGTTAGAATTCACATTTAAACCATGTGGGCCTTTATTCTGTACTTTCTTTTTCTATTTTTTTTTTAATTCATTGTTTATGCACCAGACCCAGTGCTCCATACAATACGTGCCCTCCATAATATGGAATGATTTTATTTTACTCAATGTTGTTAATGAATCATGGTCTATTTCAGTATTCTATTTCTCCCTTAATCCAATTTGAAAACTTTTTTTTAGAAAATTGTTCCTTTAGCATAAGTTGTAAAATGTATTGGTAGAAAATTGTTCATGATAATCTCTAAACACTTGTTTAAGTTTCTCTATCATGTAGTTACATCTTCTCCCTATCCCCCTAATATCGTTTTACTTCGCATTCGCTCTTCTTAGTGACATATGTGCATCATTTAGTATTTCTTAATATTGTTACTGGAGAATTAAATTACCTGAGTCTTTCTCTGAAAATGTCTTTCTTAACACTCTCTTGAATGAAACTTTAGCCTGACATAGAACTTTAGGTTGTTAGCTTCCCTTAACACTCTAAATATATTGGTTCACTGTCTTTTCGCTTCTTTTTCTGGTAATGTGAAATCTGTTGTCAATCTACCTATTGTTCCTTTGTGAATAATCTTTTTCTTTCAGGTTGCTGAACAGAAAAAAAGAAAGTTTTTTTTGTCTTTGATGATGTGCAATTTTACACAATTTTAATATCTCTAATGAAAGGGAAAAATTTTAAAATTAGAAAAATGAAAGAGCTACATTCAACTAAAACAAAGACAGAAAGATTCCCAGAACTGATAAAAGGCATGTTTTCTTAGATTTAAAAATATATAACAATGTCATGGACAGAATAATTATAATTAAATCTACTACATAGAATATCAAAATACATGGGTATCTAAAGTTAAATATGAATAACAAAAGAATTAGCAAAGTCACAAGATACAGATCAGTATTTTAAAATCAATTATATTTCTATATGAGCAACAAACTTCAGAAAAATTTAATTTATATTAGCATCAAAAATATCAAATACCTAAAAATAAATCTAACAAAAGAAGGGCAAGTCCTCCATGCAGGAAATATGTGCATGGTTTAGAAGATGTGATATTATAAAGACATCAGTTCTCTCTAAATTGATCCACAGATTTAAGGTAACACCAATCAAAATGGTAGCAATTAGGGATAAGATGAGGAGAAATTAATACCTGATCATAAAATAGCTAAGATCTTCAAGAAAAGGAACAAAGTAGAAGGACTTCATTACCAGATATCAATGCATATTACAAAGCTACAGAAATTAAAATGTATTATTGGCACAAGAATAGACAAATAGATCAGTGGGAAAATTCAGTCTAGAAATAGACCCAGACACTTACAGTAACCCAATTTATAATAAGGTATAACCATAATATGGTAGAGAGAGTGATCTTATGAATAAATGGTTCTAGATCAACTGGGGGGGGAAATGTTGATCTCTACCTCACATCACATATATATAAACATCCATTCCAAATGAATCACAGACTTAAATGTGAAAGGCAACACACTAAACCTCCCATAAGATTACGTAAGAAGAGGTGCCTGGGTAGTTCAGTAGGTTAAGACTCCGACTCTTGATTTCAGCTCAGGTCATGATCTTGGGGTTGAGATCAAGCCCCCGTTTGGGACTCTGCTCAATGGGGAGTCTGCTTGAGATTCTCTCTCTCCCTCTCCCCCCATCCCACTTTCTCTCCCTAAAATAAATAAATAAATCTAAAAAACAAAAAAGATTACATAGGAAAATGTGTTCCTGATCTTAGTTCAGGGAAAGATTTTTTTCAAAGGAACACAAAAAGCACTAAATATAAAGGAAAAGATGAATAAACTAGACTTCATTTAACTTCACAGTTTCTGTTAATTAAAAGGAACCATTAAGAAAGTGAAAAGATGGGACGCCTGAGTGGCTCAGTTGGTTAAGTGGCTGCCTTCAGCTCAGGTCATGATCCCAGCATCCTAGAATCGAGTCCCTCATCGGGCTCCTTGCTCCATGGGGAGCCTGCTTCTCCCTCTGCCACTCTGTCTGCCTGTGCTCACTCTCTCTCTCTGACAAATAAATAAATAAAATCTTTAAAAAAAAAAAAAAGTGAAAAGACCAGCAAACTTGGGGATTAATTATTACTATTACTATTGCTTTGTCTTTTTATGTTAAGTCTCTATTTCTCATATTCCACTTGTATAAATAATTAAATTTCCTTCTGTTGCCTATTACTATGTCAAGCAAAAAATACCTAATCAGATTGTTATCAAATTTGGACTTCTGCTTGGAATCACCTGGACATAAAAAAATAAGATATATGATAGTGTTCATTAAATGTGTTTGGGGAGAACCTGGAAAGCACAGCAGAAATACAAACTATAATTCTTAAAAACAGCTGAAACTGAAGCATAAGACACTAAGTTGCCTAATGACCTGAAAAAAACATCTCATACATATTAAAATTCTTTGAACAGAGAAAATAAACTGTAGTTTCAAACATGAACTGTAAATTAAAAGTCATAAAGGCAAACAGTGTAAATAATACAGGCACTGGTTTGTGATGCGGCTGCTTGTCATGGGGGCAAATCCTATGAATGGTGCTCCAAGATGAGTAACAGCAGGGATTTATTCATTTGATGATGATTAAAGATGTTCCCTGGCTGAGATGAGTTCACCAGCTAATAAGAAAAATTTAACAGACATTTCGCATTGTTGTAGTTTTTGTAAAATGTAGTTCTTATTATTTTAGTTTTCCATAATCTATAGTGGTACAGTTCACTGTATTTTGCTCACAGCGCATAAATCAGACATCAGTACTTACCCCTAAGAGTCAATTCTTAATTTGCCACCTTAAGTGTTTCATAAACTTTATTGAAAACGATATCCCGATGTGAACGGATTTGGTTAAAATTAATAATCACTTAATATCCACAATACTGTAAAAGCAACATGCTGGCATTTCATTATAGCCAATATTTACATTCTTTGAAGGTTTGAGTATTTCTGGCTAAAAAATATGTGGAACAGTTCTATAAGTTGAGACTTCAAGATAGAGGAAAATGAATTACTTGCAATGAATCAAAGCACCTTTACGGAATACACACACACATCCTATACAATACTCTATATATATATGGTTTGTATATTTAGGAATTAATTACTATGTAAATAATTATACTGTCTATGCAGGCCAACAGCCCTTTACATCATCTTGGGATCTGGGCAATAAATTCCTTCCAGGTAAGGTGCTAATAGTAAGTTTACCCTGAAGCAAATCAGGAAGTTCCTTCCGACTTCTCTTCCATAGCAACAGAAGCAAGAAACAAAATAGGCCTACTTAATATACAAAAGATATACCTTGCTTTTAAACGTTACTAGTTGAGAAACGAAGCCATTTTTATTTCAGTACTATCAAGTCTTTAAACATTTTCTTGGGGGGCCAGGATGGCTCTGTCAGTTAAGCTTCTAACTCTTGATTTAAGCTCAGGTCATGATCTCAGGGTCCTGAGATGGAGCCTAGCCTTGTGTGGGGCTCTGTGCTCAGCAAGGAGTCTGCTTGAGATTCTCTTCCTCTCCTTCTGCCCCTCCCCCGATCACACTTGCTTGCTCACCCGCTTGCTCTCTCACTCTCAAATAAATAAATCTTTAAAAAAAAAAAATTCCTTTCACTACTCTATATGGTAGTCTAGTCTTCCTATTTCATGTCTGCCAATTACCCCAAGTGAATACAAACATATTCCAATTGTTTTGCATAAAGATAAAAGCAAATACCTTCAAGTCATACTAGATTTAAATCCTAGCTTCATCAGTGTTTAGCCACTTGATTTTTTTTTTAAAGATTTTATTTATTTATTTGACAGACAGAGATCACAAGTAGGCAGAGAGGTAGACAGGCGGCGGGGGGGGGGGGGCGGAGGGGCGGGCAGGCTCCCTGCTGAGCAAAGAGCCCGATGAGGGACTCAATTCCAGGACCCTGGGATCATGACCAGAGCCTAAGACAGAGGCTTAACCCACTGAGCCACCCAGGTGCCCCGGAAGCAGAGGCTTTAACCCACTAAGTCACCCAGCCGCCCCAGTCACTTGATTTTATATTCCTTAGTATACGCATCTATAATGAAGACAATAATAATAATTAATAATAACATCTTTCTCCTAAGTTCATTATTGCAGACTGACCTAAGCCAAATTGGCCATTCAACAATCATAAGTTTCTTTTGGTAAATAACAAAAGCCTCTTTGATAAACTCCACAATTCAAAGTAAAGGGGACCATTTTCCCTTTATCCACAATTTCCTTCTTGGTGGAGTGTTATAATGAAAAAAAGTCTTAGGCAAAATTCCACCAAATGCATCAACAATTACTAGCAAGCAAATACGAAAAGGCCACATGGTCTAATGTTTTAAGTCAAGAAAGGCCCACTATCTGTGTTCAAGCCCTTCAAAAACCACCTTGCATGAAAGGCTCACTCTGAGATCAATGCAACATTTCTAATGGTAGGATGCCAACCAACTTCTCAGAATAGACAATAGCACCTTCCATAAATCAGAGGGATGCCGCAATATTGCACGAAACGAAGCCACTCTAGGACAAAATACGCACTGTATGCCAGCTAGCTTTTATCACAATGTTGAGAAACTCTGGTTATAAAGATTATAAATCAGGGGTGCCTGTGTGGCTCAGTGGGTGGCTCAGTGAAAGCCTCTGCCTTCAGCTCGGGTCGTGATCCCAGGGTTCTGGGATCGAGCCCCGCGTAAGGCTCTCTGCTCGGCAGGGAGTCTGCTTCCTCCTCTCTCTCTCTGCCTGCCTCTCTGCCTACTTGTAATCTCTCTCTGTCAAATAAATAAATAAATATATATATATATATATATATATATATATATATATATATATATATATAAATCTTTAAAAAAAAAAGGACTATAAATCAGCTGAGGGTTGCTGGAATACATGGGGGTGGGAGGGATGGGGTGGCTGGGTGATGTACATTGGGGAGGGTATGCGCTGTGGTGAGATCTGTGAATTGTGAAAGACTGAAGAATCACAGACCTGTACCCCTGAAACAAATAATACACTGTGTTAAAAATTTAAAAAAAGATTTTAAGTCACAGGTCCTAAAACACAAATGAGGAAAGATGGTTTTACAGTGGATTATGGAATGGATCCATACAGACTCCTCCATTGTTTGTTCAGTTGATATCTATTTTATTACATTCTAAGTGGAATTTTTTAAAAGTCATGGACTAACAAAAGAAAACTCCAAATGAGGCAGTGAGAGAACATTTGACATTACCACGTGCTTAGCACCACACTATGAGTTACTCAATATGCGAAAAATATTTTTTCCTACTCTCAAATAGTTTATAATCAAAATTATGCACAGAAAACGTAAGTGAAGTAACATCCAAAGACTGTGTACAAAATCACTGTGTACAAAATCCACAAATGCTTTAGAAGGTCATGAAGAAAAAAAACAAAAACAAAAAGGCAGGGTCATTGAAGTTAGTCTCGTATAAGAAGGAAAATGTGAGCATCAACCTTGAATAATTAGTAGGATTTAGATGGTTTGAAGAGCTGACATTCTCAGTAAGAGAACACAAACAAGGGCACGCTGGTTTAACTAAATACAGCAAAGTATAGCCTGCTCACAAAAGAGTTTAAATGCAAGGAAGAAGTTAAAATTGGAAAGAAGGGATGATTCCAAATACAAAAGTCTTTAAACAACATTAAAATAAATATGGGTTTGATGTGGGAAGATGTAGGAAGCCACCGAAGATGGCTAGCTGGAGCCACTTTAATTGGAAGGCTCAATATGAATGAGCATATGGTAGGTTAATAATTGCCCACCTAAGAAGTCCATGTCCCAATCCCTGGAACCTGCGAATAGGATATCACACACTGCAAAGGGAACTTTGTGTGTGTGATTACGTTAAGGGAACTGAAGTGGGAAGATTAGCCTGCATTATCCAGCCACACCTAATGTAATCAGAGGGGTCCTTTTAAGAGAGAGGTAAGAGGGTCTGAGCCAGATAACTCTTTATCCGCATTAACCCAGTAATAACTGTCAGAGTGATATGAACCCCTTGGCCAAGTGATGCAGGCAATCCCTAGAAGCTGGAAATGGCAAGGAGTGGATTCTCCCCTAGATCTCCAGAAAGAACTAGCTCTGCCAAGACCTTGGTTTTAGCCCAGTCAAACACATTTTGGGCTTCTTCTTACCTCCAGAGCTATAATACATCTTGTGTTGTTTTAAGCCACTAAATTCCTGGTAATTTATTATACCAGCAATATAAAACTAATACAGAGTAAACATAGCGAAAGCCTGAACCTGGGAAGGCTAGTTGCAATGCTCTTCCTATGTAATGTAGAATAGACCCACTAACTGAATACTGTCAAGGTCCTGTCCCATTAAACACATGTATTAACTATTTGTGCCCACCTTCTCTCTCAAGGACTGCATTCATGATTTATCAAGAGAATTCTATTTCTGTAAGAAAGCTAGTTTCTCAAGTTACTTGTTGCCAGAAAACTCAAAATCTTCATAAAAACCAACAAAAAATCCATACACACTTAGAATTCAAAATCTTGTCCACATGAGTATGCTTTAGGAAGTTACAGATTACTTCAGAGAATCAAAAGTGTCTAGCACTGAAGAGAAATTATGCATGCAGTCTATAATCATGCAAAAGACTTCAAACATGTGACCTTAAAATTTAAGTACAAAATTACAAATGAGAGGATTTAATTTGCCTTTCACAGATCTCTCCCATGGTCTAAAAAGAGTCTAAATTTTAGTTATACAAATCTACAAGAGTGGAACAGATTTTCATAGCTGAGCCCAGAACTTCAAAAAGACACCATATCACACATAAAATGTGAGCATGTTTGTAAATATCTTTATATATGATGTGACATATAATATGACTTGTTTTTCTGATCACCATAAATACTGAGCATAGGAAAAAACACACCAAAAAATTCATAGTGTCAGAGAAAATTATGAGAATTGCTTTGGCTATAGCTTCTAGACTAACGGTCTTACCTTTCACTCTCAGTGGGTAATGAGAATTTAATGATACAAATAGCATGACAAATCTCTCCTCCAATTTGGCCTCAACCCCACCAAAAATGAAGCCCTAATCTATTTTTAAAAAGAATGAGACCCCTGGGTGGCTCAGTGGGTTAAGCCTCTGCCTTTAGCCTAGGTCATGATCTCAGGGTCTTGGGATCGAGCCCCGCATCAGGCTCTCTGCTCAGCAGGGAGCCTGCTTCTCTCTCTCTCTTTCTCCCCTTTCTGCCTGCCTCTCTGCCTACTTGTGCTCTCTCTGTCAAATAAATAAATAAAATCTTTTTAAAAAATTAAAAAAGAGAGACCATTTAGCACTTTCTAGAAACAGTGGAACTTTTTAGTACAGAGTCAGCTGAAGGGCAAAGTTCAGTGTTCCAGAATTCAAACAACTGATCTCACTGACCCCCACCTCCATGTTGTAATATATTGTAGTTTCATGTCAAGACTTGGACAAAAGAAGATGGTGACCAGAGGTCTATTGTTGCTGAGCTATGATAGAACATTCCAGGAAGGATATTTGGGCCTAGAACTGAAATCTTTCATGCCCCTTTACTTAATCCACATCTACTTCCTTAATTGCTCCCAGCCAAATTGAAATGATTAAGTGAGTTGTCACATGCAAAATACTTATCACAGTGCTTGGTACAGAGCAAGTGTTCAATAAATAATAGCAATATGAAATTAGGTGATGACAATAATTACCAGCATGGAGACAAAGGCTATGTCTGGGGTCTTCAATAAACTAGACTTTCCCCAACAACCTACCTCCAGGAGGAAGATCTAAGTATAGAGGGAAACTTCCATGATAGCCATTGGTCCCTGGAGTCCAGTTGTGCTCTTTCCTAAAGTAAATGGCTGCCCTAAATACTATGATAGTTGTACCACTACTGTCCCAGGACTTGAGAGCTAATCCAAGAGAAGCTTTCAACTCCATAACTCAAAGGCTGCAAGAACTACAGACCCACCATCTAATTCCTTTCCCATTCACCATGACCCAATAGGGGTGATAAACACCAAGATGCATGACCCAGTTTACCCTTCAACAAAGAACTTCCCCTTGTGATCAGCAGACAGCCTCCAAGTGTTGGCTCTTTCAGAGACTGTCTCAGCTGCAGAAAGCTACTTCACTGTAGGCAATGTCTATTCAGTGAATGAACAAGTTTGGGGTATAAAACCTTGCCCATTCTGGCTCAACACAGGATAACTTTGATGGCAACTGGCCTTGAGTTGGCCAAGGTTTTATCAGACCTGCATCAAAGTTCACCTTTTTTCTTTGCCCATTCTTGCTTCTTTCCTCAGATGTTAATCCCTAAAATCTTTGCATCTCAACCTGATTCCCAGTGCCTGATTCCAAAGAACCCAACCTGAGACAGTTAACATGCTTTGATAAGCAAAATAATAGTCGCCCAGAGATGTCCACATTCTAGTCCTCAGAACTTCTGAATATGTTACCTTACATGGCAAAGGGGACTTTGCGGATGTGGTTAAGGATTTAAGGTGGTGAGATTATCCTGGATTATACAGCTGAGACCAGTGTGATCATAAGGATCCTTATAAGTGAAAGGAGACAAGAGAGTCAATCACAGAAGGAGATGTGACAATGGAAGCTGATAGGTTAAAGCAATGTGGTTGCTGGAAGGGAGGTAAAAGCTAAGGAATATGGGAAACCTTTAGGAGCTGGAAAAATTAAGGAATAAATTATCTCCAAGAGCAGAGAAGAAATGCAGCCCTGCTGATTCTTCATTTTAGCCCCATGAGATAGATTTCATACTTACCTCCAGAACTATAATAAATTAGTGTTGCTTTAAGTCACTAGGTTTTTGGCAATTACAAATTGTCACAACAGGAAAGGGATGAAAACTTTGGTACCTAGAAGTAAGGTGCAGCTGTAAAAAAGAAACAAACTACAAATGTGCAAGTAGCTTTGGAACAGGGCAAGTAGCTTTGGACAGAAGCTAGCAGACTTTTGAGGAGCATGGTAGAAAAGTCTAGGTTGCCTACAGACTGTTTATGGAAATATGGATGTTAATAATTCTGCTAGTGAAGTCTCAAGAGGAGGAGGGCAGCCATGTACAGAAAACCTAAGTTGTCACAAAGAGACTGTTGGTAGAAATATGGATGTTAAAGATACTGCTAATGAGAGCTCAAGCAGAAACACTGCCAGCTTGGACTAAATGGGATGGGGAGAAGATGAAATGAAATAAAGTTGTCAGCTCCCCAAAATTCTACAAAGAAGAAACAGACTGATAACACTCGCTCTCCTTCATAAAGAAGGAAGGATGACCAAGGCCATTACAAATGAGAGGATTTAATTTGTCTTTCACAGATCTCAGGGGGTGAAGCTATGAACTACAGAGGTTTGTACCCAGGTCTTAAAACCTAATGTTTGCCCTACTAGGCCTTCAAGTTGCTTGGGACTTTTGACTTCCTCACTCTTTCCATTTTCTCCCCTTTTGAATTAGAATATCTATGTCTGTTATCTTGGGGTTATCCTACCACTGTAGTTGGGGTGCTGTAGTTGGTGTTATCTTGGGGTTATCCTACCACTGTAGTTGGGGTGCTGTAGCTTGAGTTCCACAGTTTCACTGATAGAAATGAATCATGTCTCAGAATCATCCAGACCCTCACCCATACCTGATGAGATGTGGGACTTTTGAGTTGATGAGATTTGGGACTTTCAGTTAATGCTATAATTGGTTGGCACTTTTTGAGATGTTGGAGTGTGGATGAATGTATTTTACATCTCGACAGAAGTAAATCATGAAACAGAGGGTAGACTATGTTACATAGAATAATGGACCCCAAAGACATCCATTTCCTCATAACATAAATGTGAATATGCTTTCTTATGTTACAAAAATGATTTTATAGATATGACTGTGTTCAAGATCTTCAGATGGAGGGCTTATGTGGATTACTTGGGTGGACCTATCATAAGGCTTACACACCCACAACAAAAATGAATAGAAGTGCCCACCAAGGATATTTTTTTTAAAAACCCTGAGAGCCTTGTGTTAAATAGTACTGTAAGATTAACTGATTTCTGGAATATGAGTCACATTTTTTCACTGAACTGACTTTACACAGTAAAGGATTAAAACTTAATGGGTGCATAAGATTAATTAATAGATCATATCTAGATGGAGACCCTATGTATATCTGAGATTGCAGTTTCTTACTCCAAGTCAAATCTTGCCACCTCACCAGAAAGCACCATATTACCTCTAGAAGGAGGTTAATTACAAAGCGGAACATCTCTACCAAAGGGGTTGAAATCCAATGTCTAAGAGCAAAGAGGAATTAGAGGCCAAGTCAACATGGAATCACTGTCAAGCCCTCCCAGGAAAACAGAGCAGCAATTTGTCTTCCTCTCCTATCCAGAATACCAAAGCCATAACGGAGGGTAGAAAAAGAAAAAAAATTTTAAAAAGCTGAGTAAAGTAACTTTGCTTCTTCTTACACTGCAGGAGAGAGACATGGCGTTTGTTTGCATTTTCTTTTTACTCTGAGCAGAAGGTCTTGGCAATAAACATCTGGAAGCTTGTCCACTATAAATTGTTTGGTTTTTTTCCCCCTGTTTCATGAGGCCATGGTGATATTATACTCTTGGAATTCCTCCTTTCGTCTGCTTCCTTTCCACTGACAGTTCATAAAGGATGGGTCACACTGGGAATGAAAGCTAAGCAGTTGTTTCTTAAAATACCACAAGACTGTGGGCTCTATATAGCTAAGAGTGAATACCAGAGAAAGAATCTGTTCTAGGTGGTAGTAGTTTCAGTTTCCTGGAGCTGTACCCAAATGCCCATGAGGTTCTGTGAGACCTGATATAATAACTTTGGAAGTCCTAGGGGAAGTATCTAATAACCAGATGAAAACACTGCAAATGGTCCGTTTTTTTGCTTTTGTTATTCTTACTATAAACGGTTGCCATTTATTTTTTTCTATACAAAAGGCCCAACTCTCTTTGTGCACTTTCACATACATAGATACATTTTAGATATTACTGCCTCTGCTTTATACATAAGAAAACTGAGGTTTAAGAATCTTAACAAATTTGTACTTGATCCGCACCTTAAAGAACACAGAGGTAAATTTTGAATTTAAATTATTCAACCGGGATGGGGTTGTGGGAAGGGGGGCACCTGGATAGCTCAGTTGGTTAAGCCTCTGATTCTTGATTTTGGCTAAGGTCATGATCTCGGCTAAGGTCATGATCTCAGGGTCCTGGGATCAAGCTTTGAGCTCAGCATGGAGTCTGCATGAGATTCTCTCTCTCTCTCTCCCCCTCACCCTCTCCCTCTGCCCCTCTCTCAGCTCACACTCAATCTCTCTCTCTCGTAAATAAATAAATCTATTTTTTTAAGATTTTATCTATTTATTTGAGAGAGAGAGAAGTGAGCATGGGAGGAAGGAGGGCCAGAGGGAGAAGCAGACTTCCCACTGAGCAGGGAACCAGATGTAGGACTCGATCCCAGGACTCCAGGATCATGACCTGAGTCGAAGGCAGTTACTTAACCAACTGAGCCACCCAGGTGTCCTAAATAAATCTTTAAAAAAATTAAAATTAGTGGCCCCTGGGTGGCTCAGTGGGTTAAAACCTCTGCCTTTGGCTCAGGTCATGACCCCAGGGTCCTGGGATCGAGCCCCGCATCGGGCTCTCTGCTCAGCAGGGAGCCTGTTTCCTCCTCTCCCTCTGCCTGCTTCTCTGCCTATTTGTGATCTCTGTCAAATAAATAAATAAAATCTTTTTTAAAAAATTAAAAATAAATTATTTGATAACATTTTATTATATTAATTGATGAAAATGTTTCTTCAAAATTCCTGTTAACCCTGACCCTTCTCTGCAACCAGAGTTCAAAAGGACTTTGGGCATATTCATGCCATACGCAATCATTAGAGAAGATTACCTACTGGGCCTACCCACCAGTTCAGACAGACAGAATAGGCTTCAGGAAGAGATGCTGGATATTGTGATATTTCCTTAAGAAGGTGGCCTATGTATGTCCCTCTCTTCTGAGTATATCCCAAAGCCCCCAGATTTGTAAAGGAACTTGAAAGCAGAAGGTACTTATGCTTTTGTCACCAAATACAGTGTGAAGTGGCAAGTGTCCTAGAGAAGTGCTCCAGGGCTTTCCATAACAAATGTGGCATGGGAGTAGAGCAGAAATAGCTAAATAGGCAGGGCTGAAAAGCCAGAGTGGGATAGGAAAACGTCTGGATGTTTCCCCTACTCCGAGAGGTTTCACAATACTGAACAGAAGCCTTGCAGATGGGTGTTGGGCAACATGGCCGTCATTTGCAGGACAAACTGACAGGAAAGAAGATCAAAGCTGTCTTTCTAGACTTTTAGATGTCTGACTACAGAGATGACAACCATGGACCAGTTCCCAGCTCACCACCACACTTCTCATTCAGTGGCTTTCACTACTAGGTTTAGACCCTGCTGTGCCAGTGGGGATGGTAAAACCCAGAACTGACTGAGATTACCGTGACTTAAGTTTTTGCCTTAGTGCAAAGTGAGATTACTCTAAATTAAATGATATTTAATTTCAGATATCTTGTAGAATTGAAACTCAAAATGTAAATTAAATTATGGGTAGGGGGCATAGGAGAGGAAAATTAATTTTCCATCTACTGTTCTGATTTCTTAGCTGAGATCCCTGTAATAAAAGACAAATTAACAAGGGAAAAACAAACAGAAGTTTATTAACATGGGATCCATGCCCATACCAGGAAAAATAAGTAATTCCTCAAGGTGGCTTAGAAACCAGGATTAAATACCATATTAATAGGGAATGGGGAGGAGGCATGGAGAACCTTTAGGGGAAATTAAATTATTTTTAGG
The DNA here is from genome assembly GCF_002288905.1 of Enhydra lutris kenyoni. Classification (NCBI taxonomy): domain Eukaryota; kingdom Metazoa; phylum Chordata; class Mammalia; order Carnivora; family Mustelidae; genus Enhydra; species Enhydra lutris. The sequence goes on from NW_019154085.1 coordinate 49,869,996, forward strand.
AGAGATAAATGAGTCCTAAGAAGAAAAGACAGGAGGTATGATGATAGTTTATGACAAAGTCTGTCTGGATATGGTAACAATTTCTAGTCCCCTCTCCTGTGACAAGAGTCAATCTTCCCTGGCTGATGAAATTCCCAGGGAGGAGATTTACGATTGAGTTCCTTTAGGAGAATGCGTCTTTAGGCAGCTAGGGGAGTTCAGAGAAAGCTTCTTCCTGCATTTGGTGCTTTTCAAGTGCCTTCAGCTCAAAATAATCAATATACCAGAGCAGCATATTTGGGGTGGAATGTCCTGAACTCCAACAGTCATATTTCAGAGTGGCATAATTTGTTAACCTTCAGGGGAAAAGACGGTATTTTCTTGTATACTTGACTTTGTAATCTAAGAAATACACATTAACAGTACATGATCATAAACTAAGTCATAAGTATAAAATTTTAAGTAAACACTGTCCATGCTTCTTTTTTTTTTTACTTTTTATGAGGAATTTCAAACACTCACAAAATTAGAACAAATAGTATAACGAACCCCAGTTCCAGCAATTATCAAGATGTTATCTTATTTCATCTACTAACACACACATATATACATATTTTCTTTATTGTAGAATTTTTTTTTTTTTTTTTTTTTTTGTCAGAGAGAGAGGGAGAGAGAGCGAGCGCAGGCAGACAGAATGGCAGGCAGAGGCAGAGGGAGAAGCAGGCTCCCTGCCGAGCAAGGAGCCCGATGCGGGACTCGATCCCAGGAAGCTGGGATCATGACCTGAGCCGAAGGCAGCTGCTTAACCAACTGAGCCACCCAGGTGTCCCTGTAGAATATTTTATAACGAATTACAGGTATCATATAATTTCATGCAAAATTCTTCCATACGCATTTAAAGAGTTTTTTAGCATTACCAAGATACCATTATCACATCTAATAAAATTAACAGCAGTTTCATGATATAATATTTAGTGCCTGTTCAGATTTCCTTAGTTGTCCCAGAAACATCTTTTTAAAGCTGGTTTGATTGAATCGGGATCCAAACGAGGTCCATAGATTGTATTTAGATAATAGGTCTCTCAAGTCCGTTTTAATATTTAACAGTTGACTCTCTAAAATCTGTGGTTTTTAAATCTCAGGTACCCAGGTAATCACGTCTGTGGGCTGAGATGAGCACTAAATTCACAAAGTTTATAAGCTCATCTAAATGTGGGCGAGGGCTGTGCTCCATCGAGCTCCAGACAAAGAAGAATTCATCAGACAGGAGTCTGGCTCCCTCTAGTGCTTTTTCAAATAGTAGCTGTCTCTGAACTCAAACCAACAACAGAAAGACAATCCTGATGTAAAGTTCCATGCCATAACCTTGTAGCTGTGTATTTCTTATATCATACTTCGCAACAGTAAAGGGGGAATTGTTTTCTTCCTTTTAATAATGAAAGATAACACTTATTGAATGCCAAGTAGAAAGTCAGTTCCTCATGATATTTTCTATCATGGAATATGTCATAGGCCATCATGCAAAGTAGCATTACCATCATTTATTCCAGAATATCTCCATGCTGTTTCCAAGATACCCCTACTGTTTTAATAGCTCCTTTATTTCAAACTGCTACAGTTATATCACATTCATTACTGTATTTGAGAGTAACCAGGGGTTTATCTAAAAGCAATTTGATGTCTTATAGTTGCTTTTGTCATTGCATAGGATGATGAACAATGGAACAGAAGATATAAAATGAAAAACATATACAGAGATAACAAAAATTCTTAAGACTAGGATATAGCAGCAGGTAGCAAGAAAAGGGGGGCATAGACACTATTATGTGTAATCTACATATATTAAATTAATATATTTTAAAATAAATGTTATGACTGGTATTTTAAAAAAGAAAGCAAGTAAAGACATACCTAATTAAGCAAGACTTGTTTGCCTCGAATAATTTTCATATCTATGAGTATACGGATATGCATGATTTCCTACAAAAATGCTTTAAAGAGGGGCGCCTGGGTGGCTCAGAGGGTTGAAGCCTCTGCCTTCGGCTCAGGTCATGATCCCAGGGTCTTGGGATCGAGCCCCGCATCGGGCTCTCTCCTTGGTGGGGAGCCTGCTTCCTCCTCTCTCTCTCTCTCTCTCTGTCTGCCTCTCTGCCTACTTGTGATCTCTCTCTGTCGAATGAATAAATAAAATCTTAAAAAAAAAAAATGCTTTAAAGATATTTTTGTTACTTATGTTCAAAAATTCTTATTGTTATATCACAGACCATTTTTTTTTTCACAGACCATTTTTAAAAATGCATTCCTGACATGGGAAGCCATCCTGAATTAAAGTGAAAAGGAGGCACAGTATAAACTGAACCGCATCTCTTAAATACAGAGTGAATACCCCCAAAGTCCCTCATACAGAAATTCCCAGCATGGCGGTAACTTAGTCATGCAAGACTGGTCTCTTACACATGTGAGAAATCTCGACTGGTCAAAAGAATACCAAATTTAGGGGACGCCTGGGTGGCTCAGTTGGTTGGACAACTGCCTTCAGCTCAGGTCATGATCCCGGAGTCCCGGGATTGAGTCCCGCATGGGGTTCCCAGCTCCATGGGGAGTCTGCTTCTCCCTCTGACCTTCTCCTTGCTCATGCTCTCTCTCACTGTCTCTCTCTCAAATAAATAAATAAAATCTTAAAAAAAAAAAAAAAAAAAGAATACCAAATTTAGGAAAACATTGCCACCTTTGAATTCTTCACTAAAAACTAAGGTTCAACAACAAAATCCAATACACTTATGATTAAACACAAATTCAATCTCCAGCCCAGCTCAAACCTGACTTGACTGCGGGCGGTGTTGATTTACTTCTCACTCCCCAGTGAAGCCTCAGGTTTTATTCCAAGAATGATATAAACAGGACCCAGAGAGAACTGTTTTCAGTGTTTATATCACTCTCTATCAGGGTGACCTTGGCTACAACCGGACAGCTCAGATCTTAGGAAATGTACCAGTGTCAGGTTGTTTTATTTTGCAATTATATGTTGGAGGAATGAGACCCAGACAGTAGATATTCCCAGTACAAATCATGCTGAAGCCAGAATGCGGAATGTTCTGCATATCTGGGGCCAAAGGAGACCCCACAGAGGTGGGGCTGGTGGAAGCTGCCTGAGAGAGGCAAGGGTGAGTTGCACCATCTCATCCCCGAATTATCTCCCCCGTGCTGCACCCCACTGTTGGGTCCCCCAGTAATGGGTCCATGGTCAAAGGAGCGAGACTGATACAAAGCAAAGGCCAAGCAAGGCTTTATTTCTCGCCAAGCATCAAGAATCAAACCAACCGTCAAACCTGATTGACAGGTCAGGGATGCGCCTTACAGAGAGGGCAGCCTCGCAGTCCCTGCCTCGCAGACTAACTTTTATAGAGCAAAGGCCATGTGGTTGGGCCTGGCCAACACAGGTTGCCAATGAGATTGTAACACACAGAGAAAGCTGCACAGTCATGCTAGGTCCCACACGGTGGCCAACTGAATTACAATTCACCCCATAGTAGCTATTTGAACTAGCCTATCACCTCGGTCAGAATTGGCACCCAAAAGGCGGGACCCACACTTCTTAATAGCTAGGGACACAGTAAGCACGCCTTACTGATTGGATGTCTCCACCTGACCCGACTCATCCCTGCACTCAGGCTGTTATCTCCACCTGACCTGACCTACCCTTGTATTGGGGCTTTGTTACCTGGGACTGGTTTCCCGGACTTGCTTTTAAGGAAGTTCCCCTGGGGGGGGGGGGGTCAGTGTCAATTTAAGTTTTACTGCATAAACAACAAAATGGCTGTTCAACCAGCATGAGGCTGCTCTGGCTGAATAGGCCCTTACACCCACCACCCCTCGCCTGCTAGTGGCAGAGACAAGGAAGCCAGAGACGACCCCCTCCCCCATCGGGGCCAGCTCCCTGAAGAATAGCAGGAGGGGCAGGGCTTTGGAAACAAGGAAGAATGGTCCTTCCAGGTCTCACAGGACAATTTCTGACTCATCCTTCCTGGCATTCTGGGCATATCCGAAGGAAACGGCTGTAGAGACAGTCAGTCCTCCTTATTCGGGGTGGTTAGTTAGGTCTTACAAAGTCGATGCGAACACCAGTTCTCAGTCACAGGAAGGGGAAATGCAGGGCTGGATTCCCACAAGCCTCTGGTCCCCATATTTTCCTCAACCCATCAATACATAACCTTGCTTAATGTGGGTTTCCGCTAAAAGATGCTTTATTTCATGTCTCCTGTTGATTCATGAACATGGAATTCATGTCCAGCAGCACCGTAAGTCACTCCGGAGTGAAGTTGACCACTGCGGTATTTTCTCGGGAAAGCAGGCCGCTGCCTTCTCCCACTTATGCACATCAGACAGGACTCAAGCACTGCACTCGGGGCCACTTTCAACAGCAACATCACCCCCAAAATGAAGAGAAATGTGAAAAACATGGCACTGAACACCGCGAAAAGGACACTCGTTTACAGCAAAAGCGCTGAAATAAGATGCCTCACCTTGTTCCAGAACATGCTGCGAGCAGGCTTGTCACGCAACTCAAGTTTTTCGACCTTTGGCTGAGGTCCGGAAATGGGGTTACAGATAAATGTTATCAAGTAGGTGAATTCACAAACGCAGAACCCAACGAATACTGACACCCGACTGTCTTTGCGAGGAGAGAGGTCTGTCCCTCGGAGGCGCATCCCGAGGGCTGACCTACCTTGACATAAGTACAACACTGGGCACAGTCTTCTTTCTTCACCCGCAGAAACTACTACCAGATCTGAGAGAGTCGAAGGGCTTGAGCACCGGGCCTCCGCCCACCCAGTTGGTGAAAGGGTTTCCACCTAAAATGGAACCGAGAACACGGAAGAGTCTCACGCATGCGCCCTCGGGAAAACGTAACAGACCTGAAACTGATTTCCCGCCACCGACGCTTATCCCCTGACCAATGAACAGCCACGAAAAATCTCTCCCCATCTTCAAGCCAATTCCCGGGCTGTTCAGACTTTGGCTGGACTTTTCTCCTCTTTGCACTCCCTGCTCCTAAATTCAGCCCACCCCAAACCCACAAGGGACTGTCCTGCAGCTTCCTTCAGCATGCTTTTCCCAAATTGCGGTTCCTCCACTATTCCCAAGTAAAGTCAATCCCTGGAAATTTGAGCTTGCCTCAGTTAACCTCTTTTATTTAAGGTGACGCACAGAAATGACAACACTAGAGGCAACTTGTTAACCAGGATGGGTTCTCAAGGCAAACTGAGCAGACTTCCCAGGTTTCTTTCCTTCGGCCCTGACCTTCCTGCTGAGTGAGTATCCCTGGGGCTTTGAGAATTAAATTTAAAAAAAAAAAGAAAGAAAGAAAGTCCTTCTCACAATGGATAAAACTAAGGATAAGAGTCATTCTTTTAAGTATTTAAATAGAATGCCATCTTAACCTTATACTCCAAGGTGATAAAACATAACAGAGTACTTAAAAGGGTTCAGAGCAATTTCCTGTGTGGCATTGTTTACACAAACAGCTAACTATAGAAGTACGTCCCACACCCACCCTGCCATGCTGCCCCAGCAAAAAAAAAAAAAAAAAATCAAGGATCAAATTTGAAAACTACAAGAATCTAATCTAACCTGGTTCAAATCATCCTGGAAGCTGAAAGCTACAGTCAAGTGTGTTCTTAACATAAAGGCAGAGCTCGGCCCTATGGGGATTAAGAGGTAGAGTCACCTGTTGTCACAAAAGTCACTGAACAAAAATGACTCTCTCTTCCCCCAGAGATGAAAAACATCAAGACAAAATTCTGATATCCCATCCCAAAATGAGGCAGTGAAACAATGAGCCCTATTTTAGTTCTACCTCTGTACAAATGGGGAGACCATTTCAGCAGCCATTCTCTTTTACAAGAGCTGTTTTGTAACATGAGGCAGTATCTTCCTTACCATGCTCTTCCTATTACTAAAAAAGGCCTGAAGCAAAAGCAAAGGTAGTGGTATAAAGAATGGAGAAGAGGAAACAAATACAAGGAATGGTATGGAGATAGAATCCAAAATGCTTTGTCATTTATAGAATGAGAGAAGGAAATTGTGCTACCCTTTTTACATTTTATCTTTTTATTCCTTTCATGAAATCACTTATTAACTTAAACAGATTTCTCCAATAACAACAAAAAAGCCTTTTTTATATTCTATATCCCTCTTCCCACCACCCCCTGAGAGATTAGGTTCTTTAAGTTAGTACTCTTGTAATATCTGAATACATAAAATATTTGTTAGATTAATTTCCTCCAATATTAAATTTCATAGAAAATCAGAAGGAGGCATATTCTACTCCTATGGTTTTTCTCGGTATTGCTAGAAATATGTTAACTACTGGATAGTCTTGACACACATACGTATGCTATTACATAGTATTTTCTACTGGTTAAATGTTTTACTATCTCAAGCATTCATGGATAAACTGCTTATAAACATTGAGAATTCCCCCCATTGACTTCTTAGTGCTGACAATAACGAGATACAGGAGTAGACAGACCCAACAAATCTTCATAACTATCTAATTAAATCACAAGGGACTTTTTGTCTCACTGGTGAAACCCAGTTAGGAACTAGGCAAATGGAAAGAACCATCCCAGGCACTTTTAGGGAATATGTTTAGTGCCTTCCTGCCAGGAGCAATGACCAACCTGCATGAGAATATAAAAGAGAGGGATATCTTGCTGCTTAACTTTCTCTTGCCAGAATTTCTTACATTGAAGGAAACAATACAAGTAGGAACTGAGGACACATTCTAAAGGGGTAAGAGATTAATATCAGCATTTGGATGTTGGCAAGTGGGAAGACTATAAAAAGAAAATTCCTGGACCAATGAACACACATTTATGAGATGCTTATTTCAGTACGAAATCCTGTATAAATTCTGTGGGGAGCACAAAAATTGTTCATATATTTTCGTAGGTATTCGTGGAATGTCTATTATGTGCCAGGCACATCGTGTTATAAACAGAATAAAGTAGAAATAGACAACATTCCTGGCCTCAAGGAGACCACATAGGCAGAAAAGAAAACGAGAAACCAACAGACAAAATGTACTGTGAAATGCTGTCGCAAGGGAGGGGGTTATAGAGTATACAAGAGGGACCCACACACAAAACTGACTGCAAAGATCAGAGGCTCCCAGGAACTTTTTTAAAAGAAAGCCATGTGTATTGGTTTCCTAGAGCTGCCATAACAAATAACCACAAAGTTGGTGGCTTAAAACAACAGAAATTTATTCTTTCACAGTTCTGGAGGCCAGAAGTCTAAAACCAAGGGGGTTGGCAAGATCAAGCTCCGTCTGAAGACTCTTGGGAAGAATTCTTCCTTGCCTTTTTCAGTTCCTGGTGGTTCCCAGTCATCCCTGGCCTTATAACTCATCAGTCCACCCTCTGCCTCCATTTTCACATGAGCTTTCCCCCTCTCTCCTCTGAGTCTCAGTGTCCTCTCCCTCTCTTATAAGGACACCAGTCCCTGGGTTAAGGCCTCACTCCAATCTAGATGATGTCATCTTAATGAATTACATCTGCAAAGACCCTATTTTCAAATAAGGTTACTTCTGAATTTTGAGGGGATACCATTCAACCCACTAACCCAGGTAAGAAATGACATAGGCCTGATCTAAAGTAATGAAAAGAAGAGGAAGAAGTCCAAAACAATGCTCAGTTTTTTAATTGGAGTAACATGTTGGTACCCACCTGAGATGAGGCATTCCAAGTAGACAGAGCTTTTCTTGGGGTGTTGGTATAAATAAGTTCTTAAAAATAATGACCACTATTTTTGAACATTTATTACCTACCATTATTTCTAAAACTCACAATAACCCTGTGAAAATAGGTATAATTTTCAGGTTACAGCTAAGCACACTGAAGCTAGAAGGGTAAAGAACTCTCCCAAAATCAGTTTGGAAGAAGTGAAAGAAGAAAGAGAAGGAGTGGACGGAGAATATGGAAGAGTCCACTGAAGTTGATAGAATTTTTATTTACACCAGGAAATGATCCTAGAGAAATGAAATCTAGGCACTGATAGTTAAGTTTCTTAAATTACTGTCTTTGGGAAAATCCATACTTTGCCACCAACATGCTTTATATGGAGAGATTCACATCAGAAATTAGACATTTCGGGGCACCTGGGTGGCTCAGTGGGTTAAAGCCTCTGCCTTTGGCTCGGGTCATGATTCCAAGATCCTGGGATCGAGCCCCACATTGGGCTCTCTGCTCTCTCTCTCTCTCTCTCTCTCTCTCTGCCTACTTGTGATCTCTGTCAAATAAATAAATAAAATCTTAATTTAAAAAAAGAAATTAGACATTTCATTCCCTCCACACTTTTATATGTGTGGCTCTTTTGTTGGGGCATCAAGGAATCTGGTCCATCAAATAAAACTTGTAAAAACAAGGCTGTCAAAATTCAGCCATCCCTAAACTTGGTGTTCATCTACCAAACCAAGGGCTGTTTTGCCCTCCCTCCTCATCTCTTACCTGGACTAACAACCACCCATCAGGTCTTACCTTCTGGGAGGCTTCTTCTGACCCTTGTTAAAGAAAATTACTCAAAACACAGAAATAAGGCAAAAAATAATTATGTGACCTTTTAATGCCTTGCTGGACATGCTCCAATTAGCCCACTAGTGGGTCATCTCTTTTGGAGAATCTAACTTCGTTTCACTTAATATCACAATTGATCGGGGCACTAACATTTTACAACTCAGTACAGTTAGAACTCTAACTTCTAAAAAACATGATAGGGACGCCTGGGTGGCTCAGTTGGTTAAGCAGCTGCCTTTGGCTCAGGTCATGATCCCAGCGTCCTGGGATCGAGTCCCACATCGGGCTCCTTGCTCAGCAGGGAGCCTGCTTCTCCCTCTGCCTCTGCCTGCCACTCTGTCTGCCTGTGCTCGCTCTCTATCCCTCTCTCTCTGAAAAATAAATAAATAAAATCTTTAAAAAAAATAAAATAAAATAAAAATAATAAAAAACATGATAAAGTGTGATCATTTTTTTCTGTCTAGCAGAGAAAACAACCCCCAAATCACAGTTTTATAGCCTCATTGGATGTTGATCAGCTTTGTTTCTAGTTTAGCAATCTTTACAAACAGGCTTTTCCTTATTGATTTTTAAATTCCATTTTCTCCTGTTCTTTTTCATCCAGTATTGTCATTCTGATAGTTTACTCCTCATTAAGGCAAACAAAATTTTGACACATACGCACTATCTTTTTCTATGAAAATTATGCAAATAATTTGGAAAATGGTTAACATATCCTCAGTAAGAATTGACAGTCCCTTCCACCTTACACCAACCATTTCTATAGCAAGCACTAAGGTAATGACTTATTTGCCTTCTCTGCCAGACTAAGCAGTGACTTCTAGGAAATCAGTGAACATTTCTCTTATGTCCCGTCATTGTCTCTAGAACCCTGCAGAACAGTTGTCCCAGAGGATAAGCTCAACAAGAATTTCTGAATACATTTCTTACCTAAACGCCTTGGAACCCTTTCTCCCACTCTACTCCTTTGTCTGTCTTGATCTGAAGCTCCTACATCTTTTTTTAGTGGATAATGGCCATCTTCACTACCTGCAGCCTCTCTGAAAAGTATCAACATATTATCTAATTAAATGACAGGTTTTTCTCCCAGTGGCAGACATACAATAGGGTTTGTATCTGACAAGAGGATGGAATTCACATCATCTACCTGAGCATCAGTAAGCCTCAAAAATAAATTTAAATGAAAGTCACTACTGCTACTTTGGAAAAAATACCGGTTTTTATTAATGATAGAAATTGATTACACAACTAGCATACTATAAAGAAAGTGCTGTTAAACAAACTCTAAAATGTACAGAAACATGTAAAAACATCTGAAATACATAATGTCAAGCAGAAGATGCTATATCCATACTTGTAAATCAATGTCTTACAGAGCATGGAATGAACATCATTTTTCTGATCCAGCTCTTTGTTTAAAGACTATCCTGTTGGTGTTAAATTTGTGATAATAATGAAAGCCTTAGTAGGTATCAAATTAAACTCTTTCAGTCATCAATTTATTGACTCTGCTTTAAATTCATCCTATGTGCCTACTCTGTGAAAAGGAATCTGGGATTCTTAAAATTTTTCCTGTTATGTTTTCTCAGTAGAGGGCGCTAGAGAGACACTGCAAGAGGAAAGCCGTTCCTACCTCAAATTGTTCAATTGGCAGTCAATTAGGGATCCGTTTTTCAGCAGAGAAAGCTTCTCCCAGTACCCAGCTTCTGCAACATGGGCAGCTTCTCCAGCATTAGGCTCATGCAGCAGGAGCAGTTGCTCACGTGTTCAGCCCCCAGCACACAAGGCCTCCCCAACACTCAGGGCCTATGAGAGCATAATGGCCAGCTACACCAAGCCACTAGTGGCTTCCCCCAGCAACTCCCCAGTGCATTGTGTAATAGAATGTCTCTGGTAAAACACTTCCTCTGAACAGTTTCCTCCAGCAAGCTAGAGGATAGATTTCCAGCAAGATCCCCTGGCACAAACCTTCCAGCAAATTCTCAGTCCTGGGATGGGAGGTAGGGACTCTTCCACGGGTATCTAAACTGCTTCTTAGATCTGCTGTTCCTGTATTTTTTAGAGTTCTCTTTATTTCTTACTAGCCAATCCCTCATTATTCCAATCCCCTATTATAGTTAACACTTCTTTGTATTAAACTCTCTCTATTCAAATTGCCGTGGGCCTTCTCCCTCTTGATTGGACCCAGACTGAGACAAACTCCTAGGAACAAAATAGAAATGAAGCGTCTTTTTGAGTATTTGATATAAACAGCAGCTTGCCATGACAAAAAAAGAAAAGTTTACTCAAACAACAATGAAATATCTTATCTTAAAAGATGGAAATATTTGGGATTTAGATGGCTAAGAAAAATGAGAGCATATAGGGAAATTTGTCTTATGCTTTCCTTTTAACAGTCCACATCATCATGATCACATTTAGTTACCTTTTTTTAAAATATTTTTTATTTATTTATTTGACAAAGAGAGAGAGATCACAAGTAGGCAGAGAGACAGGCAGAGAGGGGGTGGAAGCAGGCTCCCTGCTGAGCAGAGAGCCTGATGCGGGGCTCGATCCCAGGACCCTGAGACCATGACCTAAGCTGAAGGCAGAGGCTTAACCCACTGAGCCACCCAGGCGCCCCCACATTTATTTACTTTGAGATGAGCAAGATGTATACATTTTATTATCCTAGGATAATGTGCCTCAGGCACTTGAAACTCTCCCAAAGTTAAATTCAGGGGAGTCATAGACAACCAAATAACTTAAAAGCTCTTGTTTTCCCTTCTCCAGTAATGAATTTTCAAATACTTCTGTCATCTTTAAGGAAACACCTACGTTTTTATTCCTCAAATGCTATTACTTTAGCGATGTAATTATAAAATAAAGGGGGGAATAAAGAAAAAAGACACTATACTTTGTAATTCTTCACAATTCTAAGAGAACCAGCATTTTATGTATGTACTTAGGCTAAATAAGCAACAATAAAAATGTCCCACATGGTCCAGCAGCCTCGTACCAATCAGATTTAGTCAAGTAATGATTACCTGCTTCAGAAGTACTTTCAATCAAAGTAGCTTCTCCAGTGAGTTTTGCCAGCATTCTAATTCTATTTGGAGTAAACAAACTATTTGGAGTAAATGCTATGAAATGGCCAAAGGCATAACAATTACCCAAACATCATCTGTGTTAGATTTAAGGCTATTTCTCTGAGAATTTGGGGGTACAGAGAAAGTGAGATTTCTCCAAACTTAAAGAGATTTTTTTTTTCAAAGTTTTAAGCCTTAAATATTATTTTTGTAGTCAGACTGGCCGAGTTTAACCCCAGCCCCATTCCTTGCCCACTGGATAACTCCAGACAAAAGTTTTAACCTCTCCAAATCCTAGGTTCTTCCCCTACAACATGAGGATAGCAATGTCTACACTGAAGGATGGTTGCAAGGATTAAATGAGATAATGTGTGTAAAGCTAGTCAGACACTGCTCACTACTCTGTGAGGAAAAGCAACTGCCATTGTCATTACTACTGCTGAGATCTCATGGTCTAACTTTCTAACCTTATTAATTCCGTGACCTCTTTTTTAAACAAGTTTGTGTCAGAAGATGATCCTATAATGTCAATGTGTGTCTCATAAAAATTAATCTGAACCTGAGGGAACCTTGAACTGAGTTGTTCACATGCCAGTTTAATATTTCTTTTATCTTTACTTCCCTTTCCTTTCAAAGTGAGTGTCTCCTTTCTCAGTTCAAAGTGAAGAGCAAGTGAATATTCCTCAAAAAGTGCTTTTACAACCTTTTCATTGTTTGGCTGAGAACATTCTTGAGCACTTTTTATACAAATTGTGGTAATTTCACCATCCACTCTTTCCTCACAGAAAACATGACAGGTTTTCAATGTGTTTTTGTAAAATCTGCTCTTTTTGAGGTAGAGGAAAATATCTGTGTCGAGAACAAGCGTTTCTCCTCTCCTGGTGGCCTCGGGTACTGAGGACCTGAGCAACTCTGAGGAGCTTCTTCTCTGGAGATGCCTTCTGGGGTTCTGCCTATTCGGCCTTTTCCCCTCACTGATAAAATTCCCATTTTTTTCTAAAAGAAAACTTGCTTTTAATAGCAAAGATTCTTTGAGCTTCTGGATAGCCAGAAATGATCCTTGGACGGAGATTCTTCCATTAGGTTCCAAAGGACTGAAGCGTAAAGTTGGGATTTTCCTTTTTAGATCCATTACCAGACTTTCTAGAGGGACTTGACTCCGAAAAACAGAAAGATCGAGGATAGCTTCCACAGAGCTGAAAACCTAAAATTAAACAGAGAGAAATTAAAACAGCGCTGTCAGTTCAAGCAGACGACATAAACACATTCTTTTTCTGCCACTCTCTCTGTCTCCACAGCAGTTACCCCAAACCAAGCCCCAACTGCCCAGCATAGACTAGTTTCTTGTGCCAGAGCAGCCCATCAAAGGGATCCCACAACCCATCGAGTTCACAATGTTCAATTTGGGATTCATAGTCCCTCACTGCATTTCCAAAAACAGAGATAGTCAAATATTTTTTAGAGACAGAATGTTATTTCAAACAAAGCCTTAAGCAAAACCCATACACTGTTATAAGTACAGCTAGCACTCTGTTCTAGTTCTTCTCTGTGGACGGGGTCCCCTTAGAAAGCCCTTCTAGCGATGTTCATCAGAAGCTACCCAGAACCCTGAGTTTCTTAGTGAATAGTTTTAAACCGATGAATTTTAACTCTTTCCTCTTATATCTACCTCTCCTGCCTCTTTAAAATCTTTTTAATGTTCATCTTAATTGGGTTTTTGTCCCCAAGTAAGTCTTTAGGTAGATGACCGACATCCTCCATATGAGCATAAAAGCGCTTGCTTGAAAGCATCAAGAGGAATACCCAGAAACATAAAATAGGCCAGGCAATAAGCACAACATTTCAAGACACACGTTTGGCATTTAACAATGACTCGGGTTAGCAAGGGTGCATTTTCTTTGGTAGGAATCACGAGATGAGAGTGTTTTGTGTCTCCTGTGTGAGGAACACAGAGAAGAAACATGATCCAGGGGGCACCTCGGTGGCTCAGTTGGTAAAGTGGCTGCCTTCAGCTCAGGTTATGATCCCAGAGTCCTGGGATGAAGCCCTGCGTCGAACCCCATGAATCCCATGTCAGGCTCTCTGCTCAGTGGGGAGTTTGCTTGTCTCTCTGCACCTTCCCCTGCTCATGCTCTCTCTCACTGACTCTCTCTCTTTCAGATAATCAATTAATTAATTAATTAATTAATTAAAATCAGGAAGGAAGGAAGGAAGGGAGGAGGAGGGGAAGAAGGGAAGAACAAGGGAAGGGAGGGAGGGGATCCAGGACTGCCAGTATCATACCTTACCTTTTCACTGAAATGAGGGTCTGTGAACTGAGTAGATCCAGACTTTTCTACCTGACAGTGTTCCTGTTTTCTGTTGACATTCTCTACACATAAGCAGAAACATTGCCATCAGAAGTGTTTGTGGGATGACACACTAATAATTACTTAAATTATTAATAATAAAAATCTTCAACTCTATTATTTCACATACCTTATTTTTTTCTACATTTTTCCTTTAAATTCAACATTTAAATAGTTTTCCCTTTTAAATTCCCTTTAAAATTCATTTTTTGTGTACCTATGATCCTAATTTTAAAACACGTAAGTGTGTATACATATGTATACATATATATGGATAGAACACAAAAACCTAAGAGGAAATTCTCCCTTTGTTAATTATGACCACCTTCTTGAATCCGGATACCACACTATCCTGGTTTCCTTCAAAATTCACCATGCCCTTTGCTAATTCTTTTTCTCTTCCCATTTTCTATATGTTAGCATGCCTTAGGTCTTAGGACTTGTTTCTCTTAGCAAACATACATCCAGTCAAGGGTTGATCTTGACAATCCCACAGCTTTAGATACTATCTCTAGATGTATCTTGCAAATTCTATCTTTGGCCTTGACTTTCCTTTGCTTTTGGAAATCTCTACTTCATTATGCAAATAAACGTCTCCATGACCAGAGTTCGACTCTTGATAACCATCCCCCTCCCAAAAGTACTCTTCCTCCAGTGTTCCACATTTAAGAACATGACATCTAACCTGTCAGCAAATCGTGAATGGCCACTCGGTCTCAATCACCAGCCCTGTTAACACCCTAGTCAAAACCAGCAATGACTACTAGCTCCTGTTCTCCACACCACTGCCAGAGGGATCACCCAAGAAAAGGTAGTCACACTTTGTCAGTCATCTGCTCAAAACCCTCCCTCTCCCCCAGAATAAAATCCAGACACCTTGCCTTGACTTATAGGCTGCTTCATATATACTGGCCCCCGCCACCCATCTGACCCATCTCCTTTTACTCTCTCCTTACTGGCTCTGCTCCGGCCACTTGGGCCACCTTGCTATCTTCAAAATGCCCAGCATGCTACCCTCTCAAAGGTTTTCCCAGCCCTTCCCTTGCCTTAGAATGTTCTTGACCCTTATCTGCACATTCCCTTACCTCATGCATGTGTCTGCTCAAATGTCACCTAAAGGGAATATTTCCCTACCCATTCTATCTAATAAAATAGCCCTCTCCATCCCATTCCATCCCTTTATTCTGTTTTATATTTTTCATAGTATTCACATTATATGTTAATATACACAAATTAATATATAAATTTAATATATAAACACAAATAAATATAAATATATAAATAATATATAAATATGCAAATTAATAAAACACCCAATGCAATATATACTCATTTATTGCTTTTTTATTATCTATCCAGCATGGATATATGCTTCAGGAAAGAAAACATTTTGCCTATTTCACTCACTGGTGTATCCAGAAGGCCTAGAATGGGGCCTGGCAAATAATAAGCACTCACAAATATTTGTGAATGAATGAATGAGCCTTCTCTCTCTCTCTCTCTGAGTTATCAATTCAATATTTGAAAAATTAGCTTCCAAAAACACTATAATCCCGTAAGAGCCATAAGAAGGAGCCCCTCCTACCATCCCTACCTGAACATTGCCAATGGGAAGGAAGGAATGAATGAATGGTGACAGATAAAGGTACCCTGATAATCCACAGTCTCTTAGGTCTCTCTCTAGATCCTATCTTCCCTCAAGCAAAGCAAGGTCTTTTCTTCTGCCCCCAGTACCATGTGGTATTTTACCTCCAAGATCCTGGCATGGAGGCTCATCTTTCTCTCGCAATTTATTTTGCTAGTCACTGAACTGTTGAGAAGGCTGCCCCCCCTCCATGAGCCTGAAGGGATGAATATGTTCTGCAGACCCAACGTCCTCACCTATGTCAGGGCTGGAGGTGAGGAACAAAATGGCTCCATCTGATCTCAGATCCAAGCCATATTTCTCCAGTCCATTACCTGTGATAAAGCCAACACTATGTTAAAATATCCTTTTGTTGGTTTGAACAGAGAGAAGTAAATGGTATGATGATATTGCTGAAGTCACTTGAAAATTCCCAAAGCGGTCATCTAATTTGTGAGATTATAGATTATTTTTGTGGGGATTTCTTTTCTGTATAAGTTTTCTACAACAAAATGCATCACTTTTTTTCCCAAGATCGAGACAGATTCCAAATATAGGAAAGAAGTCTTCAAGAATTTGGCAGTTACTACCAACTTTATCATGAACCATTTTACATATATTCTTGTTAATGCAATATTGTACCACTTTTATATTCAGAATAGAATAATATTTTCAAAAAGCTACTTTAAACTTTACCAATCCCATGAATCGTTTTAATGAAATTCAGTTTTTAATTTCATTTCAGAAGTATTTCTAAGTTTATAAAATTTGATTTGGAATTACCTTTTTTTCCTTTGAACCTCACATTTGCAACTCCCCTGGCTTTTGTTGGATTTATCACATTTCCAACAACCCCACTTTCATTCTTAATATCTTGGAAGTGAGTCTTCATTACTGTGGTCCGCAATTGATCATTAAAAAGGTCAACCAAATGACCAGCAACTGCAGCTGTTCTTTCAGAAGTTTTGGATTCCTTGCCTTCCAAAACGGATGCCTGTAAGAGAAAGAGTAGGATAGTTTTTTAAATATAAAGATAAGATTCAACTTAATACAGGCATTTCACACACCAGTGAGGGAGAGGCTATTTTATTCAATAAAGGTGTTAGTACAGTTGATCAGATACTTGAAAAAAAGAATTAAGGATAGATCTTTGTTTCACATCATACACCACATGAATTTGAGAATTAAATGTAAAAAGTGAACTCTTCATTTGTTTTATAAATGGAAAGCACTTGTTAATATTTGTCTGGTTTTAGAAAGGCCCAAAAGTAATGGCAGTCCCAAAGGAAGAAATCAGAGATAGAAATTTTTTTTTTAAATTTTTATTTATTTATTTATTTGTCAGAGAGAGAGAGAGAGAGCACAAGCAGGCAGAGTGGCAGGTAGAGGCAGAGAGAGAAGCAGACTCCCCGCTGAACAAGGAGCCCGATGCGAGACTCGATCCCAGGACCCCGGGATCATGACCTGAGCCCAAGGCAGCGGCTCAACTGACTGAGCCACCCAGGCGTCCCCAGAGATAGAAATTTTTAAAAATTAAGTTTAAAAGCAAATCAAGCTAACCACCAAATATGGTAGTTTGGAGATGGCTGTATGTTTTGTTGATTGTGTAGTCCCACAGTACATAAGCCAATAATAAACACATCTCTACTTTTTTTTGCCAGAATTAGAAAAAAGATACCATAAAAAAAAACCAAAACAGCAATCATACTGGGGATGCAGTAGAGTAAATCCTGCCCTCCTGTACATATTTGAGCTTGAATTCCAGCTCAAATGAATTGAATTCCATGCTCTCAGTAGAGCATATGCTATTGCAGACCCCGCCATCATACTCAGCACAGAGTACCAGCTCCCAGTAGATACCTCCCTGAGCTCACTCTCTTTGAACTTATTTTACCCAGATAAGGGGCTTCTATTTCAGCCCATTTAGGAGAGTAGACCCATAAGCTGCTCCCAGTGCTTACATAGGTAGTCCAACCCGATTATACCAAAGCTCAGACTTAATCTATCCTAAATTACCCCCAGGGAGGACAGGATATCTCATGGGCCTGAGTAAGGGTTAAGAGATCACAAAGATGTTTTGGGCTCTCAGCTCAGAGGACTCTGTACTCAGAACAGGACTTCACCGAGGACAAGCACACTACTTTTGACGTCCCAGGTCAAGAAAACAGTCTAGGTACATAATATCCTGTCCATCCGAATGGCACCTTAAAATGAAAGCAAAAGAATAAAAAAGGCTGAGGTCAAATTTTAATTAATGACCAAATTTAATTAAAAATGCAAAAGAAGAGTTCATAACAACAGCAAAAGGACAGAGGGACAGGGGATGAAAATGGCCCATGTTGAGACATATAAAACAAAGGGAGTGTCTCCTGAAAATGAAACTTATAATGATCTATTAAATATTTGTTACAGAAAATACTTTTAATAGAGGAAAACAGAGTTTCTTAAAATATTCACAACTATATCGCATAGTAAACAGTAAAAACATATGTTTTCCTCCATCCTAGTCCCAATTGGTATAATGTAATAATCCCAAAATAGTTCTTCCTAGCAGAGGAAAAGAAATGACAAGAGATTTTTTAGATTTTTCAGGAATTCTACTTCACTGATTTGTCTCTATACAACACTGACTGGTCCACACCAATCTCAATGGTTACATGACTTGTCAATGAGCTTCCTGTTTGCCTTTCATCAATGTCAAAGAAAAACTTTCCATCAATTTAAATTCAGAAAATCTTACTCCACCTCTGCCCTCAACGATACTAATTCCATATTTCTTTAAGTGTCTGCATTTAATTTATCTTTGAAATCAAAGGAACGCTCCCTGACGACTACCAATCTCTTCTATCCAGCATTAAGAAAGGGGGTTCTTGGAAATAACCCCTCCAAGAACTACCACAGAGATATAGGATTTTGAAACAAGAGAAGCATTTTGGCCAAGAGTTATTAGGTGATGACATTTTCCCAGTATCAGTGATATACTTAAGACACTTTGACCATAGTGTCAGAAAGCTAAAAGCTATAAAGAAAAACTGAGTTTTTAAGTAAGGCACTGGAGAGAAATAATTAGATTCATGCCCTGCATTCGTATATATTTCCTTTTTTAAAAAAATTAGTTGTTTATTTTCATTGACGTTGCCGTTACTGCTGCCAGTAAACAAAATCGTACTGAAACCTCACGATGGCTTTGGCATCTCCGGGACTCTAGCCGTTAAAGGCCCTGCCACTGTTTTCAAGCGCTTGATGGAAAGAACACGGAAGGCTCAATCTTGAACTTGCTAACGGTTCTTGCTAGCCAGCACAGATGGTGAAAACACAGAGCCCTTGTCCTTGGGGACAGAGCTAAGGCTACAGAGAATTCCCACTAATGCAGACAAGACATCGGGATGCCTTCCCAACTTGAATCCTTGGCTCGAATCCTTCTTGCCGGCCCTTTTCAAAAGGAAAACAGCGGCCTCCATTTCCGGGTAATTCTCTCCGCTCGGGTTCCCCCATGAAGTGGGAGACCACAGTTAAGCCCAACCAGCCTGTGAAGCGACTTCTCGACGAGACAGCTGTGCCCCTAAGCAGGAGACTCCGGGTGCGGGCGGCGTTCCCTGGACTTGAGCCTCTCTCTCACCGCGTGCTGTGAATTTACAGCGCGCGCAGCACCGCCGCAGGAGCAGGTGCAGAGAGGTCGGGGCCGCGTCTACCCGCGGGTGTGCCTCCGGGCCAGGGGACTCTCCGCTCGCACCCGGTTTCCGCGCGCGCCGCCCGGGACAGCCCCGCACCCGCGCCGGCCCCGCTCCGCGCCGGTCTGGGGAACCGGGGCGACGGGCGGACGACCCTGCCCCGCAAAATGCAAAACAAAAGCAACTTGCCATGGCGGGGGAGAGACGAGCCTTCGGCCGCCGGCAGGGCCCACCCAACTCTAGCACAGCGCGGGCCGCAGGGAGGGCCCCGCAGGCAGGTTTTGCTTTCAGTTTCGGCTGCGGCTAGCTCGGAGACAATGTGAGAAAAGACGGCCCCTCCACGGCCTCCCCCTGCTCTGCGCCTCGCGGCCTCCGAGCGAGCGGAAGCCCCGACCTGGGCCGCCTGCTGCCTGGGTAGTTTCATAGCGTTTGAAACTCGCGCCGGAGGGGCGCCAGCAGGAATCCCGGCAGTAATTCGGGGACTCTCCGGGTGCTGTGTCTGTCCCGTTTTCAGTGGAAATCCGGACCTCCTTTTTGCGCCCTCGGCTTCCCTATCGCGGGACTTCCCACCACCCCACACCTGTTCCTCCTCTTCCTCACCTGCCAGCCCAGGTCCAGTCGCGCCGTGGCCAGGGACACAGGGCACGGGCTGAAAAGCGTAGGGCCCCCGTCAACAGACAGCTCCCCGGCTTGTCCACGCCAGTCTGACTCCAGTCTGGCACCTAGGGGGACACGAGTAATCTACCTACAGGGCTTCGCAGTCAAAGAGCACGAAGAGGAAAGGCAAATGGCTGGCAAACGTGAAGAAGCTTGGCTCCACTCCTAAGAACTACAGACCGAAATCATAATTTCTCCACGATGAGGGTGATCGAAATTAAAAAGTATAGTGATACCCAGTGTTAGCCAGAGTGTGAGGAAGCGTCCGTGTTGCTGCAAGCGTAGATAGGTGCAACCATTTCTAAGGATTTGGGCCCCTTTCAAAATTTAAAGTGTGAAATTAGTGTGAAAATGCATAGACTGAGCAGTTCCACTCTCAGAACTGAAGTTACAGCGCCCAAGTCGAAGATACTGTACACAAATTCCAACTGTGTGTTGCTTTAATATGTGTCATTTTGGTTAAGTTTTTCACTCAGTCGGTGAATAGAGCTAATTATTGTATGGCTGATGGCACATCTCTATGACCTAAGACTATGAAAATTTTAAACAGTTTGAGGTTATCTATATGTAATTCCCCAACTCAGACTTTATCTTCAGATTCCTGTACCTAAGGGCCCAGTTGTATGTGTAATAAGCATGTGAAATTTAACGAGACCAAGCAAAACTCTCCTTCCACCCTTTCTTCCCTCTCAGTAAATAATAACACTACCCACCCAGGAGCCCAAGCTCATGACTCACTTGTCTTCTGTGACTCCTCTTTTCCTTAGCTCTGTTTAGGACATTCCATAAACACACACTCTCTCTAACCCCACCTTCACCAGCCAGATCAAGTCCGCATCCAGCCTCGTTCCCCTTCAATTCATTCTGGATACCACACATTGAACAATTCTTTTTTAAGGTAAGTCAGGTTTGTTCCCTATTTAAACACTTTGATGTCTTCCCATTGCATTTGAATACTGCACATTGGTTTTATTTTTTTATTTATTATTTTCTTTTTACTTTAAATTCCCATTGCACCTTAAATAAAATTTACATTTCTCACCAGGAAAGAAAAATGGTCTTGATCTGCTTTCTATGGCTAGACCCCCTAAACTGTCCTCACTTCCTCTGTTCTGACCACACAAGAAGCCATCTAACTGGAGACTTTTCTTGCCCTTGGTTATTGTTTGTTTTGTTTTGTCTTTTTAATTTATTTGACAGAAAGAGAGAGCACAAGCAGGGGGAGTGGCAGAGGGAAAGGGAGAAGCAGGATCCCCGCTGAGCAGGGCCCCTGATGTGGGGGCTTGGCTTGATCCCAGGACCCTGGGATCATGACCTGAGCCGAAGACAGACACGTAACTGACTGAGCCACCCAGGCGCTCCTTGCCCTTGGTTCTTTGTCCAGGCTGGATAGCTCCTCCCTGATCTTCACTTTCCTGACCCCTTGCTGTGACTAAAGTCTTAGCTCAAATGACCCCTCTTCAAAGAGACTGCTTCTAATTACCCGGTCTGAATTTGTTCCCCCCTCCCCAGTTAATTGTTATACTATCACCCTGTCATTCTGTCTTAATAGCATCACCCCTTTCTAAAAATATCTTCATATATTTATTGTTTTCCTCACTTGTCTCCCCCCACATGGTAGACACTAGTACTGCTCACCAGTGTTGCTTGATCTTCTCAATTCAGGCACCTGGAGGCATTGCCCTTCCTCAGCCTTTGATTTCGTCAAGGCCATATCATTCATTCAGCCAGTGAAAGTGAGGAGAACTGACATGTCTCCTATTTGGGTGAAGGTGTTTCATTGGCAGCACGAGTCTCCAATGCTCTCTTCTTGTCCTTGGTGCTCAAAGAAGAATGCATTGAAGGGAACCTGCACCACTGAGCCAATATGCAGAACACATTTGCACTAGAGAGCTGCCTGGACCCATAACAAAATATATATGAATGAAAAATAAAGTTCTGATGTTTTAAGCTACTGAATTTTTTTCAGCAATATCACCTAGCATACTCTAAGATAGTCCACTAGAATTAAAGAACACCATGAAAAGACTTGCAAATTACACATCTAATAAAAGATCTGTATCTACAATATACAAAGAACTATTACAACACAAAAATAAAAAGACAATCCAACTTAAAAATGGACAAAAAATTGAATAATAGACTTTTTTTTCAAAGATACATGAATGGATAATATGCACATGAAAATATACTCAGCATCATTAGTCATTAAAGAAATGCAAATTAAAACCACAATGACATACCACTCCACACTGACTAAAATGGCTGTAATCAAAAAGACAGATAATAGCATGTTGTCAAGAATGTGAAGAAAGGAGAACTCTCATACATCGCTGGTGGGAAAGTAAAATGTTACAGCCACCTTTTAAAACAGTTTAGCAGTTCTAAAAAATTTAAGCATAAATTTACCACGTGACCAGGAAATTTTACTCGTTGAGAACTACCCAAGAGAAATGAAAACATCATGTCCAAACTAAGACTGCCAGTGTTCATAACAGCATTATATATAATAGCCAAGAAGTAGAAATAACCCAAATGACCATTAATTGCTTGAAGGATAAACAAAATGCACGATATATATACATATATATATATATATTTACAATGTAATACTACTCAGCAATAAAAAGGGATGAACTACTAATATGTGATACAAAGATGAAGCTCAAAAACATCGACGAAGTGAAAAAGTCTGACACAAAAGGTCATATGTTGTATACTTCTGTTTAACCAGAAAAGACAAACATATGAAGAGAGAAAGCAGAAAAGATGTGCTTTGGGCTAGAGGTGGGAACAAAGATTAACTGTAAATGGACACGAGCACCATGATCCAAGCTGGGACCCTCTCCAGGGAATAACAAAGGATCTAGGATTAGAGTCAGGAAGTCTACCCATCTGTGCCATGGAACCTTAGAATGACCCTTAACCTTGTATGTTCCAACTATTCCAGCCTGTACGTGCTGATGGGACGCAGGAAAATGCTATCCCCAAAATATGACAGCTTGGCATACTGAATTTTCAAACTGAGGGAATAAAAGAAAGGACATGTGCAAGAAGGACTTTCTGATATTCCCCTGAAGCAGGTCATAAAACTCTCCGGTGTTTTATGTAACCCTCATTTTTCCCTGTATCCAGAAGAAAGGAACAGCTTTACCTCCAAAGACAAAAGGACACAGAAAGGAATCTGAATGAACAGGCCTTGCTGTTTCCCTTTATTACACTTAGCGAACACTCTTCATCCTATCATCTTCGACTTTTTGTGACTTCACACTCATCATCAGCTTTAGCATAAAAACACTCAGGTTTAATCATTTCTTTGGGTCTTCATCTCCTTATGAAGGCTCCTGTATCACAGAAACTTTATATTAAACACATGTCTATGCTATTCTGTTAATTTGGTTTTATTGGTTTAATTTTCAGGTCCAGTCAGGGACTCTAGGAGGGTTAGGGAAAACTTTTTCTTCCCCTAATGTGCCAAAAAATCCCTGAGCAAGCATGACTCTAAATGTGGTCAAAATAATTCTAGCAGCTTATTACTGAAACAGCATCCAAAAAAATATTTTAATCTCTTACAGCCCCAGTTATGAGGCCTCCCATCTCACTGCACTTTGCTCTGAATCATAGGTTAAGGAAAATGAAATCAACATTTTCCTGGATGTTTTTAATTTGTGATACCAAAAAAACAAAAATGAAACCCATTACTCGATATTTCATCTGTATCTTGTTAATTATTTAATTTCATAAGATGTGGTATATATTGTGAAGACTTCTAAAAATAGCATAATAAGAAAATCATTTTTAAAGGAGTAGTATTCAATGCTGAAAGGGAGCAATGAAATTGTCCTTACTGTACTTAAAAGTACACACTGAGGGGCGCCTGGGTGGCTCAGTCATTAAGCATCTGCTTTCTGCTTGGGTCATGATCCCAGGGGCCTGGGATGGTGCCCCCACACACACACACACATTGGGCTCCTTGCTCAGCAGGGAGCACCTTCTCTCTGCCTGCCACTCCCCCTGCTTGTGTTCCCTCTCTCACTGTCTCTCTGTCAAATAAATAGATAAAATCTTAAAAAAAAAAAAAAAAGTACACTGATGCCTTCCTTTCTGGAAAGCACTTGCAGCCATATATATCAAGATCCTTGAAAGAATTGATATCCTTGGGGCTCCCAGGTGGCTCAGATGGTTAAGCATCTGTCTGCGTCTCAGGTCACAATCTCCAGATCCTGGGATCAAGTTCCATGTCAGGCTCCCAGCTCAGTGGGGAGTCTGCTTCTCCCTCTCCCTCTCCCCCTGCTTATACTCTGTCTCTCTCTCTCTAATAAATAAATAAATCTTTAAAAAAAAAAAAGAATTGATATCCTTCACCCTATCAACTAGTAATTATCACCGTGAGATAATATTAGAATTGCAGAAAAACATTTGTATTACAGGATACAAAAGGGTTTATTTACATCATAGCACTTATGAATTTGGAAAATTGGAAGCAATCTTTATGTCCTACAATGAGAAATAGTAACCCTAGAAATAGGGTATAGTCACAAAATGAAATGTGATATATGGTTGGGGAAAAAGAATTGGAAAGGAGGGGGCACCTGGGTGGCTCAGTGGGTTAAAGCCTCTCCCTTCGGCTCAGGTCATGATCCCAGGGTCCTGGGATCGAGCCCCGCATCGGGCTCTCTGCTCAGTGCAGAGCCTGCTTCTCTCTCTCTCTCTCTCTCTCTCTCTCTCTCTCTCTCTCTGCCTGCCTCTCTGCCTACTTGTGTTCTCTGTCTGTCAAATAAATAAATAAAATCTTTAAAAAAAAAAAAAAAGAATTGGAAAGGAGGACATAAAAATGTTACCATTATCTGGGTGTGATTATACTTTGTGTGTCTTTCAAGAATGAGCATCTTTTTTTTTTCAATACCAACCAGATATCATTAACGCTATTCATTGTACAGTTTTGGCTTCCTGCCTTCCAAGCATACGGTAGAATTAAACATCCAAGCTCCTTTATGGTTGGGTGGGGCCATATACTTAGTTCTGGCTGAGTTGCAAATGAAAGGGACATTTGAGGACCAAGAATTTAATTGCTATTTCAAGACCCTTCAGAGCTCTTTTCTTCTGGCATGACATCCAGCAGTAAATTGATGGCTGCCGGGATGCTTGGGTGGTGCCGACGGTTAAGTGTCTGACTCCACATTTCCGCTCAGGTTGTGATCTCATTGTCATGAGATGGAGTCTTGAATCGGACTCTGTGCTGAGCAGGGAGTCTACTTGGGACTCTCTCTCCCTCTGCCCCTCCCACTCCTGCTGTCTTTCTCTCTCTCTGAAATAAATAAATAAGTCTTTTTTTTTTTTTCCTAAACCTTCTCATTTCTTTTTTTTTTTTTTAAGATTTTATTTATTTATTTGACAGAGATTACAAGTAGGCAGAGAGGCAGGCAGAGAGAGAGGAGGAAGCAGGCTCCCTGCTGAGCAGAGAGCCCCATGTGGGGCTCAATCCCAGGACCCTGGGATCATGACCTGAGCTGAAGGCAGAGGCTTTAACCCACTGAGCCACCCAGGCGCCCCAATAAATAAGTCTTAAAAAAAAAAAAAAAAGTTTGTGGTTGCTGTTATGTCCCTGTGAATGTCTACCCTGAGCATTCTTTTTGTTGACCCATCATGGACCAAGGAGTAAAATTTTGTTCTGGTCTCTGAAATTAAGACATAATTTGCCACATCGGTATCATATAATTTATCCTGATTGATATACAATTGGTATTCTGGAGCATTGCTATACTCAAAAGAAAAAAAAAAAGACAATCCACAACACAATCAAAATATATGGCTTTGGTTGAGGGGCAGGTAATTAGAAAATAATTATCAGAGATTAGAAGGTTGGCGATTCATATTATGTAGTGGAAAAACATTTGGTAAAGCTGTCACATGTGATAGCTTGGAAGGCAGATTATGTACCTAATTAGCTTGTAGTTTTTTTTAAAAGGGTGTGAAAAAGCAATATTAGTAGCATATGTCTGTTACTATTGAGTGCATTTGACAACGTAATATAAAAAAGAAAAGAGCTTAGAAAAGAATCGGCCAGAATGAAAGGGAATAGAGAAATCTGGAAATATGGGAACATGTAGGATGGAAGAAACAATACATCTATTCTCAAATGATAAAACCTTTGAGTAACAAAGGCTGATTAGAACTCCACTTTATTGCAAAGATCAAATCAATAATCAAGCTTTGGATCTCTGAACAGATTAAAGTCCCTCAGAACAACAACAACAACAAAAACAATTGAAGGCTGCTGAATTCAGTAAACCATTTCAGCTAGACAAACTGGCTCAGGCAACAGAAACTGCAAGTGGTCTGATAGACCAAAGTACCTACAATTAAGTAAAGAGACAGAGAGAAGAATAGGACCAAGAAAGCAGAGAATTATAGCAACTCTTAAAACGTGAGTCTAGTATGGTAACTAACATAACACAATAAAAAAATAATAATAATCTAAAAAAAAATAATAAACTGTGAGTCTAGAAAAAAATGTCAGTGTGGCTATTAGCACATATAAGCTGACCAAAATAAAATAGATTAGAAACCTGGGGTGCCTGGGGGGCTCGATGCATTAAGCCTCTGCCTTCGGCTCAGGTCATGATCTCAGGGTCCTGGGATCTAGCCCCACATCGGCCTCTCTACTTGGCAGGGAGCCTGCTTCTCCCTCTCTGCCTGCCTCTCTGCCTACTTGTGGTCTCTCTCGCTTTGTCAAATAAATAAATAAAATCTTTTTAAAATTAAAAAAAAATAGATTAGAAACCTATTATATTTTGGGTTTTTTTTTTTTAAGATTTTATTTATTTATTTGACATAGAGAGAGCCCAAGCAGGGGGACTGACAGGCAGAGGGAGAAGCAGGCTCCCTGCGGAGCAGGGAGTCCACCTCGGGGCTTAATCCCAGGGCCCTGAGATCATGACCTGAGCCAAAGGCATACGCTTTACCACCTGAGCCACCCAGGCACCCCAAAGCCTATTAAGTTTTTGAAATGTAACACCTAACTAGCTACCAGCCGAAGTAAAGAGACTGATGGTTCAAAACTTTAAAAATTTTGGTCCCAAACATTGGTCATAGATAGTGTACTGAATGAATAAGCTTTTCAGCTTCCAAGAAAGTTATGTTTCAGATATGAAAAAGGAGAACAATGGAGAAAGAAGAATGCCCAGAAGCTATAAGGTCAATAAGCAAGAGGAGAATTTCCAGAGTAGAACCATGGCCTGATCAAAATTCCACACTCAAGGTATATGAAGCATATATCTACTCAGCGAGATTTCAAGATGGCTTCGGCCCAGAGACCACTACATGTTCCCCTAATCGTCCCCTTTTCCAAATTTGAGAGTTTGTTGCAGTTCTCTTGTTCCATTTCCACTAGTCTCTACCACGGGGTGGGGTCTCTGGATAAAGAGAAGTAATGTTCAGACTTGATATAGAAACTACCACATACCACCTAGGGTTCATGCACTTGGAGTTTGATATCATGACTTAAAGGAACTTTTGGTTTTCCTCACTGGGGTATGGGTGAGTAGGAGTGTGCTTTGTGTATGAAGGAGAGTGATCCAGATATTAAGGATCAGTAGGACAAGAAAGACTGCATTCCTTAATATTCTGGCTCAACTATATCTGGTTCTCATTTTCACAAGAAGGAGTCTTTCAGTTCCTCTTTTTCCAGTGAGGTCAGATGACTATTGCTGGCCAATGAGATGTGAGACAAAAGACATGGTCACTTCTAAATTACATATTTAATTCCTGGTGCAAGATTCTGCAGACTTCATGTTTCCCCACCTCCATGGTTCTGGAAGTGTGTGTCAAGATGGGGCCTTAAGTGATGAGGACAAAAAGACTCCCCTACCAACCTGTGTTGCACATTCAACATGAATGAGAATTAAACTTATGTTTTGTGAGGCCCCTGAGCTTCGGGACCTTGTCATTACAGCCTAACCTAGGCCATCTCCACTGATAAATCCACCAGAGGCTAGAGGGACTTGCGATTCCACATAATCTTCTTTCTGACTTATATGTTGATGTTGACAAATGTCTTTTCACAAAATAAGTGGAGCTATCTCATCCAAAACACACAATTTAAGGTTTCCTGACTTAATATCCAATCAATAGTCACATAGTATCTTTTGGTAAATTTTCTTTTCTTTTTCCTTTTTTTTAAATTTATTTGACAGACAGAGATCACAAGTAGACAAAGAGGCAGGCAGAGAGAGAGGGGGAAGCAGGTTCCCTGCTGAGCAGAGAGCTCGATGTGGGGCTCGATGTGGGGCTCGATGTGGGGCTCGATGTGGGGCTCGATCCCAGCACCCTGAGACCTGAGCTGAAGGAAGAGGCTTTAACCCACTCAGCCACCCAGGCGTCCCTCTTTTGGTAAATTTTCAAAGACAAACTTTACTTCTATAAAATCTCTAAAACTCTAGAAATAAGCAGGAAAGCCAATGCTTGATTTCTGAAATCTAGTCAGATCACACAAGGGTGGAATGGTGAAAGGAGCCTAAAGGAAAAGTCTAATTTTCTACAAGAAGAAATATTTATTAAAAACCATTATGAAGGGGCACCTGGGTGGCTCAGTGGGTTAAGCCTCTGCCTTTGGCTCAGGTCATGATCCCAGGGTCCTGGGATCAAGCCCCACATCAGGCTCTCTGCTCAGCAAGGAGCCTGCTTCCCCCTCTTTCTCTGCCTGCCTCTCTGCCTACTTGTGATCTCTGTCAAATAAATAAATTTTTTTTAAAAATCTAAAAAAAAAAAAAAAAACATTGTGAATATTTGGAATTGAATTAAATTATCTGTTCTACTGCCTGAAGAAGCTTCCAAAGGCAACAAAAGTGACTATTTCAAACCTCATTCTAAATATTAGGAAAAAATTCTTACTGACTGGCAGCCTGCCACAGACTCAAAATGATACCTTTTATGCCAATGAGACTGTATCAATCAAAATTAAATAAGTTCTTTCAATTTTCCTTAATATTTCTTAATATTCTGAAATAATTTTACTATTTCCAAAGAACAACTGACACATGAGAGATTTTTTTTCCCCCTAAAATAGTGACTATGGGGGCGCCTGGGTGGCTCAGTGGGTTAAAGCCTCTGCCTTCGGCTCAGGTCATGATCCCAGGGTCCTGGGATTGAGCCCCGCATCGGGCTCTCTGCTCAGCGGGAAGCCTGCTTCCTCCTCTCTCTCTCTCTCTGCCTACTTGTGATCTCTGTCTGCCAAATAAATAAAAATAAAAAAAAATATTTAAAAAAAAATAAATAAAATAAAATAAAATAGTGACTATGAAGAGTGCACGCTGCCCAATTTCCAGGTACCATGTCTCGTTCTAAAGAGACACGTGAAAGCAATGAGTACTTCTAATGGTAGCATAACAACTTTAAAACCTAAAAATAAAATATCAAAAGCAAACCAAGCTTTTTTCTTTTTTTTAACGTTCCCTTTATTTTAGATGGCGGGCAGCATTGGGTACATTGAGGTTTAGAATCTTTTCTAAAGCATTTCATTTCTGCCAGCACTTTAATATGAATTTCCTTCTGCTCTTGGCTCGTTATGGAACACACCGTATTAGGATAAAAGCTGTTCCAATGTTCTTTACCAAAGAGAATTTCACCTTCTCTGAATAGGAACCTCGCATCATACAGTTTAGTTTCTACAACTTACAAACAGTGGGATGTTAATGAACTGGGAGGCTCTCAAACTAAAATGTAAGTCCCTACAGCACAGGGCCTCTGCTTTCGTCTTCAGATTGAAATCTAGGCTGATGAGTGATGAACCTCTAGCTTTGCATTTACTTCTCCCTTTATTCCAATCGTGTCATTCCATTAAACTTACTTTTTCCATCTTAAGTGTAAATGAATGAAAATTATGGTCTTTACAAGTTCTATTTGGAGAAGATGTTTTGGAAAGAATCAGGGGACACTTGGCACTCTGGGCGAAGAAAATTTTAAGTAGAAAGACCACACTCGGGGCGCCTGGGTGGCTCAGTGCATTTAGCGGGCTACCTTTGGCTCAGGTCGTGGTCTCAGGGTCCTGGGATCAAGCCCCGCATAGGACTCTTTGCTCCGCAGGGAGCCTGCTTCTCTCTGACTCTCTGCCTGCCTCTCTGCCTACTTGTGATCTTTCTCTGTCAAATAAATAAATAAAATCTTGGAGGAAAAAAAAAAAAAGAAAGAAAGAAAGACCACACTCAGCTCTGAAAAATACATCTGGGCCTGTGGGGGAAGATGCTATATAACGGGAAAGTGGGAAATCATTGCTCTTGAAGTCCCTTGAAAGTCCAAGTCTATGGAAATCACAAACAGTTGAATGTAACGTTTCTTTCAGGAGATGTTAAGAGTCAAGTCTGCATATTGGTGGACTTGGGGCCAAAAGACAATTGGCCCACATGCTCATTACAAAATGAGCCAACACAGCAGGGGGACAATTGCATCACTTATGGTTGATTTCAACGGACATTGCACCAATCCAGATAATTTATGAACAAACAAAACTTTTTAATATAGTGCACTTACTGCATTGGTAAGCATGCAACAGGGTTTGAAACAAAGAAGAATTCAGAAACATGATATTTTGTATCTAAGAATAAATGGCCACTAAAGAATTAAAAGACTTCATTCTTTAAAGGAAAAGGGATATCCATTTTTGTCACATACTGACAGTGATTTGGGCTCACAGGCTCTAATAATATTCAGATCATTCCATTCCTCTCTTCCTCAAAGTATGCGATGCAAGGTTGACCTAGAGAACATTTGACCACTTCCACCTCTCCACCTCCGTTCATCTCCCGTTGGAAATGAATGCTAACTAAATCCTCTAAAAGTTCTATATCCGTCATCTGAAGTTCTTCCAGCCCAGTCAGAAGCACTGTCCTCTCCGATATTCCTGAAAACACCTGAAAAGGAAAATTAAAAAGATAAAGAGAAAATTTTCTGAGAGCTTCGAATTGTAGAACTTTAGATTTATAGAGCTCTGCTGCGTATTTTGGACCTTATCTTAGAAGAGACCAGGAGCCTCAGTAAGCTGTTTCATGCAAGAGCATATCCAAGTCAGATCTGAATTTCAGAAAGGTAACGCTGGTGGCATTATGATGAATAGAGGAAAGACGGGCATCTCTATGGACAGAAAGACCATGAAAGAGGTAGTCAGAGATGCCAGTGACCAAACGAATGTGAGAGATAAAGCAAAATGAAGAATTCAGCATGAGTTGTAGCTTTCAGGACAGTGAACCAGGTAGATGGGGGTGTCATTTAATACCTAAGTAGGAACAGAAAAAAGGAATAGGTTGAGGGTAAAGACAATCAGTTCAGAGAAAATGAGTAGGAAGAATTATTTTTATATTTTTTAAAGATTTTATTTATTTATTTGACAGAGAGACAGCGAGAGAGGGAACATGAGCAGGGGGAAAAGGGAGAGGGAGAGGGAGAAGCAGGCTTCCTGGAAGAATTATTCTTAAGGATAGTGGACACATGAGAGAAATACAGCTATGTCTCCACAAACAAAAATATTATACCATTATCTGAGTAATTCCAAGTTTTAAAAAGTATGTAAGAAATTAAATGAGGTACAGTTTTGCATTAAAATGTTTTTTTAAAAGACAAACTTATTTTGCACCAAGCGGATATGAAGAAACTATTTTGACATTGCTCACTAAAGATGAAACAGTAAGAGACTCACACCTTTTCCCTTATTTTTTGTGAGGTAGGGTTTAGTCATAAATCCCCAAAATGAAAGAAAAGAGATGACTTTACCTGAAAATTTTTCAAGTGTGTTTCTGTGTATGGAGAAACAGTAACTCTATAGCAGTTTTGATTTATATAAAGCGGATAGTCTTTCTTTTTCAAAATCTTGTCAGCAACTAGAAGTAAATTTTTAAAAAATTATTTTCTTCTTTATATCATAGACATTTTTATTCAAAGTTAAAACTTTCTTCAAACAGAACATTACAGTAAACAGTGAACTGAGTGGTTATGTTTTTGAAAATTCTGCAATCTACTTCACAGTATATAATTTTGAAAAATACAAGACCAGATAAGAATGGGGCTTAATAGATCCTTCTGTCTTGAACTATCCACTGCAGTCAATGCAGAGAGCTGTATGACCTCAGACAGATCTATCTTGAGCTACATAAAATGCAATAATCATCTGCAAAAAGTAACCTGCCCATCCTAACAAGACAGCGAGTTTCCCAGTTTCTCAAGAAGTATAACTGAAGTTATGATTAGAATTCTATACATATAGGTACACCTGGGTGGCTCAGTCAGTTAAGTGTCTGTCTTTGGCTCAGGTCATGATCCCAGGGTCCTGGGATCGAGTCCCGTATCAGGCAATGGGCTTCTTGCTCAGCGGAGAGCCCGCTTCTACCTCTAACCACTCCCCTAACCACTACCTCTAACCACTCCCCCTGCTCCTGTGCTCACTCTGTCTCGCTGACAAATAAATAAATAAAATCTTAAAAAAAAAAAAAAGAATACTATACATATACATTTTTATAATATAGACTTATATAATAAATTACTGTGTTACTATAATATATATTTCATACATAAAATCACTTAGTTATCCTGTAACTAATACATGATATTATTCAGTAAACTGACATAATGATGTTAACCAAAGAGAGGAGGGATCTGAATGTCATCTAGAAATGAAGGCAAATAACAGAAATTCATCAGGTTCCTCTAACACAAAGAATAATCAGATTTCTTTTTAGCAGCATTTTTCTCCTAGAGGGGAAAAAGATAATAATGTCTCCGATTGCATAAAGTTGAACAGAAACAGTTCTTAGGAATATCCTATCACTGTTTTTCCTCTCTCTCCAGTCCATTTAGAAGGAGCAATATGGTGCAGTGATTAACAGGACAGGTCCCTATCAGTGAGGATGTGGAGAAACTGAAACCCTGGGACATTGCTGGTGGGAGTATAAAATGGTACAGCGCTGTGCAAAACGGTATGGCCATTCCTCAAAACACTAAACACAAAATCACCACATGATCCAGCAATTCCAGAAAAATCTAGAAAGACATTCAACTAACCATATCTAACTACATAGTAGAAGAAAGGGAAGTTTAATGAAATGTCTCCACTTATGCTAAATTAATGCTCTTCTTTTTTATTTCAGTCTTCTTTGAAAAGAATGTATTACTCCGTTATGAAAAAACAGTCAATGCTTTTCAGTTGTATAACTGGATTTCTATTATATGTGCAGACCCAGGGGAAACCCCACAAACTGAATTAACTAGAGCAGGATTTTTTTTTAAATTTTTTAAAATATTTTATTTATTTATTTGACAGACAGGGATCACAAGTAAGCAGAGAGGCAGGCGGGCGGGGCGGGGAGGGAGCAGGATCCCCGCCAAGCAGGGAGCCTGATACAGGGCCCGATCCCAGGACCCTGAGATCATGACCTCAGCCGAAGGCAGAGGCTTAACCCACTGAGCCACACAGGCGCCCGAGCAAGATATTTTTACATGGAGAATCACTTGAACATATTAACAAAAGCAGCTGTAGAATTCTACATTTTTAATCATAAGAATGTAAACCCTCCTCTGATGATTTGGTAAAGATCCATTTCTATCTATAAAGGGAGCAGATGTCTAACTGTTCTTTCCAATCACCCTTTGTCTTCCTGGAATCTATTCCCTCCACCTAAGAGACCCTCATCTGTCAAAACAGGTGGGATGGAAGTGACAGTCTTAGACATATGTATTTTTAGATTTCTCTGCCACATACCCACTGTAACTTGGGGTAAGTCATTTGCCCTCCCAAGGACTCAGTTTCCACCTCAATAGAATGAGTATAACGTCTATCTCCAGAATCGTGCTGCAGATCAGAGGAGATACACTTCTGAACACCTGGCTCCTTGGCTGGCCTGTGATGAGGATGCAGAAAGACTGATGTGCTTGTTATACGTAATATTTCTCAAGAGCATTCCCAGAAATCATTTTCAGTACTCTACCATTTTATAAGGTTAAAAAAATCCCCTCTCATTATGCTATCTAATAAGTTCCAAATAAAAGAAGTAGAAAAGGAACACTTTTAGGAATGGCAGTTCATAAGGGTGCCTGGGTGATACACTTGGTTAAGCATCCCATTCCTGGCTTCTGCTCAGGTTCTGATCTCAGGATCCTGAGACTGGGCCCACAACTGGCTCAGCATGGAGTCTGCTTAAGAGTCTATCCCCGGGGTGCGTGGGTGGCTCAGTGGGTTAAGTCTCTGCCTTTGGCTCAGGTCGTGATCTCAAGGTCCTGGGATCGAGCCCCGCATCGGGCTCTCTGCTCGGTGGGGAGCCTGCTTCTCTCTCTCTCTCTCTGCCTGCTGCTCTGCCTACTTGTGATCTCTCTGTCAAATAAATAAATAAAACCCTTAAAAAAAAAAAAAAAAAGAGTATCTATCCCTCTTCCCCTGCCCCTCTCCAGCTCACTCACTCTCACTCTTGAAAATAAATGAATAAATCTTAAAAAAAAAAAAAAGAAAAAGAAAAGAAAAGAAAGAGGGGAGCCTGGGTGGCTCAGTGGGTTAAGCATCTGCCTTCGGCTCAGGTCATGATCTCGGGGTCATGCGATCGAGCCCTGAATTAGGCTTCCTGCTCATGGGAAGCCCACTTCTCCCTCTCCCACTCCCCCTGCTTGTGCACACTCTTGTTCTCTCTGTGTCAAATAAATTTTTAAAATCTAAAAAAAAAAAAGAAAAGAAACAGCAGAACATAATTTAAATGGTAAAGCACTCTGTAACTGCCTAACTGGGCGAATACCTCCAGGTTCCGTGAACGTGATCACAGCACTGCGGGACGGCTTATCGTACTGCACGCGGAGCACTTCCCCGCCTCCGTTTCTGGACTTAGAAAAGCTTAGTTCTAGCTTGTCTCTCATCTGATCTTCAGGCAATCCGTCAGGAATTTCAGTAACGTTGATCTTCACCTTAGAGTACGCTTCATGAACCTGGGAAATCATTCCACACTCAGCAACAGGGGTGAGAAAAGTGTTCACACCTGATAGAAATCTCGAAGGCAATAAACACCATGTTACCTGGAATCTGACTCCTGAATTTAATGGAACTGGCTTGGCCAAAACCTCCACTTCTACATCTTCTATCTTCACATGATGCTTCCCCATCCTGATGATGTTCTGGGCAACTGAAAAGTTATTTGGGAGTATGAACTGCCAATACTTGAATAAACGTTTTCGTTTTCAGTTTAAGAACAAATTATCCTAAAAATTTTAACTTTCCTTTCATGTTAAAGGATCTAATTTTTAAAATTTTCCTAGGACTTCCAAGTGTTATTGGTCTTGCCGCCAAAGTGGCAAATAAATATATTAATGTCGGAATGTCAAAACACATCAGTAATTACAAAGTAGTCAAAAGGTACAAACTTCTAGTTATAAGATGAAAAAGTACCAGGGATGTAACGTACAACATGCTGTGTGGTATATAGGAAAACTGTTAAGAGAGTAGATCCTAAGTGTTCTCATTACAAGCAAAAAAAGTTTTTTCCTTTTTTTTCCTTTTTTGTTGAATTTATGGGAATTCTGTTTATTGCACCTGTATGAGAAGATGGATGTTGGCTGCACCTGCTGGGTCACTGTTTCACAATATACATTAATCAAACCATCAGGTCATACACCTTAAGCTTAGTGATATGCATCAATTATTTCTCAGGAAAACTGCAAAAAAAGCTATAATGAGAAAGCGTCATCAAGTTCTAGACTCATTTCCTAAGAGATAAGCCTGGTGAGCCTTCAAATTCATGTATTATTTCAGCACAGCACACACCCTCTAGAATTCCCCTGTTGACAGAATGATGACAGAATTCCCTTAGTACATTAATTAAAGCACAGCCAGAAACTTCTTCCATGTTGAGTAAGTAGGAAAAAGTTGTGTGGGTCAGTGGCATTCTGACAATCTTATTTATCATTTGTCATCTTCTCAAAGTGTGAGTCTTTTCTATGTTTTTGCTATATTTAATGAGGACTTCTACTTTTACTAAAATGCTCTTGAAATCACTTTACTAAAATGATACCTATACCAATCACAAAACTATCAAATCCAATTTATTTGTGCAAATGGGAGAGGCTCAGTAATGTAATTACGCCAAAAATCATTAGAACTCCAGATAGCAACTGTATTTCAGTTTAAAATGCATGTGGGTGTGCATTTATTTTTAATTGTGTGACATGAGAGTTTATAACACTTCAGTTGTTAATACAGAGCTGCTTACTCTAATTTGTCATGACGATAAGAGATGCCCACTCCCGGTCTTATAAATCTCACATGTGTTTATGACAACCAGACAGCACACACATCACAGCTGAAGGAAGAGAGAAATAGGCTAAAAGGCAGGGCGTTGTCATGTGGGAATTCGCACTCATTGTACCATGATATGACTTGAATTACAATTTTTTTTTGTTAATGACAACAGGCAACAATAACAGAAAATGTCAATGAAGTAATACTTAGATGATGCCCTTTCACTCCCACACCCCCCACCCAAACCCCTCCAACATCTGGTTATCTGACGCAGCTGAGAGGACCACTTGCGTTTCAACTTTTGTAACTCTATCAAAGGCCAACTCCTGTTTAATTGTGTACAAGCCCAAAGTTGTCCCAGGAGAGCAAGACCTGAGAGCCGTGCCCAGAATGGAAGCAGCGATAGAGCTGTTTCTGAAGACAACCCTGGTTCCAGCATTCCCGGGTAATTCCTGCACAGAATCCCTGCCTCCCAAATCCTCGCTTCTGTCTTTTGGTTATATCCCCATTACCATTGCCAACTGACAACACAGCGCCCTTGGCCTCCTCCTCTGCCCTCAGCTCAAGGGTAGATCCAGGGTGGACCCATACAGGTGAACCAACTGTATGTTCACATGCTGACCTACTAGAATGCCTTTCTTTTTAGTATTTATTTGCAGGCTATAGTGAGATACCAGGTGTAAGGAGATACAAGTTATAATCCTAGATTATCAGAATCTGAGCACTGGAAAAGCTTAAGACCATCTGACCACCCCCGCCATAACTGGACAAACGGAAGACCAAAGGCCTGGAAGAGTGGCCTGCTCCAGGCACTGTTGGTCTAGTACAAGGCACATGGATACTCATGGGTTTGACTCTCAGTTTTGCAATTTTTAAACTATATAGACCTTGAGCAAGTTCTTTGTCTTCTTTAAGTTTCAGTTTCTTTATCTGGAAAATTCCTAATGAGTAGCAACGACAGCTCTCATTTACTAGGTGTTTATTATGTGTCAGACACTGTGCTAAATATTATGTCAGCATTTCTCATTTAATACTCAACCCAACCCATGAGGTAGGTACTACCACAAAGGCTGTCAGAAAAATCTGAGATTCAGAAAGAACCCAACCCAAATCACACTCTAGAAATGGACTAAGTTGGCACTGAAAGCCAGACTGTCCTATTGTGCCCCCAGCTCTGAACAGGGTCCTACATCATGGCAGATTCAGCTAACATCAGGTCCCTTTCCCAAATCTCTGACTCTTGGGCTTTTTCCATTCACCAGTAACGTGCTCTTAGGTAAGTCACTTAAACACCCAAGAATTTGTTTTCTTAGTTACAAGATGTAAATAATAATTCTCCTATCATATTGCTTTCACAGAGTCATGAGAATATAAACAGATGTCTGTGAGAACCCTCTGAGACCTGAGTAGAGCTCTGCTAGCTTAAAACATTATTACTAGCATCACTTGGAGGTAGCAGGTGTAGAAAGATGGTATTGGGGGCGCCTGGGTGGCTCAGTGGGTTAAAGCCTCTGCCTTCGGCCCGGGTCATGATCCCAGGGTCCTAGGATCGGCCCCGCATTGGGCTCTCTGCTCAGTGGGGGGCCTGCTTCCTCCTCTCTCTCTCTGCCTGCCTCTCTGCCTACTTGTGATGTCTGTCAAATAAATAAATAAAAATCTTAAAAAAAAAAAAAAGAAAGAAAGAAAGATGGTATTGGACATAACAATACCTGGGCTTGAGTCCCAGAGGCATCATATTATGAACAAGTGATCACATTCAAGGCACTTAATGTCTCAGTTTTCTCATCATAAAACGGGATAATCATATCTGCCCCAAGATGTCACAATGAGATGAGATGAAATGATAGATATAAAAATTGTAAAACAATAGATCAAATATCTAAGAAAGCTCTTTGAAAGTCTCTGTGCTTTCCAAAAAGTAACGTGGTCAAATTTTTTAGCGTTACTCATACCTTCTTCTTTTTCAAAGGTGATAAGGGCTTGTCCTTTCTGCAGCTCATAAAGAACTTGTGAGCTCACTTGAAATGAACAGGAGATATTTAAAAGCTGGCTGTTATTCTCAGGATTCTCTAACGATGCGAATTTCACCTTTGTTTCAGGAATATCCTCTTTAATCTAATTTAAACAGAAATGTTTGATTAAAATCAAGGCAAGAAATAACTTAAGCCCTTCTTGTGATAATGTGATTTGAACGTCCAATAATTCATTCTCCACTGATTTCAGAATCCCACAAAATACAGTGCGGTCTTATTTAATAACCTTAGTAATGACTTCTTCCTAGGTAAGTACTTAGTAATGTAATCAGATGCTGATCCTTTAATATCATTTCCCAGATTAAATTATAAATACATAATCTCTCACTTTTTCTAATCAATGTTTAAACTAGCCAATATTGTATAGTGTTTGATTCTAAAGCCTACATCATTCCTGTAGATAAGCACCTTTTAAACAACTGCACCAATAACAGGCTATCTTACCAAGAAATCATTAGACAGTACGTTTACTCTCACTACAAAGCAGTATAAACTAGAGTTGAGTATATACCATGTTTATTTTGATAGCAAACCCAGATAATTTTATCCAAAAACAAAGACTCCTGAATTATAGGATTTAACATTAATCAAATTTAAATTCCCCCTTACCCAACACCTGTCCATCAACTTTTTAACCATTATCAAACTTAGATTTATAAAAATGTGAAGGGAGACTATCAGCAAAATTCGTAATCTGAAAGATAAATTTACATGGTTGTAGTTATCTGTTTAAAATCATTGGGAATAACAGGCATATACAATTATACATAAATGCACAAATGAATCTGTTGTTTGCATTTCTATTTCCCATATTTTATATGCTGAAAGAGAATGTTTGTGTTATCACAAAGGGGTTAGAAATATTCAGTGTTATTTGACCTACTCTCACATTTGTTCTGTATCTTCACAGATAACTTACATAGAATTTCTCATCAGCATAAATCCAATTTCAAAATAATTGGCAGTGTCTGAGAAAAAGCAAAAATTTTCCCAACACTGTGGAAGTACTCAATAAAATGCTGAAAAGTCGAGAGCTTTCTGGAATTAGAGTGCCTGATTCTGGTCTTGGGCACACTTGGCCAGGAGCCACTCACCTATGCTCCCTAGACCACAGTTTCAGTCCTCTGTAAATTGGATCAGCTGAGCTGGCTCCGTTCCCAAGGCCCTTTGAGTTGTAGGATTAAGTGATTCTTCTCCAGTCTGAGAAGTAACCAGAACTGTAAGTGTTCGCTAAGTCCCATAAACATGGCGAACCCCACTTCCTGATATTCAGTATCTTATCCCCCATTTCAGAAACAAAAAGTGACAATGTTCTAAGCATTAAAACTAAAGACAGGATTTTTTTTTTTAACAGTGTGAGTTCTTGGGTGCCTGGGTGGCTCAATCGGTTAAGCACCTGGCTTCAGCTCAGTTCATCATCCCAGGGTCCTAGGATCGAGTCCTGCATCAGGCTCCCTGCTCCTGGGGGAGTCTGCTTCTCCCTCTGCCTCTGTCTTTCTGTCGCTCTCTCTATCTCTCATGAATAAATAAATAAAATATTTTTTTAAAAATACAAGTTGCTATGAAGAAAAAAAGGGTGAATGCCTAATTCAAGTACAGGAAAATTTAGGAGAGAATTTAAACGGTGAAGATATACATCCAATTTTTTTTTTTAACTGTAAAATTCATTTAAATTACTTGGATGAGAAGAACAATAAAGGAACTTAGTGAGAAGACAAGAATTTGATCCAAAAGTGACTGATCATGACCATCATCTTTTTTTTGTTTTTGAGCGAACATATATATACATAGAAAAACAAAAATATATACATAAATTTTAAAAGTGTATTATCAGGGGCGCCTGGGTGGCTCAGTGGGTTAGGGCCTCTGCCTTCGGCTCAGGTCATGATCCCAGGGTCCTGGGATCAAGCCCCACATCCAGCTCTCTGCTCAGCAGGGAGCCTGCTTCCTCCTCTCTCCATGCCTGCTTCTCTGCCTACTTATGATCTCTATCTGTCAAATGAATAAATAAAACCTTAAAAAAAAAAGTGTATTATCAGAAATGCACAGCCAGATGAAATTTTATGAAGTGATCACACACATATGTGACCAGAACCCTGATCAATAATCAGAACATGACCAACACCCCAGAAGCCTCCTTGGGCTCCCTGGTACCTCCGAATGTAACCAGGATACTAACTGCTAACATCCTCCTTTTGTGCTTTATTTAAATGCAAGTATATGGTGTGCCCTCTTTTATCTTTTCTGGCTCAACATTGTATTTATGAAATTTGTGCATGTGGCTGCACGTAGTTGTAGTCCATTCATTCTCATTGCTGTGCAGGATTCCACTGCGTGCATACACCCCAAATTAATAATTCATTCTACTACGGAGGGACAGTTGAGCTATTTTCAGTTTGGGGCTATTACAAACAATGGTGCCATCAATGACCACAATGTTTTAAAAGTGAATTTTGTATAACTAAAATTGGTTTTTCTGAAAAATGGTGTCAGTTAAAAACGTGATACATAAAATCATTAAAGAGGTATCTGGAAGGCAGCTATGCTCACCACTATACCACCAATGCTAATCATTAAAGAGGTACCTGAGATGGCACAAAAACAGGCACACAGATCAATGGGGGAGAATAGAGAACTCAGAAATGGGCCCTCAACTCTGTGGTCAACTAATTTTCAACAAAGCAGGAAGGAAGGTCCAAAGGAAAAAAGACGTGTCTTCAACAAATGGTGTTGGGAACACTGGACAGTCACATACAGAATGAAACTGTACCATTTTCTTATACCACACACAAAAATAGACTCAAAATAGATGGAAGACCTAAATGTGAGATAGGAGTCCATCAAATTCCTTGAGGAGAACACAAGCAGCAACCTCTTTAATCTCAGCCGCAACAATTTCTTCCCAGAAACATAGCCAAAGGCAAGGGAAGCAAGGGCAAAAATGAACTACTGGGACTTCATCAAGATAAAAAGCAAAGGAAACAGTCAACAAAACCAAAAGACAACCAACAGAATGGGAGAAGACATTTGCAAATGACGTATCAGATAAAGGGCTAGTATCCAAAAGCTATAAAGAACTTACCAAACTCGGGGCACCGGGATGGCTCAGTGGGTTGAAGCCTCTGCCTTTGGCTCGGGCCGTGATCCCAGGGTCCTGGAATCGAGCCCCACATTGGGCTCTCTGCTCAGCGGGGAGCCTGCTTCCCTTCCTCTCTCTCTGCCTGCCTCTCTGCCTGCTTGTGATCTCTGTCTGTCAAATGGATAAATAAAATCTTAAAAAAAAAAAAAAAAAGAACTTACCAAACTCAACACCCAAAAAACAAATAATCTAATCAGAAATGGGCAGAAGATATAAACAGTCATTTCTGCAAAGACACCCAAATGGCTAACAGACACATAAAAAAGGCCTCAACATCACTTGGCTTCAGGGAAATACAAATCAAAACCACAATGAGATATCACCTCACACCAGTCAGAATGGCTAAAATTAACAAGTCAGGAAACAACAGATGTTGGCGAGGATGCGGAGAAAGGGGAACCCTCCTACACTGTTGGTGGGAATGCAAGCGGGTGTAGCCACTCTGGGAAACAGTATGGAGGTTGCTCAAAAAGTTGAAAATAGAGCTACCCTATGACCCAACAATTGCACTACTGGGTATTTACCCTAAAGATATAAATGTAGTGATCCGAAGGGGGGACATGCACCCTAATGTTCATAGCAGCAATGTCCACAATAGCCAAACTATGGAAAGAGCCCAGATGTTCAACAGATAAATGGATGGAGAAGATGTGGTATATATACATATATACAATGAAATAATAGTCAGCCTTCAGAAAAATGAAATCTTGCCATTTGCAATGATGTGGATGGAACTAGAGGGTATTATGCTAAGTGAAATAAGTCAATCAGAGAAAGACACTTATCATATGATCTCACTAATGTAAGAAATTTGAGAAACAAGGCAGAGGATCACAGGGAAAGAGAGGAAAAATGAAGCAAGAAGAAACCAGAAAGGGAGACAAACCATAAGAGACTCTTAATCTCAGGAAACAAACTGAGCATTGCTGGAGTGGAGGGAGCGGGGAGGGATGAGGTGGCTGGGTGACAGACATTGGGAGGACATGTGCTATGGTGAGCGCTATGTATTGTGTAAGACTGATGAATCACAGACCTGTACCCCTGAAACAAAAAATATATGTTAATAATAATTGAAAAAAAAGTTTTAAAAAAAAAAAAATAACATTTGAAAAAAGTCCCCCTGGAAAAAAAAAAAAAAAAAAAAAAGGTACCTGGAAGTTTCCGGTGGCCTCTTGTAACTCAGTTTCAAGCCTTTGGATCTCCTCCTTTAACTGAGTATTTTCCTTTACAATTTCATCAATTAATCTCTAAAAAAAAAATCAAACAACATCAAAAAATTCAACAGCCCCTGACCTCATTTTTCTAAATGAATTAAAGAAGCTAACTTTCTATCACCCTGATAAAAGCCAAAAAAACACACTATCACCTGCAGATTCTCCTACCTCTGACAAGTATTATTATCTCCTTTATACAATCAGGGAAACTACCTTTCACATTAGACCAAAGTCATAGACATTTTTCTAGTAGAGCAAGGATTGAGAGCCAGACCTAAATCTTATCAACTCCTTTCCTGGCTATGTGACAACAATATGACTTTCAAGTTGCACTAGAGGGACATCTGGGTGGCACAGTCAGGGAAGCATCTGACTTGGTTTCCACCCAGGTCATTGTCTCAGGGTCATGAGACTGAGCCCTCAATGTTGGACTCTGTGCTCAGTGTGGAGACAGCTTATGACTCTCTCTCCCTCTCCTTCTGCCCCTCCTCGCCACAAGCTCAGGCTTGTTCGTGTGCTTTCTCTAAAGTAAATAAATAAATCTTTAAAACATGAAGAAGTAAATTGCACTGTAATTGTGGACATATGTTACTTGGGGGCAATTAAAAAATGTTTTTGCTGGATTCCCGCAGTACAACTCCCTTTACATGTCAGACATACGGCCCTGGGTAAGTGGCTTAAGCCACCTGAGCCTCCATCTCCTCTTGGGTCTGATCAGATAATTGCTAACTAAGCTCTTAACATCAGAGTGCAAATCAAAGGAAGGATGGAGGGAAAGAAAAAACAGCTAATGTTGTAAGAAAAAGAACAGAAGTATGATTGTTTTCACAAGGCTTGAATAATGGAAGAAAAAAATTTTGAAAACTCTAAAATCTTCCCAAATTTAAAGTAATGTTGGGCAAAAACATCTAAAACATCCCTCACTGCAAAACTAATAGATAAAAATTAATTTTAATAGTAATATTTACCTCTCTTTGTTCATCTTTCATAAATTCTTTATCTGACAAAGGCTCCTTAAGAACTTGTTTTTTGTTATCCTCATCGGCTGCCATGATTACCTAATTATTTCAAAAAGTAAATATTTTTAAAAATAGTATATATACACAAATTCAAGAAGAAAGAAATAACTTTTACTATTTTACAGAAGAAGAAACATCTCTTCTTTGCTGTATCTTTTTTCCTATCATCAAAGTCTTTACTATCATATGGCTTATATTTGAACAAAGTCTATATTTCAAATAACTTTCACACCTATAAATATATAAAAGCATTCTAAAAATCATTTGCTTTTCAACACAATAATAGAAAATGACAGGTATTAATATTCCTTTGAAGTTCACATCTTAATCATATATGGTACCCCATTTTAAAAGATTACTATTTTGGTCTTTTCAAAGATTTTGATTTAAACATCCAATTCTGGGGCTCCTGGTTCCCCCTCTCGCTGTGTCTATCTCTGTCAAATAAATAAATAAAATCTTAAAAAAAAAAAGTTTAAACATCCAATTCTTCCTATTGTATTTCCCAAATGTAAATGGACTAAAAAGCACCCCTGCCAAACTCCTCTACATGTACAGTAGTTCTTTCTAAAAAATTTTTTTAAAGATTTTATTTCTTTGACAGAGAGAGAGAGGCAGCGAGAGAGGGAACACAAGGTGGGGGGAAGCAGGAGAGGGAGAAGCAGGCTTCCTGCTGAGCAGGGAGCCTAATGTGGGGTTCGATCCCAGGACCCTGGGATCCTGACCTGAGCCAAAGGCAGATACTTAACCAACTGAGCCACCCAGGTGCCCCTTTCTAAACTTTTTTTAAGTAGGCTCCACACCCAGCATGGAGCCCAATGCGGGGCTCAAGCCCACGACTCTGAGATCATGACCCAGGCTGAAATCAAGAGTCTGATGTTTAACTGACTGAGGCACCCAAGAGTCCCTACATGTACAGAAGTTCTTATCTGGAGTTTTCACAGATGCTCCCTAGTCCATACACCGGAACAGGAAAAAAATTACATCTTTACTTCTAATACTCTCTGGTTGAAATTTAGCATTCCCTTCAAATATGAATATAGGCAACAAGCCACATTGCATTTGCAGCACCTGCGACAAACGTCTCCAAGACGGCACAAATATTTTCATAAAATGTCGTAACTAGGGGCGCCTGGGTGGCTCAGTGGGTTAAAGCCTCTGCCTTCGGCTCGG
Source organism: Enhydra lutris kenyoni (assembly GCF_002288905.1). Classification (NCBI taxonomy): domain Eukaryota; kingdom Metazoa; phylum Chordata; class Mammalia; order Carnivora; family Mustelidae; genus Enhydra; species Enhydra lutris. The sequence goes on from NW_019154085.1 coordinate 49,914,755, forward strand.
GTCATGATCTCAGGGTCCTGGGATCGAGCCCCGCATCAGGCTCTCTGCTCAGCGGGGAGCCTGCTTCCTCCTCTCTCTCTGCCTGCTTCTCTGCCTACTTGTGATCTCCGTCTGTCAAATAAATAAATTAAAAAAAAAAAAAAGTAACTATTGCAGATATCCTGAAATATAGTTTGTGTAAAATTTTCCTTCAAAATTATCGCAGTTATTAAATTCACTACTAGGTCTTATAATATAATGTAATATATTGATATATATTACTTTATTAAAAATTTGCTTAATATTCTGATAATGATATTTCAATATAATTAATTTCCTTTGTAATTCTATATATTTTACTTTATACATTTAAAAACTTTTTTTTTTAAAGGTCCATGAACTTTATCAGACTGGGAAGGAATCCATGGCACAAAAAAGTAAAGAACATTTGCCTGCATATGAATTTGCTGAGATGGAGAGGTCCCAGATCAAAAATGAATCAAGGAATATCATAACTGTTTTTATTGCGTTTGAGGCACATTAATAACCAGTTTGTGATATAATCCTCTAAAATTTCAAGTAGCTAAATTCTCACTATTCCTATAGAAAAAAAAAAAACAGGAAAAATATTTATTCCTCCTTAAAAAAAAGAAAACAGAAGACTGGCAAAAAATTAGTGTGAACACAAGCAATGTCCAAAAACAGAGGGGATCAGAGGGCACCTAGATCTTGGTTTCTAATCTATTCCCCAGTAAAGGGAACCAGGGTTCCCTGGAACAATGGCTGATTCTACCTATGGGTCAGGAAATACACAAGATAAGCCTAGAGCTTCCAGCAGCCAAAGGTACATAAAGAAGATTTTCAAGTAAGTAAATATACAGAGGATAAAAGGAGTCAGGTTCTTCATTGCCAGAGAAGTTAATTATAAATATAGAAAGACAGAAAACTAGGGGCACCTGGCTGGCTCAGAGGGTTAAGCCTCTGCCTTCGGCTCAGGTCATGATCCCAGGGTCCTGGGATCAAGCCCCTCATTGGGCTCCCTGCTCAGTAGGGAACCTGCTTCCCTTCCTCTCTCTCTGCCTGCCTCTCTGCCTACTTGTGATCTCTGTCTGTCAAATAAATAAATAAAATTTAAAAAAAAAAAAAAGAAGGAAAGAAAAAACTAGAATGAATGCTGTGGATGGGAAATGGAACTATCAGTGTAAACTCATGACTTCCAATGAGACAGAATGAGAGAAAGATACAGAGATGGAGATATGTGTGTGTGTGCTCACACGTATACACACCGTACGTATCTATGTATATATCCCTAACTCTGTCTGCTCAGAGGGCCTGGAAGCAATGAGTACACCTAGCACCAAGAATTAGGTTTCTTTTTTTTTTTTTTTTAACATTTTATTTATTTATTTGACAGAGAGAGAGACACAGAGAGAGAGGGAACAGAAGCAGGGAGAGCCAGAGAGGGAGAAGCAGGCTTCCAGCTTAGCTGGGAGCCCGATGCGGGCCTCGATCCCAGGACCCTGAGATCATGACCTGAGCCGAAGGCAGCCGCTTAATGACTGAGCCACCCAGACACCCAAGAATTTGGTTTCTAATACCATTTTCCCTTACAAGGCACCAAGGGTTTTCAGAGAAATGTTTGATTACAGGACTGGAACAGGAAAAATACAAAATAAGCACCTTAAGGTGCCAGAAAGCAAGAAAGTGTTCAAAGAATGATGAGGGCATTTAAAAAAAAAAACAAAAAAACAAACAAAAAAAAAAAACACAGAATCCAGCCTGAAGAAGTTCTCACTAGCCAAGTCGAAGAATAAAATAAGCATAAAAAAATAATGACAGCAATGATTAAATCCACTGAGTAAAAGAAAAACTACGAGTCCATACTGACATGCATACACACATACACAAACCGAAATTTTAGTGAGAAAATGTCCATCTAGTTAGTTTCAAAATACTTCCCCATAAGATACTTATTAATTTCAAAGGGAGGCAGGGGGGGTGTCTGTTTGGCTCAGTGGGTTAAGCGGCTGCCTTCAGCTCAGGTCATGATCCCAGAGTCCTGGGATAGGGCCCCACATCCGGCTCTCTCCCTCCCTCTCTCTCTGCCTGCCACTCCTCCTGCTTGTGTCCTCTCTCTGTCAAATAAATAAAATCTATTTTTTTTTTTTAAGATTTTGTTTATTTACTTGACGGATAAAGAGCACAAGTAGGCAGAGAGGCAGGCAGAGACGGGGGGGGGGGGGCAGGCTCCCTGCTGAGCAGAGAGCCCATGCAGGGCTCCATCTCAGGACCCTGAGATCGTGACCTGAGCTGAAGGCAGAGGCTTAACCCACTGAGCCACCCACTGAGCCACCCAGGCGCCCCTCAAATAAATAAAATCTTAAAAAAAAAAAAAAAAGAAAAGAAAAGAAAAGAAAAGAAAATTTCAAAGGGGGGAAGTAGCTTTATATTGAAGAAGCCAGGCAGACGGCAACATAATAAAATAATCAAAGTAAATAATGAAATATGTCAAAATCATCTGCCATCTGATAGAGTGCACTTAGAACACAGCATGACTTCTATGATATTCTTGCCAAAGATACATAATCTGAATCTCAGCAGGAGGAAACATTAAACAAACCGCCTTGTTCTCTTCAAAAGTGTTAAGTTCATGAAAGCCAGGGAAAGGCTGAGAAACTCTTTTGGTCAGGAGACTACAGGTTCATCATAACTAAATGCAATGCATGACTCTGAACTGGGTCCTTTTGCTATACAGGATATTATCTGCACAACTGTCAGAATGTGAACTGGATCCAAGGATTAGATGGCAGTAAAGTATCAATATTAATTTCCTGATTTTGGTTACTGAATTTTAGTTACATAAAGAATACCTTTTTGGAGGGCACCTGGATGGCTCAGTGGGCTAAAGCCTCTGCCTTCGGCTCAGGTCATGATCCCAGGGTCCTGGGATCAAGCCCCGCATGGGGCTTTCTGCTTAGTAGGGAGCCTTCTTCCCCACCCCCTCTCGCTGCCTGCCTCTCTGACTACTTGTGATCTGTCAAATAAATAAATAAAATCTTTTTTAAAAAATGCCTTTTTTGTAGGAAATATATATTCAAGAAATTCCAGGGTAATAGGTCTTGAAGTTAGAATCTTATTCTCAAATAATTCCAGAAAAAGAGAAGCTGTTTGTATTGTACTTGCAACTTTTCTGTAAGTCTGAGATGATTTCAAAATGCATCAGTACCTCCCTATTGCACCAACCACCTACCTAGTCCTTACAATGACACACAATAGTCATCCAAGGTCTTATACAATCTAACCAAAATTTTCTAGTCTTATTTAGATAACTTCTAGACTAAGTACCCTAACCACACTAAACACTCACAGGGTCCTTCTTATCCCTCTTGTCCCTTAATATGTCATATCCTTCCTTTCCTCCCAACCTCAATGAAATTCTACTGTTCTTAAGGTCTACCCCAAGTTTCCCCCGAGTTTTTAAAGCCTATTCTGATTCCCCTACAGGACATTACTTCTCCCTCTTTTAGCTCTTTTAGAGAGCTTCAATTATTTTTGTATCCATGTCACTTTCCATGACTAGATGGTCATGACCTTGAGGCCAAGGACCATGCCCACTCCTCCTTGCATCTATTCAGAGCATAATATAAGCAAACACACTGAAAACTCTCATTATTTACAGAATTGTGTGGTATCTTATTCTGTTCAGGACATACCATGCATATGAAGTTTTGTTATTACGTTTCCAGAAAGCAGAAATGGCAACATTTTTTTATTGCTTAAAAAAAAAAAATCAATATTCTTGGGGCGCCTGGGTGGCTCAGCCATTAAGCATTTGCCTTTGGCTGGGGTCATGATCCCAGAGACCTGGGATCAAGCCCCGGGATCCAGCCCTGCATCGGGCTCCCTGCTCAGCGGGAAGCCTGCTTCTCCCTCTCTCACTTCCCACTCCCTAGGCTGTGTTCTCTCTCTCTCTCTCTCTCTCTCTGTGTCTCTCTCTGTCAAATAAATAAAATCTTCAAAAAAAAAATCAATATTCTTAAGTGCTTGTAATGAAGATTCTCAATATATTTAACTCATATAAATAGTCTACTACTACAAAATATTCCCAGAACTTTTTCTGGTATATTTAGGGTCTGGATACTTTCCTTCTTTGCATGAGTGGACTGTATGCTAATAGGCTTCCTTTTATGCCATTATATGGTAGGCAAAACAATGACCCTCTCAAAGATACCTACGCCTAATCCCCAGAATCTATGAATATGTCAAATTACAATTAAGGTTGTAGATTGAATTAAGATTGAATTAAAGCTGACTTCAATATGAAAATCATTCTGAATTATCTGTAGGGCCAATATAAGCATGAGGGCCCTTAAAAGTAAAAGAGGAAAGCAAAGTCAGAGTGAGGTGTGACAACGGAATAACGGTCAAGAGAGATGCAGCGTTGCTGCCTTTTTATAGGGAGAAAGGGCATCACTAAGTTCCGGAAGGTGGGCAACATATAGAAGAAGGGGGAAAAAAACCCATAAAATAGATTCCCCCCAGTAGCCTCCAGAAAGGAAGGCAACCCTGCAGACAACTTAATTTTAGGCCAGTGGAATCCAGGTTGGACTTCTAGCCTACAGACTGTTAAAATAATAAGTCTGTAGTTTGTTGTTGTTTGGTTTATTATTATTATTGTTATTTTAGATTTTATTTATTTATTTGTCAGAGAGAGAGAGCACTAACAGGGGGAGTGTCCGGCAGACAGAGAAGCAGGCTCCCCACTGAGCAAGGAGCTGGATATGGGACGTGCTCCCAGGACCCCAGCACCACGACCCCAGCCAAAGGCAGACGCCCAACCGACTGAGCCACCCCAGTGTCCCTAAACTTGCGAGTTTTAAGCCACTAAGTTGGTGGTCATTGTATCACCACCACCCACCATCACCTATCTTCCTGTACTCATATCTCTTTGTCCCAGGTAAGACAGAACGGAATCTTTCCACATGCTTGCCTGGCAGCAAAATGAAAGGAAATGAGGGGATGGAACAAAGGAGGGGGGGATTAATAAAATGGTTATACACAAATATAGTTTTTTTTTTTTATTAAGTATGCATGGTCAATAGACAGAAAAACATCGCATTCTCCTTTAGATATCTCTTTCGAGAAAATCCCTGGGTATTCTGAAAAGTGAGGCACAACTGCCAAACCCTGCACGGGCCTGGGAGAGTAAATCTCCTTAAGGAATCAAGTTTCCCTAAACTCTCTAGAGAGACACTACTGAAACAGTGGGGAAACACAGACCATTTTACATGTCAATTTCCGAAATTAAGCAAACCGCTCGAAGACTAGGTCAGAGGCAGCGGGTGGGGCGGGGGGAGGGGGGAGAAGGGGGAAGGGCGGAGGAGGGACGGGGTGGGCGGGGAAGAGGGGGGACTGACGAGGCCCGCCTCGCCCCCGCCTCCACCCCCATCCTGGCGGCCCCGTCCCATAGCGAGCTGTGAGCTCCCCGCAGGGCCCTGCCGGCGTTGCGGTGGGCAGGGCCCCGCGGACCATGCCTCCCCCCGACGCGGGCCTCTCTAGGAGCAGGGCTGGCAGCCAGGGAACCGGGCAGGGCGCCCACTCACCCGTCTCGCCGGTGGAACACAGCGCCGGGAGCCCAGCACGCCCGCCCTTCCGGGAAAAACGGCTGGGCGGTGCGCGGAGTGAGCGCCCGTGCGAGTGGCCGGGAGCCCCGCGGGCTGGGCGGGCCGCCAGGGTCCCCGAGGCTGGCGCGGCCGGATTCCCCAGTGTGCCCGTCACTCAGAGGAACAGCTGGGTTCCTGAAACAAAAAAGAAGAAAGAGGGCAAAAGGAAGGGAAGAAAAAGAAAGCTCCGCTCCAGTGGGGATTTTCTTTAAAACTAACCACTGTTTGGAATACCAAATATGGTGTCTGCAGGGAATAATTATTAACGAGTTACGAGTATTTTCAGTTTCGATTTTTAAAACACGGCTCTTTTGATAGAGAAGATAAACTGTTAGGTAGCGAAGCCGGAAGGGGTTTGGGCAACATAAGTGAAGGGGATTAAACAGGTACAAACTTGCAGTTACAAAACAAATTAGTAACATACAATGTACAACATAGGGAATACAGTAAATATCGTAGTAACTCTATATGGTGGCAGATGGTAACTAAGCTTATCATGGGGGCCATCACTATGATGTACACCCGAAATGAATAGGCTATAGTAAGTCAACTATACTTAAATTAAAAAATAAAAGTGGTTTTTTGTTTTGAGAGAGTTTATCCAAAACATTTTCCTGAAGTTTGCATAAACACTAATTTCAGGGCGTGTTTTTAAAAATCACTCTTTTTATGTGTATATTACTGGACATACAGTTGACAAAGTGGATAGAAACCAAATAAGGTCAAAGTGGTAGTCCCTCTTCAAGATAGTAACTCTCACTGTAATTTATTGGTCATTTTAACCTCAAACTACAAATATTTACAGCCAGCGCAAGGTCAATTTTTGTCTTTTGCAACATTTTCTGGGCTGTGAAGTTGGGAAAGCTGTCGTGTTCACTTGGTTTCTATGACCCATGTCTCTTGAAAGTTTTCTTATAATCTTCTCTTCTGTTGTGAAGTTGTAAATAAATGCTTCATTAAGTGTCATCTTTTCCTTTGAAAACAAAAACATCTGGCTTATTTCAAGAACTTCAGTGTTTCTTAATCTTACACAAAGAACCACCTCACAGCTGCACTTGCTCATAAACAGAGGTCAGGGAGGGGATGTGTCAAAATGATACATTCTAGGATATAGTGCTATAGAGTTATATAAAATAATCAATACAGTGGTCTAAAAAAACATACTTACAAAGGTCAAATTCATTTATATCAAGAATACTGAGGGAGGGGCGCCTGGGTGGCTCAGTGGGTTAAGCGGCTGCCTTCAGCTCAGGTCATGATCCCAGGGTCCTGGAATTGAGCCCCACCACCCGTCCCCCTCTCTGCTCAGCAGGGAGCTTGCTTCTCCCTCTCGCTCTGTGCTTTCTCTCTCTCTCTCTCAAATAAATAAATAAAATCTGGAAAAAAGAAAAGAATACTGATGGGAATAAAGTTGCTTTTCTAAGTGAAAAAAAATAAAGTAGTGCATGACAAGGACTTTTGTTCTCATCTGCCCAGTTAGAAAGTATTAAAAAAAAACTCCCATCTGTTGCAACTTGAGAATGAGTTCCGTTCCACCTTAGAATTTTAGAGTGCATGAACTCTAGAGGTTATCTTGTTCAACAATATTTCTTCTTTATCTTATTTTTGTTTTTCATAAGCAGATGATAAGCACTAGGACCAGACCGGAGGAGGACTGATCTAATATTGACTCAGATCCTGTTAAAGTGCAAAAGATAACAGATAGTAGGGAAGCCTTTTTTGGGCCACCTACATGCTGAAGCTGGGTCATGTGAGACAGTCTTCAGATCCAGAACTCTGCAAAGTGATGGGGGGGTCTAACAATGAGTAGTCAGCTGCTGGACATATTATTATTAACAATCATAATTGTTCATCTAAAGAGGACTCCTGGACATTTTATAATCTTCTTGTATTTTGCCAACAGTATGAAATATAGGAATTACCTGCGTATGTAGATGAGTACACGAAGGCTTAAAGAGGTGATGAAAATCAAGCAACTAATCAATGACGACACTGATACCATATTTTACTCTCAACCATGAAATCCAGTATCTCCACACTGTGTTCTATGGTGCCTGGAGAAGAAAGAATTCCATGGACGAATATGATGGGGAAATGTTGCATACTGGATGATTCACGATGCACATTAGCACAGTAAGAGTTCTGAAAGATACTGCAGGAAAAAATTAAAGCACACATTAAACAGTTTAACTTTATTCAACCTTGAATTTATCAAACTAATTTGACCACCAAATTCTTTTTCTCGTGGAGCAGCTATTAATATCTCAGAGTTTCTAATAGGGCAATTTGAGTGATGCTTCACTAATGATGGGGTTCAGGACATGCTACTTCAAAATATGGCGTATTGAATATTTTAAACTGGAGGAGTTTGAGAAAACAGTAGAAGCAAGATAATTCTGACCTTTCCCCCCACCACCACCCTTCTCTGAAACAGGTCATGGAACATTTCTGCGAGAGGTGCCTTCCCTTATCCTGGAGGAAGGGAACATTCTTATCTCTGCGACAAAGGGGCACTGAGAAGAATCCTAACAATCGGGACTTGCTAAGTTTCCCCCAATTCACTATGATTGCTTCAGGCTCTCTGATCTAACATTATTTCTACAGGACTGTTCAGTCTTCATTAAACCTGTTTCCTTGGGTCTTCATTTCTTTTTGAATGTTCCCACGTCACATAAAACTTATATTAAAGACAGATTTGTAGGCTTTTCTCCTGCTAATCTCTTTGTCGGTTTAAATTTCAGACCCAGCCAGGGACCCTAAGAACATACAGGGAAACTTTTTCCTTCCCTACACTAAATTATACCATCTCCTAATATAAAAACTATTGAATATCTCTAAAGTAGTCAGTGAATATTATGTCACACATGAGATGCCCTGGACATCTCATGTAAATCTGCATTGCGTGATATGAGATGTTTATTATGTTACGTATTTACCTCCCCCACCAGATGGTAAGGAAAAGCTCCCAGGCTTTTCTATAAATTCACACAAGCACACAAGCGCACACACACACACACACACACCACTTATGTAGTACAGTATAATGTGTGCTGTGAAGAGGTAACAGGAACTAGCGAAACACCAAGGAGGGAGTGGTGTCCCCCCCACCCCTCCATCTCTGGAAGTCAGTTTCTTCTATAGAAGAAGTGGAGATTGAGTTAACTCTTAAAGTTATAGGAGGCTAACTGAAACCAAGGGTCCGGTGAAAACCAGAGGCATGAAACAATTTAGGGAGGCACCAAGACTTTTGTGGGCATGCAAATGAGGAAACTACCTGAAATCCATTATATTATGCCCTGCCTTTTAGAAAAGGTGTTGGACCTCAAGCTTATAATACTGTTGCCAAAATTCTGGTGACCTGGTTTGCAGTTCCTCTTTGGGGAAATTAGAATACTTACAACACTCCCAGCATTGTGCAAGATCCTGAGGGATTCAAGAGGTTTGCAACTGAAATATATAAAAGTAAATGAATGCTGCTAAGGAAGCTCATCATAAATGTTCTCACCACCAAAAAGAGATGGTCATTATGTGATGGGACGAAGGTGTTAAGGGAAACACTGTGGTAGTAATCATTTTGCAATATATGAGGATATCAAATCAACAAGATGTACACCTAAAACTTACACAGTTTTATATGTCAATTTTATCTCAATAAAGCTGGAAAAGATAAAATAGAAAGCAGCTGATTTTTTAAAAAGTAAAGCAAAATAAGTATCCTGTTCCTTACTCTTCTATCAAGCAAGCAATACTACACAGCTGGAGCATGATTTTGATATCGGATGGGGGTTTAAGTGCCAATTTCAATTACTGAGGATTCCCCCCACCTCGGTTTTCTCATCTGTAAAATGGAGCTGTTGTGAATGAGATACATGGTACATGTCAAGGGCTAAGCACAGTGCCTGACCCACGCATGGTCAGCTCGGTAAATAGTGTCTATTACCATTTCATACACTGAAGAGATTTTCTTTTCCATTTTTTTTTCTTACACATTTCTTCTCCTTTGTCTTCCCACCTATAGAACTACTTTTAAGGGGCACATAGGTGGCTCAGTGGGTTAAGCCTCTGCCTTTGGCTCAGGTCATGATCTCAGGGTCCTGGGATAGAGCCCTGCATGGGGCTTTCTGCTCAGCAGGGAGCCTGCTTCCCCCTCTCCTGCTGCCTGCCTTTCTGCCTACTTGTGATCTCTCTCTCTCTCTCTGTCAAATAAATAAATAAAATCTTAGAAAAAAAAAAAGAACTACTTCTAAGACAAAATCTTTTTTTTTTTTTGCCATCACCTATAGTTACTAGCCCAATAACTATACCTAGTACATGCTATATAGCTACTTATTTCTAACTAGTGGCTAGATGCAAGAAGAGAAGTCAAATATTTGGACCCAATGTTATAACCCCTTTGTCTGAGTTTTCATATTAGTATGTATGAATAAGTTTGCATAACTAAATAAAATAGTGTGAGATAGATCAAACATTAAAAAAAAAAAAAAAGTTAAGCGGTGCCTGGGTGGCTCAGTCTATTAAACATCTGTCTGCCTTCATCTCAGGTCATGATGCCAGGGCCTTGGGATAGAGCCCAAATTCAGCTCCCTGCTCAGCAGGGAGCCTGCTTCTCTCTCTCTGGCTCCCCCTGCTTGTGTTCTCTCTCTCTCTTTCTCTCTGTGTCAAATAAATAAAATCTTAAAACAGAACAAAAGTTAATCCAAGGAAAATAATAATAATAATAATAATAATAATAATAGGGGCACCTGGGTGGCTCAGTGGGTTAAAACCTCTGCCTTCAGCTGAGTCATGATCCCAGGGTCCTGGGCTTGAGCTCCACATAGGGCTCTCTGCTCAGCAGGGAGCCTGCTTTCCCCTCTCTCTCTCTCTCTGTCTCTCTGCCTACTTGTAATCTCTGTCTGTCAAATAAATAAATACAATCTTTTAAAAAAATAATAATAATAAAGAAAAAAGGACATTAACTTCTTGAATCTTCCCTGGGCCACTCATTTATCATGTAAACATAATTGATCAGTTAGAAAATTTTGTTTTAAGTATTTAGAAAATGAAGCTACTGTCTTTGACAACACTGGAAAGGGGAACAATTAAGTGTTTTACTCATGAACTAGAGGCTCAAAAATAAGCATCAACTCTTAATATCCAAGCCTGGAGGACAGCAAACAGCAAACCTCAATCATATATTAAGGAAATTAAAGAAATCTAAGAATATTGCTGGCATTTTCTTGCTTTGCTTGTCTAGTTGCAAACTGAATATTGCTTCTGACAGAACTCTCCTAGGCTGAACTGATGAAAGGATTAACCAAACTGTTAGGCTTGAACTTAAAAATCACAAGAGAGAAAAAAAACTCAAAGAATCTTGAGATTCTCAGGGTGTTTAAAAAGAACATAGCCTCAGAATGTTGGGAAAGTCAAAATATTAAATTCTAATTGTGTTATTACCAAAATTCCCAAATGAGAAAGAATCAGGCAAAGCTAAAATAAATTAATGTAGCTTATCAGGGAGGTCAGCTGTTAAGAGAACATGAATAAACATAAACATAACAGCTTAAAAACAGCTTTAAAGATGTTAGAAGAAATTTATTTTGCTTACTATTTTTGTTTTTTGATTTGGGAATTTCTAAAAATTTTTTTTTTTAAGATTTTTTATTTATTTGTCAGAGAGAGAGGGAGAGAGAGCAAGCACAGGCAGACAGAATGGCAGGCAGAGGCAGAGGGAGAAGCAGGCTCCCCGCCAAGCAAGGAGCCCGATGCGGGACTCGATCCCAGGACACTGGGATCATGACCTGAGCCGAAGGCAGCTGCTCAACCAACTGAGCCACCCAGGCGTCCCTGATTTGGGAATTTCTAGTTTGTTTATGTCTGAGGGGCTATTTGGGGAGTTATAGAAATTGCCAAGAAGCAAGATTTGGGGTGGTGCTTTGGTAAGTTGTTTCTGATTATTTCTTTGGTTTAAATAGTAACCCACAAGAGGTGTCAAATCATTGCAACAAGGAAAGTCACTGATGGAATCAGCATATAAATAACATAACAGGCAAAGGAGTTCAACATCTTGTTTTAAGTTAAGTTTGTTTTCTTGGTATTAGTGAACCTAGTTAGATATAAGAATATAATTTCCACTAAGATATATCTCAGTATAGTGTACGATATTTGTAGATTTTCCTTGCAGCGTGTACCAAATTATAAGAAAGAGAAAACGTGGTTGTGAGCAAAAGGACATCCAGTAGACTAATACTTAGCAAACTTTAATGTCCGTATGGATCTGAGGATCTTGCAAACATGCAGATCCTGATTCCACAGGTTTAGGGTGAAGGTTCTGTATTTCAGACATTGGTAGGCGATACTGGTGATTCTGGTTCTTGGACTGTACTCTGAGTAGTGAGGCTGTAGACTAATCAGTTCACTGAAAGAAGAAAGAGTGACCAGAAATGGTCATTCCAGTGGAAGGGTACTGTCTACTGTGGGGCTCTCCTTGTCCTGGCTTAGCCAGTGAACATAGGGCTCTTTTCCTGTTTGCCAGCCTGGTGGGTGGATCCATGGACGGAAGGCTAGGCATTTCCAGGGGCTCATGGTAGAAAGAGCAACAGCTGTTCCTGTCTTCCATGCTATCTCCTTGAGAGAACAATGGCTCCTTATCAGCAAAGAGGCTGCCATCACAGCTATTCTAAAATGGAAAGGAAGGAATAAACCATGGGGGTGAACAGGTCAAGATGATGCAAAAAATGGAAAGAGGAAGTAAGGAGAAGTCAGCAGGGGGGAAGGTAAGAGTAAGACTAGTGTATCTGAGAAACATTCTTTCCCCTTCATTAATTATTCATTTCAATTTATTCTAAATATATTGTCCAAGATAGAATGATCTCACACACAGCATTCATTTTAATAACATAATATCTACTGGGGCATTTTGGTGATGTTGGAACATAAAACCAGAGGTAATTCATCCCTTCAGCCCTTAAACTCCTCCAGAAAAAATTACAAATAAAAACAGGTTTTATCCCTAATAAAAATAAAACAAAAAATTGTCCTTTGGATCTTATTGCTTGGTTGGTCCCTTATTGCTTATGAATTGGAATGGAAATATTAATGCCTTTTGGGAGGTTGACCTCAGCTGTTTTCCAACCCTTTGAAGAATAAGAAGTCTAGTTTTGGTGCCAATACTCAAAGCAAAGTTTTCTCAGGTGGGTGAACAATGGCTGGTACATTGCTTGTCACTACCTTAAAACCACCAGGAGAACCAGGCTGAGTCTCTGCTCTGACCCTTCCTAGCTCTGTGAACTTGGGCGTATGTAATGGGTCTGGCATATAATAGTTGCTCAAAAAAATGTGAGTTCTGGGGCACCTGGGTGGCTCAGTGGGTTAAGCCGCTGCCTTCGGCTCAGGTCATGATCCCAGGTCCTGGGTTCAAGCCCCACATCGGGCTTTCTGCTCAGCGGGGAGCCTACTTCCTCCTCTCTCTCTGCCTGCCTCTCTGCCTACTTGTGATTTCTCTCTGTCAAATAAATATATAAAATCTTAAAAAAAAAAAAAATGTGAGTTCTGACCGTATCCCCCTTTAACTTTCTGAAACTCAGTTTCTCAGTTTCCTCAGATGCAAAATGAAGATAATAATGTTTACCTGACAATTATATAGGATGTTTTGTGAGGATTAATGAACTAATATTCATAAAAATGCTGTTTGAACAGTAAATGCAAAGTAAAATAATATTATCAATATTGGCTACTGGTCTGAAGCTCCAATTAGAAGAATTGATTTTCAGGGGTGATTGTGAGGTAGGAGAAAATATCTAAACAAGTTAAGTAAAATTTAAGATCTCATGGGGTCACGAAGGCAATTATAACATAACCACCCGGGATGTATACTGTACAAGGCCTGCTGGTGTTGCCTAGGATTGCTCAGTGTGTGCTGGGGAGGGATTCAAGACTTGCTTTGTTGCTGGTCTAGAATTGGACAGAACAAATAAGAACAAGTCAATCAAATAAGAAGCCTAAGATCCATTCATTCTCTCTCTGTCTCAACTATTTTTGTCATATTATCTTATGAACTTTACATAGGAAAGACATAATTGCTGATTGGCAATTTTGTGATGTAGTCTCCTCCGTCCTTCTACCCTGAAGGTACCCCAAGCAACAATGCAATCTTCTCTGCTCCTCACAGAGCTCCCTTCTGTGGCCACCACCCTGATCTGCTCTCCACCAAGGGACAATGTGATGAGATGGCCCAGCTCTCTTAAAACCCCACTTCAAATGTTCTTTATTCTTGTGCCACAGCCAGTGTCTCCTTTCCTCCACACATTCTTGCATTAAAATTCACAGTGGGTTGTTTCAGTTCCCCAAGAATTTTCATGATGGCTAATTTACATTCGGAATTTACCTTGTTAATGATTCCCTTTGTCCTTTCATCCTGAACACCCCTGCCAGAATATTCTCCTAAAAGTGTTACTTTTATCACATCATTCCACACCTTAGCCCTTGCCGATGACATCTAACATACCCAGCCCAAACTCCAGAGTGCAAGACCTACCCTTCTTCCATGATCCCCACCCCAAACTGTTTCCACAACAGGCTGGCTATAGCTTTCTTTTTAACTTTAGTATTTATTACTCGCCTTCTCCGTATCCAACAAATTACTCAGCTATCCAGCTCCAGAATGCTCTTATCAACAAACTGGGCTCCTTTCCCCTCCCACCATCTCCCCTTCCTGAGATGTTTTCCCACTTCTGCTTATTATTTCAGTCACACAGTCATACAAGTGAACTTCCAACAAAGACATATGCAGTGGTGATACCCAAAATATTAACAACTGATCAGTATGGACACTGAGCCATCAGAAAGGCTCTAGCCAAAGAGCTGGGACAGTGTCCTAGAGAATTCTTTCTGAGCCAGGCATAAGTCCTACAGTTGCTGAATCCTAGGAAAGTGAGAGGAGAGGAGAAAGTGTTAGAAGTTCCTGATAGAGGGACAGGTATGGCCAGGGCAGTGGAGACACTGGGATGGGCATGGAGGAAGATGGCAATCAATTGGCACAAAAACATATTTCATTATTTAACATCTGAACACCCAGAGTATACTGGCTGACCACCAGAGTCAGGCTTTGCTCATTCATCTCCAGGCTCAACATTAAGCTCCTGTCCAACAAACCAGGAGACAGCAATGCCTCCCCACTAAATTATTTTAGCATGTTTTGCCCATTCCACTTACTAGGCACACTCACAGCCCTCCACCATTAATTGGTTTTTAGGGACTATTGTGCAATTTGTCCCAAAAAGTTGGAAATCAAGAGTTGTACTATATCTTTGTCTCTCCCTAAATGTCAAATACAGTGCCCCTCATAAACAGTCACTTATCCTATATTTATTGATGAAAACTGGTTGACTGAATAATTGAAAATAATCAAGAACAAGAGAACTGAGTTATATACTTCATAACTCAGACATTTCAAAAATTTTATTTATTTATTTGACAGACAGAGATCACAAGTAGGCAGAGAGGCAGGCAGAGAGAGAGGGGGAAGCAGACTCCCTGCCGAGCAGAGAGCCCAATGTGGGGCTCGATCCCAGGACCCTGAGATCTGGACCTGAGCCGAAGGCAGTGGCTTAACCCACTGAGCCACCCAGGTGCCCCATAACCCAGACATTTCAAACCACGTAGAGGATGAGGGAGTGACAGACATCTTTGAGACTCTGATAAGAGCTAGGGACTCTCTTCCCAGAAACATCTATAGCCACACAAAATCGTGCATTCAAATTCAGTTATCTGACTTATCCCCTCAGCCATTCATAGATTCCTGAAGAGTCCATGTAACCTAGCTAAGGAGCATGGTTTAAATTAAATTTTAAATGAAACTAGAGCACTAACTGAAGGAATTAACTCTGTGTGTGTGTGTGTGTGTGTGTGTGTGTGTGTACATCTTACAGGTACACCTATTCATTTCATGAAGGAAATAGCACTTGTACACACAAATGTAGAGCAATGTTCCATGTTCCCACTTAACAGAGCCTGCTTAAAAGTATAGCCAGACTGACAGTTCATCTGACCGGTGCTCCAAGTAAAGCTGTTCATGAGGACCATGAGCAGGCCCAGGACTCGAAGTTTTCAAAGCTCTACTTCTTTTGTCATACTCTTGATTTTATCAATTATGAAGACCATCAACCCCATTCTTAGTCAGATCTCCAGGTAACCTTGAGTACAGCAGGGCTTCACAGAGGATCCAAACATTTTTAATAAGCATCTTGGCACAGGATAAACGGCTTAGACCACACCAAAACCCCACGGCCAACTACTAAAGACTTAACTTAGGTGTTATCTTGGTATTCCTATAAGGAAGAGGCTTCAGGAGAGCTCATCCCTTTTCCACTCTGGTCTCATGGTATCTAAGGGTTTATTTCCTTACCTCTACCTGGAAGGCAGAAGAACAGCAGGACCAACATGCTTGCTGTAGGGGGCCAGTCTCGTCCAGAAATGTTACACTACTGCCTGAAGGTTTCAGCTAACATGCACTTATTACTGATTACACTTGTAGAGGTCAAGTAACAAGTGCTGTAACAATCTATCTTTGACTGGTTGAACTAATTAACAAGTACCACATGCCAAAGTGTGAAGAGTGTGATTCATGTCTAACTGGAAGGGAAAGGGGACATATGAAAATGCAAGATCAATTGTGCCGTAGGCAGGACTTCATTCCTCAGGGAAAGCAACCTTGGTACATAAATTAAAGTGTAGACATGAGGCATAAAATAGTGAGATCATCGTCACTGAAACCGTGTGTGGAATCGACTCCCACTGAGTTACGCACCATGACTCAAAGAGATGGACTTCCATCAACTCCCCAAAGCAGCTAAAGTAGCTTCCTTGTAATAAACTTCTCTCTGGAATTTAAAAAAAAAAAAGAACTTATTTACAAGGGAAGCTCCTGGATATGGTAGAAACATGAAATTCTAGAGAAAATACACTTTCTCATATTTCATACTTTTGTGTTTCATTTCTTGGGAAAAAGTATAAAATCATTTATTGTCTGAAACATCTTGACGTGCACTACTACTACTACAGGAATGTTACATATGGATAGCGAGGAGAACCCTGGAAGAAAATAGTAAGGAGGGGCACCTGGGTGGTTCAGTGGATTAAAGCCTCTGCCTTCAGCTCAGGTCATGATCCCAGGGTCCTGGGATCGAGCCCCGAGTCGGGCTCTTTGCTCAGCAGGAAACCTGCTTCCTCCTCTCTCTCTGTCTGCCTCTCCGCCTACTTGTGATCTCTGTCTGTCAAATAAATAAATAAATAAATGAAATCTTTAAAAAAAAAATAAGGAAAAAATAGTTCTATAAATGCTGATTAAAATTAGAGCCAACTTACGGTTTTATGGCCACAAACCAAAGTAATACTACTGGGAAACACTAAGAAAGTCACTATTTCCCAAAAAATCATTGGAGAAATGACATCAATTCTCTGGATTCATGTAGGAGAGGGTGGATGGCATGACTCACCAGCAGCCCAATTTTTCATCTGCTTTGACAACTGTGATAACATGTGGAAGTGTCTGAAGGGAGAAAATTAATTCTCACTGCGTCATTCTGTGTGGTACAGTGCCCTGCCCAACATATGGATAGATCCTTACCAAAAATTGGTGGTGGGGCACCTGGGTGGCTCAGTGGGTTAAAGCCTCTGCCTTCAGCTCAGGTCCTGATCCCCAGGGTCCTGGGATCGAGCCCCACATCGGGCTCTCTGCTCGGCAGGGAGCCTGCTTCCCCCTCTCTCTCTCTGCCTGCCTCTCTGTCTACTTGTGATCTCTCTCTGTCAAATAAATAAAGTCTTTAAAAAAGAAAATTGGTGGTAACATGAGACTCAGGGGAATTCATGGTGTTCGGGGAAAGAACATCAGAAGAAGCAGTCTCCCTGGTCCTCTTCTGCAGCTAATTGATGACATGCTTGCAAAACCAAGCTATCAGAAGCAGGGCTGGGGGGGAGGGGTGACTAAAAAGTTACTTGACAATCTTCTGCTGTTTCTTGATTTATGGCAATACTTGTGTGTGACTGAAATGCACAACTTCTCTTCAACATCTACTTGGCTTTGTGGCCCAGAGCCTCAGTAGTATTAAGCCTACAGTTTCAGCACATATGCCCACTGTCTCCACTAAGTGGGCATCTGGCCATTGTGGGACTAGTGACCACCAGAGTGACTGAAGTGGTACCTCCCATAGAGGCGTGGCCTGAGAATATTCATGGAACAAGGTAATATGAACCAGTTTATGGGCCTGACCTCACTCTTTTCCTATTTACACCACAGCTCTGGCCCTAAGATGCCTTACTTCCTGGGACAACAGAAGCTATATCTGAGAATTAAAAGAAGAAGAAGAAGAAGAATTCTAGGTATGAAATAAAATCTGGAAGTGTTGGGAAACTTTCAGGTGGGATGGTGGTAACTTTTCCAGGCTCCAAAAGCAGGATGATGGAATCCTGAGGATTACAGGGTTATCATTTAAAATTTTAGTGAGATGAATGAATAAGCACAAATGGAATATTATTTAACTCTAAAAATGAAGTAAATACTGACATAGGCTATAACATGGATAAGCCTTGAGAACACGCTAAATGAAATAAGCCGGTCAAGGAGTGCTTTCCTGGCTCAGTCAGTAGAACATACAACTCTTGATCTTGGGGTTATGAGTTCGAGCTCCACATTAGGTGTAGATATTATTTCAAGTCTTAAAAAAAAAAAAGAAAGGAGCTCATCAGAAATGAATAAATATTGTATGATTCCACTTATGTGAGGTAACTAGTGTCATCAAATTCTTAGAGACAGAAAATAAAATCATGTTTGTCGGCGGGGAGGTGGGGAGAATGAAGAGTTATTGTTTGATGGGTACAGAGTTTCACCTTGAGAAAATGACATGAGTTCTCAGGCTGGATGGTGATGATGCTTATACAACAGTAAGAACGTACTTAATACCACTAAACTGTAAAGTAATTGTAAACTATACACTTAGAAATGGTTAATAGTAAATTCTACTTATGTGTATTTTACCGCAATTAAAAATTTTAGTCGAGGGGCACCTGGGTGGCTCAGTGGGTTAAAGCCTCTGCCTCCAGCTCAGGTCCTGATCCAAGGGTCCTGGGATCGAGCCCCACATCAGGCTCTCTGCTCAGTGGGGAGCCTGCTTCCCACCGCCCCCCTCTTTGCTTCCCCCTCTGCCTACTTGTGATTTCTGTCAAATAAATAAAATTTTAAAAAAATAAAATGTATTAAAAAATTTAGTTGTATTTGCATGTGAATCTTTGTATTACATTGTAGAACGACGTAGGTAAAATCAGTGATTGCTTTTACAAAGAGTTACTGTTTTCAGATTGATAGGAAAAGAGAAGACAGATTTGTGTATCTCACATTGAACTTCCCCTTCTTATTTGGGAAGTGAGTTCCAGTCATTTCATGGTGAAAGAACTTGTTCATTTTGTGTAAAAGTAGAGAAAAGAGGAAGAGGAAAGAGAGAAGAGGAAGAAGGAAGACGAAAAGGAAGAAGATTTCTGGCCTGGCAGTCTTCTTTTATGCAGATACATTCCCACAAGTTTCTCCCAACACACACCTACACATCCAGTCTTGGATCCAAGATAAAGATGCAACTGGGTTGAGTCTGACTTTCCAATCTAATTTCCCACAATTCTGTTACATTAGTCCTGTCAGTCCCTTCCACCTACAAATTCCTGCCACCTGCTGTCAGCCACAGAATCTCAGAGCTGGAGAATTCAGAGGTCATCTAGTTCAGCTGCTGGCCAGATGCTTGAGTCCTCTCTACGTAGTTGCTCCATACATGGGGCTGACATCTTATTTAGCTGATTTTTTTCACTCAGGTTTTCCAGTTGGGTGCACAGAGTAGTTTTACAAAGAAAATAATAAATAAATAAATAAATAAATAAATAAATAAGCTACTCTCAGGGAAAAGGGAAAAAAGGAAAGAAGCAGACTATCATTCAAAATAAAAGTTAAAGTTCTTCTCGTTTATTAATTATATTTTGAAGTAGTATCTAAATCCAATTGCAGAATATTAAGTCTAGCGTGATTGCATTTTTGTCCCAATGTGTGTGTGTGTGTGTGTGTGTGTGTACAAGAAAAAAAGCTTCTACATAAATACATAAAGTTCCTTTGCAAATAAAGTCATCTCTTTATTTTCTACCTTTGTTTATTTGTATTTTCTCATTTTTATTCAATTAAGGTTTATGATTTCTTCAACAAATGAAGAAAGTATTTATAAAGTATGTTTATTTACATATGCAAACAGACTTGAGGTGGAGATAAATTATCAAATGATACAAAATTTGCAACAGAACAAAAAACATGAATTAATATTGAAATATACTTCAGAGAATTGGGCTTACTCAAGCAAATGGAGTGAAGAAATTGACCATGAGCTCATGTTTCCAAGGAAAGAGAGATTTATTTATAGGATCAAAGCCAAACCACAAAACGCAAATTTGATGTTGAAGATAAAGAGCACAAAGGGCTGGGTACCATCCAAGACTATGGCTGCTTTTGTCTCTGCTTAAGCTATTCATTCAATACATGTTGAACCTTAGGGTTTACTGTATGTCCAGTACAGTGCTAAAGTTTGAGTAGGAATTCAAAGATGACTGAGACATGATCCTTGCCCTTAAGGCACTCACGCTTTTCCTGCTTGGCTAGAAAAGTGCTCTGGTCAACAACTTGATGCTTCTCTTAGAGAATGTTTTCAAAACTACTTTCATTAGTCATGTCCCATGGTGTCTCCACATCTTAGTCACTGTTGCACCTAAAATAAAGCCCAGAAGTTCTTTTTGTGTTGGTATCTTCAACTTTTGGTATTGCTGGCATGGGTAGATTCTGTGGAGCTTTTGCTGGTCAGTTTTAGTATCTGCCATGGACATAGCAAGTATTAGTAAACAGGGCACTCCCTTCCTCAAGGAAATACTCAACATTTCCATGGACAACCTCTGTCCAAGCACACAGCATTCTCCACCTTCACGTTCTACTCAACAGCTAGCAACAAGACCTTTGAATCTGTTTCTACACACTCTTCTTTCTTGACAAAGGCTTAACTGATAATGAAGGTGAATAAAGGACTTAGGACTCTTTCAGTTAACCTTGAAAGCTCCTATCTCTTCCTTCTGCTTATCAAACTCAAGAGCAAACCTCCAAAATATTGCTTCTTCTCCACCGCAACCAGCACTGTCCATGCCACCATCCCATCTCCTCTCCCTGGACAACTGTGGTGGCCTCCTTACATGACTCCCTGTTGTCCCTCTTAACCCATTCCCAAGTTATTCTCTGAATACACTCCAAAGGGATTTTTAAAAAACCTAGTTTGATCATGATAGCTCCTGTTTAAAAACTGATAGCTTCTCCCTGAACAAAGACTAAAGGCCATACTCCTGAAATGCCTTACAGAACCACACAGTACTGGCCATGGCCTGCTTTTCCTTCTTGTTAGCTCCATCTTCTTGGTCTCGTTTCTGGTCCTGAAGAACAGACAAGTCCATTCTCGCCCCATAACTTTTATCCCAGTCCTCTCATCTGTGTGGCACATTTGGCCACTGATCTTTACTAAGCTGGTTCTTTCACATCCTTCAGATAAAAGCTCAAATATCACCTGCTCAGAGAGATCTTCCCGGAGCAGTTTGTTCTCCATAGTTAAGAGTCACCTTCACAGCATTTCTGAGTCCACAGTGCTGACTGTTGGCTAGAAAGCACTGTTTCTCCTCCACGAAGTCCCACACTCTTCAATAGGTTAAACTAGGTGCCTTCACAGTATGATGATCAAGGCCAACCCTGGTTCCAGAAGGTGGAGAAATAGACTCATTTCTTGTTGAAGTGAGTGCAAGGTCACATGACATAGGGACAGAAGCACGGGGGCGTGATTCACTGAAGCCCATTATTATACTGATCTCTTACACCCTTTCAGCCCTATTAAAAGAGACCATTGCAACACCTGTCATGACTGAGAAGTTGGTCACAGCAGCCAACCCCCAAACAACACTGCTTCTGCTCAGCTTTGTGGCAGTAAAATGGATCCTCTGTGTCCTGCCTCTTTTACCAAGTAGCTCATTTGTGTGCCTGTCTCATGGGATGCATCTGACTGGCATCATACAGATGACATATCTGCACCCAGCAGCAAGGAAGCTGGAAATCATGTTTTTGAATTTTCCACTAAAATGGAAAGATTTCTACTGTGGGTAACTAGCAAAATATGAAGAAGGGATTCAAAAAAATCCTGATTAGTCACACATGACAGTGGCTACCTACCATATCCTTCAATAAAATCTAAAAACCTTTTATAACCTTAAGTAGTAGTGTTACAGAGAATAAAGGAAAAGAGTGGTGTGTGGAAGTGAGGCTTAATGCACACTTACCTGATTCTCAAGCTGAAGGAATAATATACTATTGAAAGCCTGTGCCCAAGAAGCCCAGAAACTGCAGCAAAGAAAGTGGTCCGTGTGCAACTTAAAGAAGAAGACTGAGCACAAGATTTCAGACTAACAACATCCTGGAGGAAGGTGGCCCAGGTTAAAAAAGAATTTTTATAATGGATACAGTCGCAACTCTCAAATATATATAAAATGAACAGATAGCAAAGACTTTTATTTAACTTATGAATTAATGAGGAATCCAGGGAAAATTTCTAAAAAGGGGGTAGGTGGAGCTAACAACAGTTCAAAGGCTAATCCAAAGTGCAGACGCAGATATAGGCAATTAGGAATGCAGAAACAAAGTAACTCACACACACAAAACTGACCAGTATCTACAGGACAATAACTAATTTTATCTCCGTTGGACAAAACTAATTTATGTCTCTATTGACAAGAGAAATTTGCATTACTGAGAATTTTATTTAATTTACAAAGTAGAAAAAAAATAGAAAACAACAACAAAAATAGTAGAACACCTGAAACCAATATAATTATGTATGTCAAATATACCCCAATTAAAAAAAAATCAGAGAACCAAGGACAACTCCCCTACAAAAACCTTAAGTTAACTAAATTCCAGAAAGTGATAAGTCCATCCTAGAAGATGAGACCCTCAGCTGCTTTCATTATTAGGAGAGCAGAGAGGAAAAGTGAAATCCATAGACCAGATTGACTCCACCCACCAGACAAGCAGCATGATAAAAGAAGCAATACTACTTACTGTAGTCTCTACCATTTTTTTGCACAAAATGTTTGGTGTATGATAAAAAATTACAAAACAGATAAGCAAGAAAATGTGACCCAAGATCAAGACAGGATATAGTCAACAGAACAAGCCCAAATATGAAATTACACACCAATGATTGGAACTTTAAAGTAATTATGTTAAATATATTCAATAATTTAGTGGAAAAATTAGAGAATATGAATGAATGGATGGAGAATGTCTTCAGAGAGATGAAAACAATTTTTAAAAAAAGAACTGGGACTGCTTTAGCCTCAGGTCATGATCTTGGAGTCCTGGGATCGAGTCCCACATTGGGCTCCCTGCTCAGTGGGGAATCTGCTTCTCCCTCTGACCCTCCCTCTTCTCGTGCTCTCTCTCTCATCCTCTCTCTCTCAAATAAATAAATAAAATCTTTTAAAAAAAACTCACTAGAAATGTTTGAAATTTAAAAATATTAAATATTAATTTGATGGGTTCAACAGCAGTCTGGACATAGCAGAGGCAAGGATCAACTTGACCACAGGTGAAAACACAAAGGAGAAAAGAGTTACAAATATGGAAGAGTGGATCCAAGAGCCGTAGGACTACAAATAGTGTAACATAAAAGTCATTGGGTCCCCATAAATAAGGGAGAGAAAGAAATGAGTATGTGAGGAGTTAGTGGTCAAGAATTGACAAAGGAGTTTCCAATTTGGTGAACACATGGAAGTGCAGGGAGAGCACCTCACCTGGAGAGGGAATGGAAGCTCCACATACCATTCTACATATTGCCCTCTGCAGCTCTTCCATCCGGCTGTTTCTGAGTTATATTCATTTATAATAAGCCAGTAATCTAAATACATTGACAATGATTGGCCATGGAGACAAAACTAACTTGGTTGGAAAGACTGCTTTCTGCAGGTTTTGCACTCCTCAGCATTTCTTTCTTTATGCTTTCTGCAAGCATTCTTGGCTCAGGTATTGCTTTAAAGTACAAGAATAGCACCTCCATAAAACCTGGAACAGAGAAGAAACCCCGCTGCCAGCCTTATTCAGAACTGTTTTCCAACCTGTGAATGCAGAAGTTATTCCATAGACATCTTGTTTTCATTTAGGCACCAAGTCCTGTCTACACAGGGAACCAACAATACTTACACGCATCTAGACTACTCGCTCTCAGGAGACACTGGAGATACTGTTATCATGAAAAAGCACAAATTTATTTAAAATCCTTTAAAAAAAAAAGATGTTTTAATTTTTTTTTAAAAGTAGGCTCCATGCCCATTGTAGAGCCCATCACAAGGCTTGAACTCACAACCCTGAGACCAAGACCTGAGCTGAAATCAAGAGTCAGATGCTTAACCGACTGAACCACTCCGGTGTCCCTGTAAAATTAAACGTTTTTTAAAATTTGATTTATTTATTTGATATAGAGAGAGCACAAGCAGGGGAGTGGCTGGCAGAGAGAGAGGCAGAGTCCCCACTGAGCAGGGAGCCCAATGCAATGTGGGGCTCCATCCCAGGATCCTGGGATCATGACCAGTGCTAAAGGCAGAGGCTTAACCAATTGAACCACCTAGGCGTCCCTAAAATTAAATTAAAAACAAAAACAAAAGGACCCCCCACAGATCCTGGGCACCTGGATGGCTCAGACGGTTAAGCATCTGTCTTCATCTGAGGTCACAATCCCAGAGTCCCAGGATCAAGGCCCATATTGGGCTCCCTGTTCGGCAACCTTGAAAAATGAAGTAAAAATGAAAACATCTTCAGGCAGACAAAGATGAAGAGAATTTCTCTACAACAGATCTGCATTACAAGAAATGCTAAGAGAAATTCTTTAAGGTAAAAGCTGAGGAAAATGTTATTAGATGAAATCCTGGACCTCCAGGATAGAATACAGAGCACCAAAACCAGTAAATACTTAGGTAAATATGAGATGTCATTTTAAATTATATATATTGCTATCATGTTTGCTATATCAATCTATAGCCCATGACACATTACTATTCTTTTTGCTTTAAACATACTTTGTGTTTTTAAATATATTTAAAACAAAGAAGTAGAGCAGAATATTGTAGAAATAACGTATGACAACACCACCACAAAAGATGGGGTAGTAAATAGAAGCACACAGTTGTAGAGTCTGACATTGTTTGTCAAATAGCATAATATTATTTGAAGTTAGTGATAAATTAAAGATGGATATTATCATCTTTAGAGCAACTGCTAAACAACGACACTAAAGAGCTATAGCTAAAAATGTTAATAGAGGAAATAGAATGAAATATTAAATAGTGATTGATATTGTCCAAAAGAAGGCAAGAAAAAAGAAACATAAAAGAACAAGTGGAATAAATAGAAAACAGATGATGAAATGGTAAACTTAAATCCAACCATATCAATAATTACATTAAGTTGAAATAGACTGGACACTCCAATTAAAAGGTAAAGATTAAAAAAAAGAGATAAAGATTGTCAGACTGGGGGTGGGAAGGAGGAAAGACCCAACTATGTGCTATTTTCAGGAAACACATTTTGAATAAAACAAGTTCAAAAAAGACTACAAGAATGTTCCCACCAGTCTTATTTATAATAGCCAAAAACCTGGAAGCAACCCAAATATCTATTGCAATAGTTACCCATTGCTGCATTTAAAAAACTATCCAAAACCTCAATGGATTAAAACAACATTTATTATCTCAGAGCTTCTGTGGGTCAAGAATCTCAGCAAAAAGAAGTAGTCTCTTCTCTCATGAGACTTCAATGAAGCTGTTGATTTGGGCTGTGGTCATCTCAAGGCTCAGCCTGGGAAAGGATCTATTTGTAAGCTTACTTCCATGCTTGTTGGCAAGATTCAGTTCCTCACAGGTTGTTGGAATGATGGTCAGAGTTCCTCACTGGCTGTAGGTTGGAGGTCTCCCTCAGTGCCTTGCCATGTAGACCTCTCCATAGGGTAGCTCACAACATGGCAGCTTGCTTTATTAGCACAAGCAAGCAAGAAGAAAAGAGAGGGAGAAAGAGAGAGGGATGGAAGTCAAGTCTTCTACATCCAAATCTTGGAAGCAAGATTCCATCACGTTTGCTATATTTTGTTCATTCAAAGAACGTCATGAGATCCAACCCATGCTCAGAGGAAAGGGATTTCTCAGGAGTATGATTATCAAGAGGTGAGGATCACTGGGAATGTACAACAGCAGCTGCCAATCGCACCTATCCACAGGATAATGGATTGAAAAACTGTACTATTTTCATACAATTGAATACTACTCACTAATTTTATTTTCCTTAAGATTTTATTTATTTGAGGGACGCCTGGGTGGCTCAGTTGGTTAAGCAGCTGCCTTCGGCTCAGGTCATGATCCCAGCATCCTGGGATCGAGTCCCACATCGGGCTCCTTGCTTGGCGGGGAGCCTGCTTCTCCCTCTGCCTCTGCCTGCCATTCTGTCTGCCTGTGCTCGCTCTCTCTCCCTCTCTCTCTGACAAATAAATAAAATCTTTAAAAAAAAAAAGATTTTATTTATTTGAAAGAGAGAAACAGAGAGAGAGTGCAAGCAGGGGGAGGGGCAGATGAGGAGAGAAAGGGATAAGCAGACTCCGAGCTGAACATGGAGTCTCCTGCAGGGCTCCATCTCAGGACCCTGAGATCATGACCTGAGCTGAAATCAAGAGTTGGAGGCTTAACCGGCTGAGCCATCCAGGTCCCTCACACTCAGTAGTTTTTAAAAAAGAGTAAACCACTAACACACACAGAAGCATAGATGAATCTCATGAAATCTTACTCAATAATGATGGCCAAAAGAATCGTAGATGCAGGGTGCCTGGGTGGCTCAGTTGGTTAAGTCACTGCCTTCGGCTCGGGTCATGGTCCCGGAGTCCTGGGGTCGAGTCCCACATCGGGATCCCAGCTCTGCGGGGAGCCTGCTTCTCCCTCTGACCTCCTCTTTCATGCTCTTTCTCACTCTCTCTCTCTCTCAAATAAATAAATAAAATCTAAAAAAAAAAAAAAAAAAAGAATCGTAGATGCAGAAGAACACACACTATGTGATTCTGTTTACATGAAGTCCAAAATAGGCAAAACTCGCCTGTGATGATAGAAATCAGAACAACACTTAAGTCTGGATGGTTGAAGGGTATTGCCTGGAAAGAAGCCTGAAGAAAAGTTCTCAGGTGCTGGGAGTGTTCTGTGTCTTCTTTTGCCAGAACTCACTGAACAAAACATGTTAGGTCTGTGCATTTTATGTAAATTATACGTCCACAAAAAATAATAAAGGAAGAAATAAAAATTCATGCTTAAAAAAGTAATCCAGTCCTATTTCTTAAAAATAAAATCTACATCAACATTTTAAATTCTTTTACCCAAGATTAAATAAAATATATTAGTCTAACATCATCTTCCAACCCAAGAATCTAGACATCCTGGAGTAATAAATGAGAAAGATGTTGAGTCACCAGAGAAAAGCTATATTTTAAAATGCAATCAGCTTGCATGATATCATGTCTGACTAAAATGTAAGGTTGTTAAGAAATCATTCAATTTTTCACTAGTAATAATAAATAAACCTAAGATTAATCAGCTACCCAGAAGAACATAATGATATTTTTCTTCAACATTTTCATATTTAAAAAATCAAAGTTATATGATACAAAGATCTTTTTTGAAAGGGTTCTAAAAGCAGAACAAAAAATTTTCCACTCTCAATCTTAAAGGAATAATGTTTTGTTTTAACGAAATGTAAAATCACTCAAAGAAAAAAAAATTCTTCATGAGTTCTCTTTCCTTTCTTTTTCATATGGCTGTTGTCATATCATATCCTTGACTTTCTTAACAAAAATATTGTTGTTTATTATGTAATATACTGGTTTAGTGTCAAAAAGCTAAACAAATAAATAGCAGTAAGAGAAAAGTGCACACAATTGATATGAAAGTTAGTTCCTCTCCCACACCATTTCCCGAGCATAAGGATGTGACAGTCCCACAGTGTCAAGGATTCAAATTTTTTTTTTTTTAATTTACTTATTTGACAGAGATCACAAGTAGGCAGAGAGGCAGGCAGAAAAAGAGGGGAAAGCAGGCTCCCCACCGAGCAGAGAGCCTGATGCGGGGCTCAATCCCAGGACCCTGGGATCATGACCTGAGGCAAAGGCAGAGGCTTAACCCACTGAGCCACCCAGGCACCCCAAGGATTCGAATTTCTGACCTTGTTGCTCTGCCATCTCTAGGGAATATCCTTCACCCACGTGATCCATGACTATGTTCCAAGTAGCAGAATTAGTATTGATCAATTCTATATATTCCATTGGCTAGTTATTAGTGGAGAACAATTAGCCGACAGCACCACAGTTGTCTTTGGACATCCTAAGAATACAGATGCTTGACCCTCTGGAAGCCAGCACCATTTATATTTATATTAGAATACAAAAAGTTTGGACTGCCATTCAAGTACGAAAATGTAAAACATCTGTTTACCCTCATTGCTGTTACCCAAAACCTCACTGAAATGTTGGTAAAAACAACAACAACAACAACACTTTATTTTAAAGAAAACCTAAAAAATCCACAAGCAAAGGGAGAGGAGATAATAGCAGGGGAGGGATGTCAACCCAACAGACAGGACAACTGACCTAGCAGACCAGAGAAAGGAGAGCTGAAGTCTGTACAGCAGGATGATGGTGGGGGACTGCGAGAAGCCAGCCCATTCAGTTGCCAGACCCTGCAAAACCCAGACAGGAGAGTCACAAGCTGTCTCTGAATGCAGGAAGCAGATGAGGCTGAAAACAAAAGGTTCCAGATCTCACCGCCCCTAGCAGCCGGGTGACTCTGACAAAAATTTAAATTAAAAAAAAAAAAAAAAGAGTGCTTCCTTTCCAAGAAGGAACTTTTCCGAATATAAAGCTGACTTGAAGATACCTACCATAATTTTTTCACTAATTGATTTTTCTGTTAAATAGTCAACAAACTCCTGCCCTCATTGTGCTGGGTTTTGTTTTGTTTTTTTTTTTTCCTTTAGATAAACTTTTAATTTTGAGAAAATTATAGATCCATATGCAAGTTATAAGAAATAGTACAGGAAGATTGGATGTGTTCTATAACCAGTTTCCCTCAATGGTAACATCTTGCAAAACTGTAGTATAATAGCACAACCAGGATACTGACATTGATACAGTCAAGATACAGAGAGTTCCCTCACCAGAACGTTTCCTAACACTGCCCTTGTACAGCTTCACTCACCTCCTTCTGCTTCCCACTCCTCCAACTCCGAACCCTGACAACCACTAATCTGTTTTCCATTTCTATAATATTTTTGTTATAGAATACTTTAGAAATGAAATCACATAGAATGTGAACTTGGGGGATTGCCTTTATTCACTCTGTGCGATCCCCTAGAGATTCATCCGAGTTGTTGTGTATATCAAACATTCATTATTTTTTAGGGGCGTCTGGGTGGCTCAGTCAGTTAAGCATCTGCATTCAGCTCAGGCCATGATCCCAGAAGGTGCTGGGATGGAGCCCATGTTGGGCTCCCTGCTCAAGTGGGGAGCCTGCTCTTCTCTCTGCCTTGCTCCTTCCCCCAATTCATGTGCTCTCTCTCTCAAATAAATAAATAAAATCTTAAAAATACATGACTTGCAAATATCTTCTCGTAGTGTAAGGATTGTCTTTTACATAGGTAGTTTTGTAAGAAATCTATTTTTCTGAGTGAGCTTATCATTTTATATGCCTGCCAGCAATGTATAAGTGTTCGAGTTTTTCTCCATTCTCATCAGCGCCTGGTGCTGTCATTATTTTTAATTTCAGCCATTCTGATAGTTGTATAGTGATATCTCATTGTACGGTTTTAATTTTGCATTCTCTAACGGCTAAGGATGTCAAACATCTTTCTCATATGCTTATTTGTCAACTGTATATTTTCTTCAGTGAGTTATACATTCTGTTTATGTAGTTCCCCCCCATTTTCTAGTGGAGTTATTATTTTTTTATTGTTGAGTTTTGAGAGTTCTTTATATATTCTAGATATTAGTCTTTTATCAGATCTATGGATTTCAAAGTTTTCTCCCAGTTTTTCATCCTGTGAACAGAATCTTTCACAGAGCTAAGGGTTTTTTTTGTTTTGTTTTGTTTTTTCATTTGGGTGATGTCCAATTTAGGAAATTTTCCTTCTGTGAGTAGTGTTTTGGGGTCCCAGTCAAAGACCCAGTCTTTCATTTTGCCTAGTCCTAGATTTTGAAGATTTTCTCTTTTACTTCTTTCTAAAAGTTTTATTGTTACATTTTACCTTGAGTACACTATCCATTTTGAGTTATTTTTTAATTAGATATGAGGTTTAAGTTTTGGTTCATTTTTTGGCCTAGGGATGTCACATTTTTCCAGCACCATTTGTTGGAAGTCTATGCCCATTTTTCCTCAACTGAATTACTGTTTCATGTTTGTCAAAAATTAGTTGGACCAAAAAAAATTATTTGACATATCTGTGTGGGTCTACTTCTGGTTTCCTTATCTGTTCTATTGCGCTGTCTCTCAGGCAGGGCCATGTTGTCTTGATCAGGATAGCTCTACAGTAGGTCTTCATATCAGGTAGAGTGATTCCTCCCTCTTTGTCTTTTTTGAGATAGTTTTAGCTACTTCAGTACCTGTGTCTTTCCATATAACTTTTAGAATAAATTTGTCTAGGTCTACAAATACCTTCTTTTAAGTTAATTCAATGTATTTAATTTAAAAGAGATATCTAGAGAATGTTCAATTAGTTTAGCCATTTATTTGTCTTTTTTAATTATTTTGAGATATATAGAACAAAGCAGATTAATGCATATGGCTGGCATTGACTGACTCCTTGGCATTGCAATTTTAAAAGCTGAGTAAGCCATGAGGCTTCTATAGTGCTTCAATTGAAGAAAATGAGAGTAAGGAGGTGAAATTGCCATTTCTTTATAGACTTCTACTGCATAACATGAAAGTGGTTTACTATGAATATGCTATTCAAGTAAATCAATAAGAAAGAGATAACCAACCCAACAGTTAAGTGGACAGATAGTATAAGTAGGCAATCTCACAACAAAGGCATGAGGAAAGATGCTCAAACGCTTGAGTAAGCATAGAAATATAAATTAAAGTCACACGAAACTTTTGCGGGGCAGGATCATTCATGTTAAAGTTGTAGCCATTCACCAACAATTCTATTTCTGGGAATAATTTATCATATAGAATACTTGGATGCATGTAGAAATATGTAACACAGGATATCAATGTTAGCATGTTTATAATAGAGAAAAATCCAAACAACTTAAGTTTATAAATGTGGGACACCCCAAGGTAATTGTGTTTAACACCATATCATATAATACCATACAGCCTTTAAAAAGAATGGAGAGGGGTGCCTGGGTGGCTCAGTGGGTTAAAGCCTCTACCTTCAGCTCAGGTCATGATCTCAGGGTCCTGGGATCGAGCCCCACATCGGGCTCTCTGCTCAGCAGGGAGCCTGCTTCCTCCCCTTTCTCTCTCTGCCTGTCTCTCTGCCTGCTTGTGATCTCTGTCAAAGAAATAAATAAAATCTTTAAAAATAAAATAAAAATAAAAAGAATGGAGAATCTGTATGTATTAACATGAAATTATCTTTAAGATACATCAGATAAATGGGAAAAAAGCATGTCATAGAGGAAAATGTATAATTAGGCTACACATATGTAAAAATGCAGCTCTATAAGTGTATGTTGAGATATGTAGGAACAAAGTTATTGCTAGGTCTGGAAAAACACATACATCTGTTAACACAAATTAAGGGAAAAGAATGGGATGGAGGATTGGGGGGAGGGTGAGTTTTAGAAAAGAAGACGTTCAGGTTCTACTTTATATTTCTGTACTGTTTGAAATTATTTTTCAATAAGCATTTTCATCATGTTCTATATACTTATGATATCTTAGGGTATGTTTTATGTGTGCATGTTAGATTACTGCCAAAATCATATAACTCCTACCATAAGTGAAATCGGACCTATAGATTTAACTGAGTATATAGGAATGATAGAATACTGACAGCCTAAAAATCAATTTCATTTCCTACCTAATTTATCAGACTCTTTTAGATTCGTGCTGTTGTTCTCAGGGGTTGCTCCAGATATTACTAAACAATTCCTTTAGCATTTGAGACAAAGGCAAATCTGGTGCTTATTAATGAGTCATTCTCTTTGGCTCTGATGAAACTAACATGGGATTTCAGAGGCGCAGAAGTAAGCATTGCTCTACTCCCAGACTGTAAGCAGCAGAGATTGTAAAAAATCCACTATTGCTTTCATAGGCAGAAAATGCCGGTAACCCATTCCTAATGGGGCAAGGGTTTTAAATTTATTTTCTGAAGACTTGTTGAATTTGTGTCTATCCATTCTAGCTGCTCAGCCTCCTGTGGCACTTGCAAGCTGCCTTCCTATGGTTGCTGTGTTTATCAGTCAAGGCTTTTGTTTGCAAGCAACTGAAACATCACTGGCTATCTGAAGCAAAAGAACAATTTATTAGAAGGTCATCAGGGCTGACTGAATTGATGGGAGGCCAGATGGCCAGGCTTGAGAAAGGGGAATAATCTCAGGGAGGACTCTATGACCAGGATGAGCAACAGAAACCCTGGCAACGGTCATTCAACAGGACAACAAGTCCTCTGTCTCTATGATAAATCTGGCCTACAGCTCTTTCTGTAACCTTGCATGCAGGACAGAGTATCCAATAGGAGGGTCCACAGTCATATGTCCTCTGAATCTGTCAAGACCAAGGCGGCTACTACCCCCTCACTGGAGATACACGTCTTGGGAGATTACTCAAACGGAAGAGTGCTCAACAAAATGCCAGTTTGCTTGGTGGCCATGGTCAAGGGCAAGATTATCCAGCCCAGTTATGGGCTTGTTATTAACTGGCTAACATGGTGCTTTCACAGCAATATTAGAGAAGAATTCTTGAGTCTCTCCTGCTTTTTCACAAGACTACTCATTTCCTTGCAAGAATAATACACCTTACCAATCTCAACAATTATAAAGTCGTCTTGGAGAAGGGAGGGCTTTAAAGTATAGAGAAGGGCAAAACAAATGAATGAACAGACAAACAAAAACAGAAACAGACTCCTAAATACAGAAAACAAAGTAGTGGTTGCTGGGAAGAGGGTGGGTGAAATAGACGAAAGAAATTAAGAGAATACAAACTACTGGTTATAAAATAAGTCAGTTACAAGCCCGCAAAAATAAAACAAAACAAAATAAAACAAAGTGAGTCAGTCACGGGCCTGAAAAATACAATATAGGGAATCCTGTCAATAATATTGTAGTAACTGTAGGGTGACAGATGGGACACATCATGGGGAACATTTCATTATGTATGTAATTGTCGAATCACTTTTCTGTACACCTGAAACTAAGAGAATCTTATATGTCAACTCTACTTCAACTAAAATTTTAGAAAAAATTGTTAACAAATAAATAAATGAAGTATACGGGTGACAAAGAGCAGGCTAATAAGATCTCTTCTTTTCAGCCATAAGAAGTCATAATCAGGGGCACCTGGGTGGCTCAGTGGGTTAAAGCCTCTGCTTTCGGCTCAGGTCATGGTCCCAGGGTCCTGGGATTGAGCCCCACATCGGGCTTTCTGCTCAGCAGGGAACCTGCTTCCCTCTCTTTCTACCTGCCTCTCTGCCTACTTGTGATCTCTGTCTGTCAAATAAATAAAATCTTATAAAAAAAAAATAGAAGTCATAATCACCTTTAGATATGGG
Source organism: Enhydra lutris kenyoni (assembly GCF_002288905.1). Lineage (NCBI taxonomy): Eukaryota > Metazoa > Chordata > Mammalia > Carnivora > Mustelidae > Enhydra > Enhydra lutris. The sequence continues at coordinate 49,948,271 of NW_019154085.1, forward strand.
TAAACATGGTGGATTTAACAAATGCTCTAATGTTCTCTCTCTCCTGCAACTCCTCTAAAAGGATACTATATGTATGTATTTTAAAAGATCTTTATCTAATATGAAGATTTTTGGAAGCTAGAAAGCAGATGTGAAAGTGGCAACTACCTTAGCAGACCAAGAAAGCTAGATCCTACCCTAGAAGTGAGGGAATTGGAGAAGTAATCATTACACTGCAGAGAAAAAGGGAAAAGAGTTTAGGAATTGATAGTACCATATACTTGTAAATGCAGTAAAAATGTGAGGATTGATTGGAATTGTGCTGAGGAATCATCATAACTTCCGGATCCATGGCCTAACCCTGATCAGCTTGGCCACTGCTCCTCTGTTTTCCCTATAGAGGACTGGAACATGGGTTTTTTTGGTTTGTTTTCTTTGAAGGGGGCAGAATAGAGGATCTCCGGACAGGACAAATTCAGTTATAATGGAGAGTGGAGGCACAGTACTTAAAGAGAGGGGGATTAAGTGAAGATTTGCATAATGAATGATGAGGCCTTGGTCTTCTCACCCAACCCCCACCCCTCGGTCTTCTTTCCTTAGTTCCCAGATATGGCAGCCAGGCTATACCTTCCAGACAAGTCTCTGGAAAAGCCTTATCTGAAAAACAGGACTAGTCTAAGAGCTCAAACCCAAAGACACTGACATTGAAGAGGTTTCCCAACACAGCTCAGCCAGATCCCCCTACAATGAAGATCATGACCTCCAAGAATCACACATGTACTCAGGGCTTCCATTCATGTTTTTTACTTCCAATCCTTAAATATGAGCAAACACTCAAGGGTTACCAGAAATTGGGAAGCATTTGATATGAAAAACAATGATGAAAACAAATGAACAAAAAGGAACTTGGAAGAAACAGAGGCCAAGCAAGGAAAAGAAAACTTCAAAATCCAACATAACCAATATCCTTATACAGTTCAAAGGAGTTATTACCAAATCCATGAAATACAAACTCCTACTTTTAAAATGGTTTATTCCAAGAGAATAAAAAAATGAAAATTTTAAAAAGTTAATAGAAATTAAAAACTCAGTAGCAGTGTTGAAAGATAAAGTGAGGTAGATCTCTCAGAAAGTAAACAAAAAAGACAAAGGAATGTAAAAGACAGGAGAAAACATCAGGAAAACTAAAGGGTAAAACAAGAAGTTCCACATCTAACCTATGGTAATATGAACACTAGAAAGAGAGAACTTGGGAAACAGAGGGGAGAAGATCAGCAGCGAAATAATCAAGAAAAATTCCCAGTATACAATATCATAAACTTTCAGATTCTAAGAACCCACTGTCCAACATAGTGGTAGAAAAGTCTCTCTTTAAAGACTAGTGGCGCCTGGCCAGTTCAGTCCGTAGAACATACAGCTCTTGATTTCAGGGTCATCAGTTCAAGCCCCACATTGGATGTGGAGCCTACTTAAAAAAATAAGTAAAATAAATTAAATAAAAAATCTTCAATTAAAAAATTTCTTTAAAAAAAGGAAAGATATAACTTTGTGCGCTTTCTCAACACCAGGAACAAAGAGAAGATTCTGGAGTTGGGAAGATAGAAATTCAGGAATCAAAATATTATCCTACTTCTCAACAGCAACACTGGAAGCTGGAAGTAATAAAGAGATGTCATTAAAATTCCGAGGAGAATTCTCTCGAACTGAGAATTCTATAAATTATCAATCAAGTATATCAATCAGGATCCTGGAAGGAAAGAGATGGTGAACCCTGGAGGGTAATGGTGGAGGTTTAATAAAGAGACTGGCTGCAAAAGTTTGGGCTGAACACCGTTATCACAGGGACACAAAGGGAGAACCAGTTACCAGCACCCAGAGAGTAGCTGCATACAGAAGGCCACAGGACAACAGTATATCTTTTCGCACAAGATGTAGACAATTGCCTCCAACTGGCAGAAAAGAGACCAGGAAACACATACCCCAAGCTCTTTCCTCCTGCCTCCCTCCAGTCTCCTGCTCATGTTTCCCACTGGCCAGACATCCTAAAGGCCAGATGGCAAGTGACTACAACAATGCCGTCTATAAGCCTCAGGCTCTCAGGACACTGGGTAGGGTAGAGAGGGTGAAGCAAGTCATAAAGACTAAATTTGTGAAAATGTTTAGAGCCTTTAGAACAATGCCCATCACCTTTTAAACACTCAATGTAACTTAGCTATAGTGTTGTTAGTTTCATCATCATCATTGTCATTAAGAGGAAACTTAAAATTCATGTAAAATCAAACATTGACAAACAGCCCAACCATTTCCTTTTCTTTCTTTTTTTTTTAAGATCTTATTTATTCATTTATTTATTTGAGAGAAGAAGAGAGAGAGAGAGAGAGAAAGAAAGCATGAGCAGCGAGAGGGAGAAGGAGAAGCAGGCTCTCCGCTGAGCAGGAAGCCTGATGCAGGGCTCAATCTCAGGATTCTGGGATCATGACACGAGGTGAAGGCAGATGCCCAACTGACTCAGCCACCTAGACACTCCCAGCCTAACCATTTTCTAAATCCCTTTCCTCCTTCCTTGATAAGACTCTTCAACACAAATATACAAAGCATATTGTAAAATTTTACTAGCAGAAAAAATAATTTTCCACTGATTTCCAAATTCTCTCCAGATTTTTTAGTGACAAGTCATCTGGAATAAATTTTTATTGGACTTACTTGCAGTGATGTGTAATTCAGAAGTGCTATGATTGGGCAGAAATAACTACGAAGAACTGATTCAGCGCTACCATTTTCCAGGAAAACATGGCATTGATAGTATCTTCCCACGAGGTAATTTAATCCAATTGCCATAGCTCAATGTTCTACAAAGTAAGCACCATAATCCCCAGAAGTGCTGAATAGAATGGGGTAAGAGGTTGGGGTGGGTGAGGCACATCATAAAAAAATAAAAGAATCGGATCAACTGTAAAATATAATTTAGTTCAAAACACAAATAGCCACTAATATACAAAATATATTGTTCAATGTTTCATCTCAAAAGTAATCAATGTGATGTAAGTTTAAATAATAATGAGATGCCAATTTTGGTCTACTCAATTAACAAAGATTTAAAAAATTATGCTATCCTGTATTTGTTGGAATAGAGGGGAAATGGAACTCATAAGGAAGATGGTGTGTATGTTAGCGCAAACCTTTTCTGAGGACAAGCTGGCAGTATGGATTAAAGGTTCTTAAAACATTCATACCTATCAGAGTCGACATGGAAGACACAGATAAGTATAAGGATATCATGCTGTGTATAGTAGAGATGTGTCCCATGTGTGCTATGGCAACATAAAAGCAGAAATAATTCAAGCAATTAATTGTTCAAGAGAAGCAAAGATCACTTCACAAAAGAGACAGCACTTGGATAAGATCTTGAAATAATAACACTTCACATGGCAGCATGAACAATTCCAGTAATAGTCACACTTCTTCTGAATCGTTACACAAAAACAGAGACATGTTAAGGCAAAGCACTTTCATTAATAATGAAACTTCCGATGTAGCTGGAGAAGTGGGAAATAGTGTCTGGAAGACAAAGTCTCATCATTCAAAAACCAATGGACAATAAGAAGAGAAAATCATCTGCTTGTTAGGTAGGTAGATGAATATTGCTTTGAAAACCATAATGTAGAGAGAAGTTAAGCTATTGCCCACCTACAGCCCTCCCTCCCCTCAGTCACAAAAAAATCGCAGTCTGGCTGAAGAAAAAGAAGAAAAAACAACAAGGCTGACATAGAAACAAATATTTAAGAAAAGAAAGTGGAATTCATTCCATGAAAAAGACATCCACAAGCATACCAGAAGAGTGACAGAAATGAGAATTTGGAATAAAAAACAAAAACAAACAAAAAATCCCAGCAAGATGTGAATGCAGCAGGTAGCAGTTGGCAGTAAGTGGTATTAAGTAAGGAAGAGGAACAGCAGATGTCTACTGGCATTCTGAGCCTCCTTTCCTCCTGTCCCTGGTTACTGTGATTTTCCCTCTCCTTCAAAAGCCTCTTCTTCCATCTCCCCATCTCTTCTCATTTGGGGAATCTCTGATGGAGAAGGGGGCCTGCTAGTGGTTAGAGGAGAGTGCCCTATGAGACACTCCCACTCCTCACATCTTGCCATGCACATTTCTCTGTCTTGCTGGGAAGGACAAAAAACTGGGAAGGGAAAGAAAGAGAGAACAGTCCACATGGAGAGTCCCTAAATGCATTACTGTCTCTTGGAATGGTTTCTTTCTCTATTTTCTCAAGCAGTCTGTGTGTGTGTGTGTGTATGAGAGAGACAGCCAGGGAGAGACAGAGATAGAGAGAGAAAGAGAAGAGAACAAGGAGAAGAGAAGAAAGGGAGGCTGAGGAAGAAGAAAAGGAAGGAAGCAGTGACGGTGGGACAGTGGGAGAGAGGGAGGGAAAAAGAATTTGAAGTTATTCAGTTCCCAATTTGTTTGCAATCCTGCTGCCATCTCCACCCCTACTCTTTTGGTGTGGGGGAGAGAGATAAGGATAATGACAATTTAAATGGAAGACCTCTTTCAAAATACAGATCCAGGGGTGGCTCAGTCCATTGGGCATCTGCCTTGATTTCAGCTTAGGTCATGGTCTCTGTGGTGTGAAATCAAAGCCAGTGGTGCTCTGAGCTCAATGAGTCTACTACCCCCTCCCTCTCTCTGTGCCATCCCCCCGCCCACTGCCCACCCCCTACACACTTTCTCTAAAATAAATAAAATAAGAGAAAGAGACAGAGCAAGCAAGCAAGAGAGAGAGAGCATTAACAGGGGGAAGGGCAGAGGGAGAAGGAGAAGCAGACTCCCCACTGAGTGTGGAGCCCAATGCAGGACTCAATCTCAGGACCCTGGGATCATGACCTGAGCCAAAGCAGATACTTAACTGACTGAGCCACCCAGGCACCCTAAATAAATAAAACCTTTAAAAAATAATAATAAAATAAAATATGAGTTCATGTTTTATTCTACTTTGTAAATAAAATATTCAGAGGCTAGTTATGCTGGACTATAACTAATTTTCCAAATTAAGAATGCTACCTGGATGATGATAGTCCAATGTAACACTTGAGAACTTCTTTGGGAAATGTGCTATAAAGCACTAAGGGAATTGGCATCACTGGGTGCCGGTTGCATACCTGGCACTGGAAGCCATTCTCATATGTTAGCGTACTTAAATCTCAGAAGATTCCTACAAAGAGCATATTTTTTTTTAAAGATTTTTATTTATTCATGGACAAAGAGAGATCACAAGTAGGCAGAGAGGCAGGCAGAGAGAGAGGAGCGGGGGAAGCAGGCTCCCTGCTGAGCAGAGAGCCCGATGCAGGACTTGATTCCAGGACCCTGAGATCATGACCTGAGCTGAAGGCAGAGGCTTAACCCACTGAGCCACCCAGGCGTCCCACAAAGAGCATATTTACCCACATTTCACAGACAAGTGAATTGAAGTTCAGTGAGATAAAGCAACATGCTCAGGGTCACAAAGCTAACTTACCTGACTTCAAATCTATTTTCTTCCCAGTACCATACTATCTCTCTCTTACAAATTATCATTATTGGGACGCCTAGGTGGCTCAGTTGGTTAAGCGGCTGCCTTCGCCTGAGGTCATGATCCCAGCGTCCTGGGATCGAGTCCCACATAGGGCTCCTTGCTCAGCAGGGAGCCTGCTTGTCTCTCTGCCTCTGCCTGCCACTCTGTCTGCCTGTGCTCTCTCTCCCTCTCTCTCTCTGACTAATAAATAAATAAAACCTTTAAAAAAAAAACAAAAAAAACAAATTATCATTATTATTATGATTGGTATTTTTCTCAGCTTGAAGGTGCTATTTTTCAAGCCACACCTATGAATTCAGTGGAGTAACTGTTATGTTTGTGGCAGAACTTTTCCAAAACAGGGTTGTTTTCAAAGAATATGTGTGCTCATTCGCTCATCAAACCTTAATGGGTCAATGATATGCCCTGGATTATTTTTGATTCAGAAAACGTTATCATAAGAATGAACTCTTGTAAAAGAAAGTCTGAGAGGGATGCCTGGCTGGCTCAGTCAGAAGAGCATGTGACCCTTGGTCTTGGGGTTGTGAGTTCAAGCCCCATGTTGGGGGTAAGGATTACTAAAAAAATAAATGAACTTAAAAAAAAAAAAAAAAGAGGGATTCCTGGGTGGCTCAGTCAGTTAAGCGTCTGCCTTCAGCTCAGGTCATGGTCCCAGGGTTCTGGGATCAAGTTCCACATTGGGCTCCTTGCTCAGCAGGGAACCTGCTTTTCCCTCTGCCTCTACTCCCCATGCTGTGCTCTCTCTCTCTGACAAATAAAAAAAGTCTTATAAAAAAAAGAAAGAAAGAAAGAAAGAAAGAAAGAGTCTGAGAGAAATTAATTCTACCTGGGCAGGATAAAGGGAAGTTTCATGATAAGAGAGGAATCAAAATTTTGAGTAATAAATAGGTTTTCTCCGGTGGAGGGAAGGGAAATATAGACATATGTAGTATGTTTAGAAAGGCAAATATTGGGGCGCCTGGTTGGCTCAGTTGGTTGAGCAAGTGCCTTCGGCTCAGGTCATGATCCTTGAGTCCCAGGATCGAGTTCCGCATCGGGCTCCCAGCTCCATGGGGAGTCTGCTTCACCCTCTGATCTTCCCTCTCATGCTTTCTCACTCTCTCTCTCTCAGATAAATAAATAAAATCTTTAAAAAAAAGAAATGGCAAATATTAACACCAAATGAAAAACGACAAATGTTATATGAAAAGCGATGTGCAGGTCTCTAGCACTGAAACTCTTAGTGGGTCCAATGGCACAGCAAAAATGAAACCTATATCATTGTGATATTTCAAATCCCTTTTATGATCATAAGATGAATTCATGAGTGCTGACATTTCTGATCTTTATTTCTTCCTCCCAAAACAAAAAAGGGATAAAAGGCCTACAAACTGGGATATCCTGACCTGAGGAATGCCACATTCTTGGAGGTAGCCCAGATTAATAAACCTTCGACACGCTTCCATAACGACGAGGAGCACTGGAAAGAAGCATGCCTGAAATGTTGTGTCCTTGACCTTGTGCGAAGGTAACCTCAGCCAAGTCTTAGTCTCTTCTTGTCAATGGTTAAAACTTGACCAGCTCTAGTGGTTCAGCCTAGCAGAAACAAAGAAGTTCCAGAACTAGAAATACACGTGATTAATAAACACATGAGAATATATTCAACCTCATTGTTTTAGGATCTACCTAAGGAAGTATGAAAACATTAGGGCTATAAATCATGCTTCAACATTTCTCATACTTTTCATATTTCTGTCCTTTTACATTAGGCACTGAGATAATTTCTCTTTTCAACCTTCCAGCCATTGAATGAGTCTGAGTAATCCTCACTTGTGTCCATTCTGCTATTCAGCTCATCGACCAAGTTTTATTTCAGTGATCATTGCCATCATCATTCACTGGTTCTCTTCTGTAAGATTCTGTTCTTGTGGGCGCCTGGGTGGCTCAGTGGGTTAAGGCTCTGCCTTCAGCTCAGGTCATGATCTCAGGGTCCTGGGATCAAGCCCCACATCGGTCTTTCTGTTTGGCGGGGAGTCTGCTTCCCCCTTTCTCTCTGCCTGCCTCTCTGCCTAATTGTGATCTCTCTATCAAATAAATAAATAATATCTTTAAAAAAAAGATTCTGTTCTTGTTTGAAGATTATAATCCACTTTATAAATTTGGTTTTCTCAGATGTTGGTTTTGTTAGTTGAGTTTGGTGCTTCTATTTCATGGTTGTGATTTTTACCTTAATGGTTGGTGATCTTTGGTTTTCAGCTCATCTCTGTCTCTGAGATCTCATTTTTGTCTGAGAATTCTGCTTCTGTTCAACAAGTCTGCACCAGCTATTAGTGGGAAGGGGTAGAAACTGATGCATATTGAGATATCACAGTAGCTTATCTTCTGTAAATACCGGTTCCCCTTCTGAGAGTAAAAACCACCCAGGGAATTGCCCTTCCTTTGGCCAAGTGCCCACTCTCATTGCTCTATCTAGGTGGGAACAGTTCTGCTGTCTTCCTTTTGCCAGGACAGGGCTGACTTGGTTGAGAATTCTGGATGCTTCCCCAATCACACTAATGATTGCTGGAGGGATCCTTTCTATTTGTTACAGCCATTGCTATGCATTCAGAGCAATCCTGGAACTAATCCCACCTTTAATTGAAATACTTTCCTGCTTATGCATTTTTCTCTACTCAGCTAACCACATCTGTTTCTCCTTGGAATTTTTCAAAAATTCTCTTTGATGATGGCATTTTTCCTGGTTTTAGTCCTTCTATGAATATATTCTTCCTGTATTTTTTCTTTTTGCAGCTGTGGAATTTCTACATAGAAGAAATTTAAGGGCTATAATCTGTTTCTATGGGGGAGAATTTAAATCTAATGATATGCATTGGATACCCACATGCTATTGAAGCATGGATAAACAATTATTTCAAAACTATGTATATGTTTGTGTGCTTGTGTGTATTTATTTTAATTGTTTATTCTCCCAATAACACCTGATGGCAGATATACCTAATATATGATAATACACACACACACACACACACACACACACACACATACACATTTTGCCATTGAATTAAAAAGTCTCTTTCTTTAAAACAGACTGTAGTTCTTAAATCTCTCAAATAAATGCACTTAACTTATCTAAGGAGTGACAGAAGTTTACAAACAAGGGGAATCCTGAAGAGTCTTGGAGATTGAGGTAATTAAGAAATGATATAGATGGTTTCTTGGCCCTTAAGAATTATCCTCTAGCTTCCAGAATAACATTCCAAATCTCTTCTTGACCACTTCCCCATCCTACTAGACTTCCTTCCCCAGCTATAGTAAAGAACTTGCTGTTCTCCAAAGGAATCAGTTGTTTCAGTTTCTGAACTTCCATGTATATGCTTCTCTTTGCTTGGAACATTTCGACCCTACCAACATTCTCTCATCCAAATACCGTCTAAAGATAATTCTTCCTTTAAAGAATCAGATTGGTAGTGCATTTATTGTGACTAGCTACCATGCCTCATCTTATTATATGCAATATTATCTTCCTTTTCAAGCATGATATATGCGCCAGCCTACCCTAGATCCTATGGCCATCAATATCGCAGAGCATTAGCTGTGCGGTGACAGGGTATTAGATAGGTATATAGGCTTTCAGAAAAAAAAAAAAAATTCCCCTCCCCAGAAGATAATACATTGACTATATTAATGATGTGTGAGCAAGAATCAACAGACTTGGGTCTTAGTCCAGATTCTGATAAATATGACCTTGACAAGTCAAAAGAGTTTAATGTCCCTGGGCCTATGTTTCTACATTGAGAATGTACCCTCTATATAAGGGTGTTAGAAAGAGGCTCCCTGGGCTTTCTGCTAGATTTCACATTAGATAACAGATCCAATAAATTTTTTTTTTTTAATTTCTAGATTGGTTTAGTTTTAATTACTCAAAAACTACATTGTCGTGTAAATACTCAAATAGCACTGATTTTTTAAAAAAATGTCCTTCATGAATCTTGGAATTCTTCCTTCTCATCCTTCACAGTGCTTTCCAGTATTCCATGATATGGCCAAACTAATCATTCCTTTCTCTATTGACATCACGATTGCTTCCAATTTGTCTTCTTATACACAATGCTAGAGTGAGCATCATGGTAAGATGCTGTACATTTTCTAAGATCTCTCTGCTTTATTTATAGCAAAAAGTCTGTGCTCTGGACTCTGTCCCCAACATTAATTGGCTAAGAAGAATTAAAACAAAGGTCTCCAGCGTATGCAGATAAAAGTCCCTTTGAGAAGTGATCTAGAGAATAGTGTCAAAGTGTTTTCACTTGAATGTCATAAGAAATCTGACAACTACAACCTAAAGCTAAATGAACATCATTGTGGCCAGTGGTCCTTCAGAAAAGGATGACAGGACACGTAGGGGGCTGACTCCCTTGAGGTCTGGGCCAAGGTGAAGCACTGAAGGGGTCTTAGAGAGGGAAATATATCCTTTGAAGAACCTCAGAACCTCATAGCAAGGGGAGCCACTTGGTTTATTGAGTCACTGGATAGACAGGGGACAAAGGACAATCTCTTATTTTGCTCTGTATATAGGACAGGTCTTGTGAAAGAAACACCAATCAGAGACCAGAACAAAAAGAAACTTGGAAGATTCTCTTCCCCTGTTAGTATGGAAGCTGCTAAGGGAAGTCAGTGACCCCTCTGACCTGAAGAGTTGACACAAGTGAGAGAGAAGCCTTGGACCAGTGAAGGATGGCACCACAGAAGAAAATAACAAAAGTAAAAAAAAGAAGACCAGTCCTATTGAAAGTGTCAAGTAGGCCAAGGAAGACTGATGAACTGACTTCAAATGCAGCAGGAAATCTACGTACTGAGCACTAACTGCCAGCATGATGCTAGGGGCTACTGTAGTCCACATCTCCTGTGGTCCTCATGTGTACTTTTTTTTTAATTTTTAATTTTTTAATTAACATATAATGTATTATTAGCCCCAGGGGTACAGGTCTGTGAATCACCAGGTTTACACACTTCACAGCACTCACCATAGCACATACCTTCCCCAGTGTCCAAACCCCCCCCCCCCCCCCCCCACCCCCCCCCCCCCCCCCCGGCAACCCTCAATTTGTTTTGTGAGATTAAGAGTCTCTTATGGAATTAAAAAAATTAAAAAAAAAAAAGAAGTATATACAAGGAAAAAAAAGAGTCTCTTATGGTTTGTCCTCATGAGTACTTTTAAAGGGATGGTATTACCACATCTCATGGGATGTGTGAAAATATAATGACTCAAAGAGGTCTTTCCTTCCTTATTCATATTTCTTTCCTCATATTCGTTCATAACATACCAGGTGCGACTCCTGGCACTGTGGATCTGGAGGTAAACTGGGAGGTAAGGTCCCTGCTTGTGTGGGCCTATATTCTAGTAGAAAACGACAAATAACAAAACAAATTGAGTGAAATTATAAATTAATACACAAACAAGAAAGAATGTTAGATTGCAATAAATTTAATGCAGAGACTTAAAATAGGATAGTATGGAGGGCACTTTTTTGGGTCATGAAAATGCTCTATATCTTGATTGTGGTAGTTACACGGTTGTACGCATTTCTTAGAATTTATAGAATGAATTCATTATAAAGGGTGACTCACCATATGTGATAAAGGGTGACTCGCCATGTGTGAATTATATCTCAAAAAACTTGACCTTTAAAAAATAGGATCCTACCCCAAAAAACTGGCAGGATTGAACAACAAAATCCTCACTAAGAGGGTAGTAATTAAATCGAGATTTAGTACAAGGAAGAAGATGAAGGGAAAGGTCATTCCAGAAAAAGGAAAGAGTAACTGCAAAATCCCCACCGTGGGAATGAGCTTGGCATGTTCAAGTCCCAGCAGGGTGGGGGAGGTTGCAGATGTGGATGAGAACCAGAGCAGGGTGGGGTTAGAAACCAAAAACAGGAGACTGATGTTATTTTCAGTGCCACAGGAAACAGGCTTGTAAGCAGGGGAATTACAAGTTCTGATGTATGCTTTTTATGATCACTCGGGCTACGATGCAGAGAATGACGGGTAAGGGAGCAAGAGTGGAAGGAGTTTTTGTAATAGTCCATGCAAGAGACTATGAGGTCATGGAATAGGGTGGAAGCATTACAGATTGAAGGAGGCACATCTAATACAATATGATGATATTATATTAGGATAACAAGTAAATCCCAATCTCTGTGGCTTACCACAGTAGAATTTTGTTTGGTATTCCTGACTGGAGTAATTCTATCTTGTCACATAGAGAATGAGGTTCCTTTTACCTTCCAACTATACTGCCATCTGGGGCCACCAAAGTCCTCATTTAGCCATTAGATGCCAACGAGTGACTACTTGCTGGAGATTTCTATGGGTTTGGTCTGAAACCAGAATACATCAAATTAACCCACACTCTTTTAACTAGAACTTAGCCCATCCTGCAAGCCCTCTAACTGTCAGGGGGCAGAGAAATGTAGTCTATGATTGTGCCCAGGAAGACAGGGAACCTGGTTTGGTAATCATCCAACAGTCTCTGCCACATGGAAGTGGACTGGATTGGTGAGAGAAAGAGAGGAATCAAGGAGGAAGACATGGACTTCTCTCTCTCACCAGTGGTGCTTACTAACTGTGGCAAAAGAACACTGGGGACATCTGCTTGATTCCTCTCTCCCTCCTTTAGCCCCACCTGTTGAATTAAAATAAAGGATGATGAGTGGAAGGAGACACGGAGACCTTGCCCATAGCAACTGAGCAGACCATAAGGGCAGAGAAGGAGGAAATTATTTCCTCCTTCAGAATTGGGTTTGTCAGGGGCGCCTGGGTGGCTCAGTGGTTAAGCGTCTGCCTTCAGCTCAGGTCATGATCCCAGGGTCCTGGGATTGAGCCCCACATCGGGCTCCTTGCTCAGCTCCAACTTTTCACTCTCCCACTCTCCCAGCTTGCATTCCCTCTCTTGCTGTGTCTTTCTCTGTCAAATAAATAAAAATAAAATCTTTTTTAAAAAAAAGTGAATTTGTCCCTGATGATATAGAGTCCCTTTTTGAAGAAGGATGCACTCACCTGACTAGTTATACCCAATACTTAATGAGCAGAGCCACCAGTCTTGGTGACAGCGGGCAGCAGATACTCTTGCCAGTGTGACCAATACCAAAGATACTAAGACCACTCATCTTCCTGGGGGATCCTCCCAACACTGTGTCAGAGGATGTGGAAAGACAACAGGGGTGGTGTACATTCAACTCAATCCCTTTCAAAAACTTCCAGGTGAAGACTCAAGCCCATTTGAAAACCTTCCAACAGGAAATTATGAACTCTTTGAGATCATGTTTTATTAATCTTTATATCTCCACCTAGTATATAGCATAGTGCTTAACATAAATAAATAACGACCTCTGTGAACATCTGTGAAAAATTTAATTCTTATGTGGAGGTTAAAGTCAAGATTGATTGTGTACATAGCAAGTGCCCTGGAGAGTCACCCAAAAGCAACCACGTACCCCAGGTAACCTCAGCATGAACTTATGAAGTATGGTTTGGCTTTAACTTTGATCCCATTATTGATCCCTAAGTTGAAGTCAGATGCTTAATCGACTGAGCCACCCAGGCATCCCTGAACTTAATATTTCTGAACTTATTTAAAAATATATATCTAGGGGCACCTGGGTGGCTCAGTGGGTTAAGCCTCTGCCTTCGGCTCAGGTCATGATCCCAGGGTCCTGGTCTTGAGCCCTGCATCGGGCTCTCTGCTCAGTGGGGATCCTGCTTCCCCCTCTCTCTCTGCCTATCTCTCTGCCTACTTGTGATCTCTGTCAAATAAATAAATAAAATTTTTAAAAAATTAAAAAAATATATATATATCTAAAAAGCACATTTTTAGGTGAGCAAATTTCAAACTTGTTTCCAAATATATGTGCTTCTTTCTTTGTTCCAGCTTTATAGATGATGGTCATTCTTCCTGAAAGCAGATGTAGCTAAGACTTATTCTTTGCACCTCAATAACAAAAATGAGTCAAAGTTCAACTTTCAGGTCAACAAAGATTTCGGTCAACACCAGAAGGGCAGCATAGCAAGGATTCACAACATGGGTAAAATTCAAACCAGGTGATCTCTAAGTTTACAACACTGAATTCTGTGACTGTCTTACTAAGAGCCAAAGGAGACAATGAGGTAAGGAGAAGGAGGCAGCATTTCCAAGACTTATCAGAGGTATAGGGAACAAATGCATAGAGGGAGTCCTGGTAAATAACCTTGGAAGGCAGATCACAGGCAGATTTGGGGAACTGTGTTTTGTAAGGAGCTGGGATGGTGGAGAAGGATATTAAATATATTAACTATTACTTCCCTCTTTTTTTTAAAAGATTTTATTTATTTATTTGACAGACAGAGATCACAGTAGGCAGAGAGAGAAGAGGAAGCAGGCTCCCCGCTGAGCAAAGAGCCCGATGTGGGGCTCGATCCCAGGACCCTGGGATCATGACCTGAACTAAAGGCAGATGCTTTAACCTACTGAGCCACCCAGGCGCCCCTACTTCCCTCTTCTTGTTCTTCTCTCCTCCTCTTCCTCTTTCTCCTCCTTGTCTTAATCTTTGCATCCGAATGTCCTTAGACTTTCAACCTTCTTAAATCATCTTTAGCTTTAATACTCATATATGCTCACTTCATCCTATAATTCAGGAAAGATCAAGTTATGCTGACAGTAATGAACAACCCCAAAATCTCAATGACTTAACATAATAAAGGTTTATGTTTTGTTCATGCTACTTAACATCAGGAACCGATCAGTGATCCAGGTGACGAAGCAGCGACCATCTCACATGCGGAGGGAAAGAGTTCTGGAGCAGCAATTAAATGTTTGGCTCTGAGATAACATATATAATTTCTGTTCACATCGTTTTGGCCCAGAAACAATTGCATGACCTCACCAAACCCCAGAAAGCCATACAGTACACGCTGCCAGAAGGTGGAGAGCCAGAAATACTTAGTGGGCATTACTAATGACTATCACACCATACACCTAAGGGAAATCCAATGTCAGGTCTCTTTCAGTGTCATATTTACATTCTAAAAGCTTTTTGATGCAAAATAATGAACTCTTTCACTTTTTCATATATTTCTCTTTGTTCTACATAGGCCCTATCCTGCTCACTGGCTCTGTAAAAGTCGGTAGCCTTTCACTTAAAGATTCTTAAATATTGGGGCGTCTGGGTGGCTCAGTGGGTTAAAGCCTCTGCCTTCAGCTCAGGTCATGATCCCAGGGTCCTGGGATCGAGCCCCGCATTGGGCTCTCTGCACAGCAGGGAGCCTGCTTCCTCCTCTCTGCCTGCTTCTCTGCCTGCTTGTGATCTCTGTCAAATAAATAAATAACGTCTTGAAAAAAAAAAAGATTCTTAAATATTTACTGAATGAATGAGTGGAATGCCACACATTTTATTTCTTTTCTTTTCTTTTTTTTTTTTTTTTGAGAAAGAGAGAGAGAGAGTATGTGTGTGAGTCAGGGAGGGAAGGGCAGAGGGAGAGGAAGAGAGAAAATCTTAAGCAGCCTCCACACCCAGCACGGGCCTAACACGGGGCTTGATCTCATAACCTTGAACCAAAATCAAGAGTCAGTTGCTTAGCCAAATGAGACATCCAGGCACCCCCATATTTTATTTCTTTAACCTTGTTCTATGCCATGCATCAGAGTTTCTCTCCAATTCTTTTAAATGAGGCTAAGGGGAATGACCTTAGTCCCCATTATTGCCCTTATTCCCATGCTAGACCATAGGGAGATCTTAGGGTGGGTAAGGCATTCCTGTAAGGTAATTTCACAGCCTTACTGGAAGTGTTCTTAAAGATGTCCTCCACTAACATATTTTGTAACTCACTGAGCTCCACCCTTTTCTCTCTCTCTGCTTTTTCTTTCTCTTTCCAAGATTACAAAACATAATCAATAAAATGATATAATTTTTAAAAAGATTTCATTTATGTATCTGAGAGAGAGAGGGAGGGCACCGAGGAAGAGGGCGAGGGAGAAGCAGGCTCCCCACTGAGCAGAGAACCCAACGTGGGGCTCGATCCCAGGACCCTGAGATCATGACCTGAGCCGAAGACAGATGTTTAACCAACTGAGCCACTCGGGCACCCCTAAAATGATATAATTAATGTTTTCGTTTTCACACTATGGCCAAAGAATCACATTTTCCTACGATGTCTTGCTAATCAAATCCAGTCTTTTTAAAGTAAAATCAGATATGTATGTGATCTCTTGGAATTTCTCTTCCCTCTTTTCCTTTTCTCCCCCAGTCCACATCCACCTGACATTTCTCCATACCTTCTTCCTATCAGCTGAGACTACGCTTATCCAAAAAAATTTAATATGCTCCTCTCATCCTCTGACAGATATCTGAAATTCTACTTTAAGGTCTTATTTTTTTAAGTTTGTATAATAGTGACATCACTACACCACTGTGTGGGCTTAGAAGATCTCAAGTTTGTTCAGCACAGTCTTGGCTCAAATCAGATCTGGAGTTCTCTCCATCATGTTTTTTTTTTTTTTTTTTAAGATTTTATTTATTTATTTGACAGAGAGAGAGAGATCACAAGTAGGCAGAGAGGCAGGCAGAGAGAGAGGAGGAAGCAGGCTCCCGGCCGAGCAGAGAGCCCGATGCGGGGCTCGATCGCAGGACCCTGAGATCATGACCTGAGCCGGAGGCAGAGGTTTAACCCACTGAGCCACCCAGGCGCCCCTCTCCATCATGTTTTTAGGTATCTAGTAGTTGCTTAGATGTATAGGTACTGGAACACTGTGAAAGAGGAGACACTTCTGAAAAAAAAAAAAAAAAAGAAAAGAAAAAGAAAAAGAAAGTGCTGCTGAGTTTTCTGCTAGTAACTGACAGGTGCAAAAGGAACCACAGCACACACTGGGATGGGCAGATCAAGAGATTGGGGGCAGGCAGGTCTGGCACAGCATTCATCTCAGAAGGTAGAGCCTGTGACTGGTAGTCTCCTGAGCCCTTGAAAGGAGCTTCTGAAGTGTATCTTCTCTCTGCTCCCCAGACACATCCTGGATAGTGTGCACTCGGAGTTGGGCAGGGGGTACCTACTTATCTTAGTCAACTTCCAAGGTAAGTTCCTAGACCATTCCTTTTGCTACTCTTCTCCCTCTTATCTTCCTCTTGATTCCCACCCATACGCCTTGCATCTTTTCCATATAAAAGACTCATCCTCCTCTTTTCTTCCACAATAGAAATGAACACCCCCCTCAAAACAAGAGACCACATCTATTAGGCACTGTTTTCTATTTGCTTGATGAAAGGGAGGACAGGGTTTCCAAACACTGTATAGAGATAAGGGGAAGTATTTGCACATTTGGGAGTTGGGAGAGAGGAAAAGAAGTCCTCTACCTGGAGTGGGTTAATCCATCAAAGCAATCATTAAATGTTCATGTTAAAACAAAGTGAATATTCATACCTTTTTTTTACCTTCCTAGACTTGGAGCTTCATCAAAATGCAAATAAACAAAGATGGTTATCTGTTATTAGTTATCTGACCTAAGTAAAGATTAATTTCCAACACTTTCCTGAGAGTAATTTTTGATAAATGAGAGTCAGAGGAAATTAGGTACTTCAAAGAAATGCAGAAGGCACAACCAGAGAAATGTGACCAGGCAAAGAATGGGGAAGCCATGATGGTTTTGCAGCAGCCTTGCTCAAGTTCGGTTATATTTACTTCCTAAACCACAAACTTAAAATACTCATATAATTCTACTTTCCAGGGCAATATCATGGTTTGCTCCTTCCAACTATCTATTCACCCTGTTTCTCTCTGACCACGTCTGTGTTCTACACAGTCACACCCACGTGATCTAGACTATGTCCTCTTTTGCACAAAACTAATGCTCTCTAACCCTGTCAGTGAGCTGGGATACAATTCCCTTATTTCTCTGTTGTTGTGGGGCCAAAATAGAGATTTCGAACCCTAATAATTTCATGCATACCTCAATGAGCATCCAGGGAATTTTGTACCCTCAGACTACATCCCCACAATTGCTCTTTCCAGGAGAGATGAGAACAAGCCTTCAGTGTCCAGTGTCAAGATGCCTTGGGGATTCTAGGCTAACTTCAGACGGGGTGAGTCCAGAAAGCTGGCATTTTCAAAGGATTCCAGTATCACTGGAGGGACTGAGAAAGCATGAGAGAAATGAATATGAGAGCAAATAGAAAGCAATTTGGCAGCGAGAGTAGAAAAACTAAAGAGCAAAGAATGGCATCTAAGAAAGAGAGGCAAAAGTTGCCCAAGATGGCTGTCAATCAACAGGAAATGCCACTGGCATCAGAGCAGGGGGGCTATCACTAAGACCCAGGGACCCTACACAAAAGGAGTGGAAAGCCTGGGCTATTTTAAGGCATGGTGACTTCACTACTAATAATGATTACCTTTAGTTTTGATCATCTTCAAAGTTAGAGTGGTTTGGAGAAACCTAGGGCCATATTCTTATCAACTCTGACTAGCTACCCGTCCATCTTTCTCCTCTAACTTCAAGAATTTGTGGTGCCCCAAAGCTGCTGGAATGTCCTAAAGCTCTGAAATGGAGCTCCTTTTCTGGAAGCTGATGTATTTACCTGCTGACCACAATAAACCAAGGACTGCAACAGATCCAACCCCAGGCCAAACACAGACAGAAGGCAAAGATATCCTACATCACCGGATACAGTTTAGAGTTCACCAAACTACGCACGCCTTTGTTTTAAATTTTCTATACAAGCTTGGCAATGTTTGGGGAAAATTACAGTAACATTACCAGCATCAAGTTCAAGATTAGTGTTTAAGCCTAAACCCCACGCTCCATAATTGATTTCCTGCAAATAAGACACACAGGATTTCTCTTAAAACCCCTACTGAAGTTTTTTATTTTTGTTTTAATCATTGCTGAATGTACACCAAGTTACACAAACTTCCTAATAGAGAAATGTCTGTGACAGACAGAATTAATAAACCACTTTCCGAGTAGATGAATTTTAAAATGTAGATGATGGTTCTATATCCTTAGTTTGGGTTGCCAATGCAAATGAGTCAGAGAATTTGCTTCAGACACTGAGTTAATTGTGTAACTCTACAGTGAAAAATGCCATTGGAGAATACTTGCTGACCTCACAGTCCAAAAAAACCATTTAAAAGATGTGGAAACCAGATGTTTCATCACATTTCAGCCTCTGCTCTGAGAACTTACCCTGAGCAGCCCTAACAGGCTATTACGTCTCTACAGCTGAGATATGATCATCTTAACTTACTTATTTGTCCTGCTGTGGGAAGAGGTTCATGGATGGGGATACAAGAACGGAATTTTTCATAACTCCATATGGCTTGGTAAGAAACTTCACTCATGAGTTGCTTCTTGGGGACGTTACTTCTTTGAATTGATGGAGAAGTGAATTGAAGCAGGAAAGTTTTTTGTTCTGTTTTAAGGCTGATGTTTTCAAAGAAAATGTTGAGGAAAAACAGCTATTGGAATGCATGTGCCTTTAAAAAAAAAACTGTTCTTGCCTTCTAAAATTAAAAAGAATAGTTTTTTTATAAAGCGAACTATTCAGTAGAAAATGGAAGTTAATATTTATATTCCATATGAGAAAATATATTTTCAAAGCAGATGCGATGGTATTTGGTAGGGAAGGTTTAGCAAAATAAAAACACCGTATTTTATTTCTATTTCGATGTGTTTGCATTCAGATTTTGTAGCAGGTAACTTTAACAGAAATGTAAAAGGTAAGTTGGAATATACAATGATTTTATAATCATTTGCCTGTGTACTCTGACCTGTAATGTATATCTTGCTTTTTCCAAACATCTTTTGACCAGTTTGATGCAAAGCCAGCTTATAATACAAAACAAATGAAAAAACTTTGTATTTCTGAGTGGAGTCTCACCACTTTGACTCCTTTTGTTTGAGAGCTATCCATATAAATACTTCTCTACCCCTTTTGTTAGAACAGGAAAGTTTCTTTTGCTGTTTTCTTTTGTTAAATGTAAAGAATGACATATGCTTAACCTGAATATAAACAATAGACCAAAAAAGACCAAATAAGGAAAACCCAAAATACCCTGTATAGTACTCTAAACAATGTTTTCTCGTGACACAAATTAATATTGCTTTATGTTCATGACTGTGTTTGATAGTGAAAAAATGTTTAATTACTCAAGAAGAAAACTGACAAATTCTTGTATGAAATAAAGAAATACAGAGAAAGCAAAATTAACCTAGATCTTTTTCTAATGCTTGGTAAGCAGCACATGGTTGTGGAATATTTTCCCTTTCAGCGTGTTTCTCTCTGGTAATAACTGCAGCCATGCGGATTTCATTAAAAAGCTCGATTTGCAATGCACAGCCTTGCCCCCTCTTTTTTCAGCTTGAGCCAGTGAACTAGTTTCATGCAGAACAGGGCAATCCATTTGGCCACAACTGCGTCTGGAACTTTCTTGAGGAGTGAACAAGGCTCTTTGTTTATTTTCCTTGCACATCAGCAACCTTAGAAAATATACACACTTTTGTTAGAAATGGAAAAAACTGCCATAAAGCTAGTAAGAGTCAAATCCATATACATAAACCTTGAAACGCTGTGAAACTCTTTAATGATCAAGCCATTTGGCACTGTTGCTGTTGTTTTTTTTTTTTAAGTGATGCTGTATATTACAAAAATGTGAACATAGACAATAGAAGTTCTGTCCTAGAGGTAGAGAGAAGCACACCCAAATGTTAATAGTATGCTGCAAATCTGAGGCTCGGGGTAATTGCACATTGCTTCAATCTGGGACAAATTATTGACCAGTCAGCCTAACACAAATTGTTTACAGTTGGTTAGGTCAATATGGTATTAAAAACTATTTAGAGAAGGAAGAGAGCCGGATAGGAAGGCAGGAATCTGTTAGCAGCTATCACGAACAAGGCGCTTCAAACTTGGTCTCAGTTCCACTAGTAGTAAAATGAGAAGGTCAAAGTATGGGACCTCTAAGTTTCATTTTTAACTCTGGTATCTTCCAGGTCCAGTTCCAGACCCCAATAGTAATTACTATTCCTCAAATAGTAATTTTTGTAATATAAAGATAAGACACATCAACTAATTTACATAGATGATAAAAATCAAAACTGCACAGATAAGCGATTGTTTTCAGCCATTGTATTGAATCTAAAAAAGAAGGACAAGTGACACTATCATGAGCTCCTACTAGGATCCAGAAGTTACGCTTGTGGGTTTTAATGATTTATTTATTCCCAGAATAGCCAACATTATTCCCGTCTGATAGAAGAAGACACTGAGGTGTAGGCAGTAATTTGTACAAGGTTACACAACTCATCCAGTGAAGAACCAGGAGGAGAGACTGGAGCCAACATGCTACTGTTGTCCCATGCTAACAGAAAAAAAAGTAGTGGTTAAATACTCAGTTTTAATGAATGACTAGGGACTCTAAAAATGAATAAATTATTATTCCTTCTGAAAGGTAAAACTTTTTAAATTAGGTACAAAGGACCATCTTCGTAATTTAAAATTCTGAATTGATCAATGCTTTCAAATAAATGTGTGCTTAAAACTGTCAAATAGGTACCAGAGTTCTCAACCACTCATAAGGCAAAATAATAGGAAGTTTGTCACTCTTTCAGGAAAAATGTAGAATATTAACATTATTTAATGAATTTAAAATGATAGCATAGACTTTTCTATCATTTAAGTTACCAACCATCTCATTACTAGACGAGTTCTAGTTACCAAAAATTTAAGAAAAATTACTGGGAGGAAAACTTAAAATTATTTTTCAAAAACTGCTCTGTTAATTAATTTTTTCCCTATGAATGTCATATTTTGATTAGGGAGTGAAAGACAAGGAAATCTTAGTTTGAGAAACATTTGCACACATTAAAATAATTCCTACTAATAAAGATCTTGTAGTCTGTATTGTCAGGGAATAGGTACAATTTTAAACATTTTTGGTAATCTCTAATATGATCCATAAGTAAATTCAACATGTCTCCCTTCTCTACTAAAAGCCTTAGTACTCTTATACTGCAAAATAAAAGTACTTCCATTGCCCACTAGTGTCCGAGTTGCCCTGAGAAGTGGACTTGACCCACAGCACTTAGCAAACCTCATGGTATGTTCTCAAAATAACCAAATTGGAAACCAGCGGAACTTTAGTTAATGAGGTTTTACCAATATGAAGGACACTTGGGCAGTAGGCGACTTTCAAACAGGAAGATAACGTTGATGTTCCTTGTGTTCCCTGACCTATGAGCATCAGATTGACTAAGGTCTTCAGCGCTTAAGTGATGGGATGTTACCATATAACGTATAAGAACAGATCCCTTGCAGTCCAGAGAAACAGGGCAGGTGACAAGCAGCATCTCCTATTCAACTGTGGGGGTGTCAGCTTTAGCCTGGGGAGGAGAGGGAGCACTACTACTGGATTCACGCCTTGCTGAATGCCAAGGAATATGTGGTCTCATTGGAAATGATCTTAATGGTAGCTGATTGTACAGGTTAGGGTACAAAGACTTGACCATAATCTGAAGGTCTACACAGAACAATGAGAGCTAATGTTATGATTATTGTCCTAGAAAAATTGTCACATTGTTTCTATGGCAAAATGCACTCCAAACTCAAAACAATTTAAACAGTGATCTACTGGAAGACAATTCGCTTATGACTTACTCCCTAAAATATGCTGGGAACAACATGCTGGTAGTTTGGTGTACCCAATTTTTTCTCTGCTGTGTTTGAATCTCCCCCCCCCTTAACGCAGTCTTTATTTTCTTTGGATTCTTTAAACCTTTCCTCAGTTTTTGATTTGTTTACTAAATTCTCAATCACACTGCATTAGTCATTTCCCTCAAATGGATATTTTGGATTATTTTTCTCCATCATTGTGAGCCTACATAATGGATCAATTTTCATTGGTTTCTTTTGCCTTTACTTTCATTCCCTCCCCCCATTGTTTATCTTTCCAAGTTTTTACTTGATTTAAAAGAAAGCCAAAAAAAGTCAAAACTTTGTCACTTTTTGATAGTGTGGAAATACTATCCTTACAGGTTACATAGTTGCCTTACAGGTTTCTTTCAGGCCATCAGTTCAGGACACATAATTTAGCCTCAAGTTTCTCCTATGTCCCCTAAAATTCCCCTCATTCATATTTTTTTTCAAAGCTTTCTAACAATGAAAACTTAGCCACCCTAGGTCACTGACCCGGGAAACTCTTTGGCAGGAACAATAGCTGATGCAATCTTCTAGATGACGCCACAAAATTTCCCTTGTTCCACAAGAATGGATCACAGCATACTTACAACATTGTGTGAATTCACAGAACAAGCAGCAGGTGTGTACCACAGAGAAGCGCGCGCTGGCAAGTACAAGCTCACCTACGCAGAAGCCAAGGCAGTGTGCGAATATGAAGGCGGCCGACTCGCCACCTACAAGCAAGTAGAGGCAGCCAGAAAAATTGGTAACTAATTTGACGATGATTTTTCTTCTTTTTCACCTTTGGGGGAAAAAAAAAAACCCTCCACCTTTTCTATATCCCCTTCATAAGATTTCTCTCTCAGTCCTTCCAATGCTTCTCTAAGCCCCTATGATATGTCTACTCTCTGGCTTCTCCATCTTCTCTGCCTAGAGCCAGTGGAAAGGTCTTAGTGCTAGCAACTTATTTGGGGTCACAACCCACTGTGAGCTACTATAATAGAAGTAAAAAAACAAAGACATTGCTGTCTCAACATCATTTCAATTCCTCATTAATTTTAATGCCACTTCTATTCATTTTTCATACTGTTCTATCTTTTCTTAACTTCTGAGTATGGGTTTCCTCAGCTGTTAAATGTTATTATGTTGAGTTTTATAAAGAAATTTTCTTTGTAGAAGAAATACTGAATTTAGTGGCTTTTTTTTTTTCAAAATATGTTTTTTTAAAGATTTATTTATTTATTTGAGAGAGAGAGAGAATGTGCACATGCTCGAGTGCCCCTGTGCAGGGGAGGTGAGGGAAGGGCAGAAGAAGGAGAGGGAGAGAGAGGGAGAGAGAGTATTCCAAGAAGGCTCCACTCTGAGCACAGAGACCCAGGCAGGTCACCATCTCATAACCCTGAGATCACAACCCCAACTGAAACCAAGAGTCAGACACTTAACCAACGGTGCCACCCAGGTACCCCTGTTTCTCAATTTCTTTAAGTTAAGTGGGAGAATGCATTTGTACTTTAGGATCAAAAGGAAGATAAGCAGCTTGTAAGATGGTAGGAAAAAGAAACTGAGGTCATGTCAGGAGACCTGGTGCAAACAAAGTGATTGACTAGTGCTAGTGCCTTCTTTTTTTTTTTTTTTTTTTAAGATTTTATTTATTTGACAGACAGAGATCACAAGTAGGCAGAGAGGCAGGCAGAGAGAGGAGGAAGCAGGCTCCCTGCTGAGCAAACAGCCCGATGCAGGTCTCGATCCCAGGACCCTGAGATCATGACCTGAGCTGAAGGCAGAGGCTTTAACCACTGAGCCACCCAGGCACCCGTGCTAGTGCCTTCTTAAAAAAAAAAAAAAAAGCACCACGACCATCTCTCATGGTGGTTTTACAGGAGAATCCAAAAGCCACCCCCATTCAGAACTCTCTTCTCCATTGAAGAAACCCCTTTGTTGATTAAAAAAAAAAAAAAAAAGACAATAGCAAAGCTTATGTTACTATTAAATATTACTCAGGATAAAAATAAAACTGTTCTCTAAAAATCCCTAAAGTCTGCCCAGCACATTGCTCAGTCTAGACCCACAGAGCTGTGCATGACGCAGTACGTGGAACCATGGGTACAAAGACCAGGGCCATTACTGGCTGTCCTGGACCTTCAGTAAAACCGCTCTTGGACGGCAATGTCAAATACTTAGACAGGCTCTGAAGCTGGGCAAGGAACACAGGGCTGAGGCTTTGTTCAAAATTTATGAATATGTTTATCCCTATTCAAATTTCTTAAAATATTAGCAAATTTTAATTGATCCTGAAATAGAAACTACTTAAATTATCATTTGAAAAAAAATTGTTTTCCAGGATCAATGGTAATTTCAGAAATTATTTCATGGCACTCAATAGGTCATTTGTGAAAAGAAGCCAGCTGTGAACTTGGATTTTTCATATTCATGGTATTATGATTTCCAGTCCAACTTCCTCTTTTTTTTTCAAGTAGGACGGCATTTTCTAGTAAAAATCGGATGTTACATTTTATATGTACTCAAACTTTATTTTTTAAGAATAGCATTTTTCAAAAAAATGAAAAGAAGAGAAAAGAAAATAGTTTCTCTCCTTGTACTTACCAGGCTTTGGGCAGTTGAGAAGGGGCTACTTTTGTTAAGATGACCTTCACTCAGCTGAGGGGGTTTACCAGTTAGCCCATAATCCTTTCCTTCTCTTGCAGGATTCCATGTCTGTGCTGCTGGGTGGATGGCCAAGGGCAGAGTGGGATACCCCATTGTGAAACCAGGGGCCAACTGTGGATTTGGAAAAACTGGGATTATTGATTACGGAGTCCGTCTTAATAGGAGTGAAAGATGGGATGCCTATTGCTACAACCCACAAGGTTTGTTACAAATAATAATTTTATACTTTGCCAAAACAGTTACATGTTACTAAGAGGTTACTAAATATAAATGGCTCCTTCTCCCAGAGATAAATCAACTTGGTGATGATAATTCTTAATAACAACAACCATTCACGGAACCGTTACGCTGGGCCAGACCCTGCCTGCTGCTCCTCTTCCACGCTGTCCATATTCATGATGACTCTGCAAGAAGCTCTTGTTATACCCATTTTAGAAATCAGGACATTGAAAGTTGAAGAGCTTAATAACTTACCAAAATCAAACATCCAATAGTCAGCAGGCAGGCAGGGTCTCAGATTCAGATCTTTTCTATGCCACATCTTTTTCTATTCCCGACCACAAAGGCAAAAAAAAAAAAAAAAAAAAAAAAGTGGGTTATAAACTTGTCACAGTTAATTAGCTAAAACAACAAAGTGATACTACCAAATGTTAACTGTTCAAAATTTCCCCTTTGATAGAATGGGGGAAGAAAGAGACAAAAGAAACTCTTCCCCTGATATTCTTGTGCATAAATTCTTAAACTTCCAAACTGAGCAACTCTCACTCTATGGTTTGTTTTCACAATTACATGCTGGATATTCTAGTTAGTTATTTTTATATAGTATATTTTTATTCGTATTTTCCCATGGTTGATTGTAGCTAGGAAAACTTTAAAGAGAAAATTAATTCAACATAACTACTATAAAGAGCTATTTTTTGTTCATGTTTTTAGAGAAAAAATAGATTGTTCTTTTTTGGATGGATTTCCCCCAGCATGATACTACGAAGAATTATAATATGTTCCAAGTCTGCCTAATGTTTATGATCACAAGCATCCTCAGGTGTTCTGTTTCAATCTGCCTTATAAGAAAGTCCCTATAGTGAAGATACAGTGAGTTATAGTGAAGTTCTAGCATGTTACTATAGAATTTATTATTCAATGATATTAATCATTGGAGAATAGTTTCTCATGTTTGTAACTAAGCTTTATCTCAAAATAATGTGTATTCTACATAGAAAAGAATTTTGCCTAGAGCCATCATGTATTCCCACTTAAGACAAAAATATGAATAAATATGTGTAGTGCATTTATATAGGGCTATAATTTTCAAATCATTTTCACATACTTAAACCTTATGTTATATTTAATTCTATATTTAGTTATTGTTAATAGTTTGTATATCTTCTTTCCTCCCTCTTCCTCTCTTCCTTTTTCATCAGTATATTTACACAAGCAACTTTCTTTTGACTCTAAAGAGACACTTCTATTTCCAAGTATGTTCTCTGATTCTTCCTTTGCTTGATAAGGTTTAGGATCTCTGAGCATCTATTCAATCATTTCCATAGGGGAAATTTATCTCTAGGGGAGATAAAGAAGTGCTAATAGAGAGTTCTTACAGTATTTCCTTGCCTTTTTATAAGGATGCCACCTTAACTTAAAAATTTTTATAAATTGCTTTTGTCTCTCATCAAGGCAGAATCCTTTTTACTCTGGGAATACTTGTACAGAATCTTGGGAGACTTCTTCTTACTCTGTTCTCAGCTTACTTTTGGATTCAGTGACATGCTGATTTTTTAGGATGTGGTGAACCTGAAGGGGACTGGGGACCACCTGAACTAGTACTGGCGGAGGAACAGTTCAATGAAAAATAATTGTAATGAAGAAATCATAATGGTATCATAAAAATAAACCAATGACTATCCATTGCTCAATAAAATATAGAGCTGAATGGCTAAATAGACAATCAAATTGTTCAATATTTGAACTGTTTCCTAATCTAATGGTATAGACAACAAAGATAGGATGGCATAGGACAGAGCAAATCACTCCAAAAACTGGCATTGCACATGTTATGTACACATACAAACTGTCACGTAATATTGAATAAGACAATAAGAACAGCTTACATTTTACATAACACCCTGAAGTTATCTTCCATGTTACTATCCTTAGAATAATGTTGTGAAGTAGGTAATAGGAGAGGCATGGTTATATTTACTTTACCAGGGAAGAAAATGAAGTATTGACTGGTACAGAGATCAGACTAGATTCCTTGACCTTCTTTTGTCACTTTCCCTAAGATCCTGTTTGGCCCTGGGGGAGATAAGCTTCCTTACCTTCTATGATATTAAGAATTCTAACACTTTTTTTTTTTAAAGGATCTTTTCCAAAGGATAATATTCTTGGAAAAAGCCTCTGATTGATACAATGAAAAATGTCTTGGAATGCTACCCACAGTCACCACCACCACCATTCACATTATTTTTGAGTTTCCAGATGGTAGATGCTTATTTGATCCGAAATCAAAATTAACCAGAGGTTTTCCATACCTTTCGTTCCAGGTCACCCAGTAAAATCATGGGTTCTGGCAGAGGTTGTTTGATTGTTCTCATTCCAGGTTATAAGGCATGGCAGAAATCTGTAAAATAATAAATGACTTGAAAAAACAAACGTGAATATCTTTGTCAAATCCTCAAATATTAGGATTAAGGTGTTAGTTTAAAGCCAGTGAAAGGAGTATAAAATGATAATAAATTATTCCTTTTAACTGGATTAGAGTGACCTTCAAGGTCTCTTGTGACTCTGAAATTCTATAATGATTTTCCAAACAGAATTTATTGGACTCATTATTCTTTTTTTTTTTTTTTTAAGATTTTATTTATTTATTTGACAGACAGAGATCACAAGTAGGCAGAGAAGCAGGCAGAGAGAGAGGAGGAAGCAGGCTCCCCACTGAGCAGAGAGCCCGATGCAGGGCTCAATCCCAGGACCCTGGGATCACGACCTGAGCCGAAAGCAGAGGCCTTAAGCACTGAGCCACCCAGGCGCCCCTGGACTCATTATTCTAAAAAGTCCCTGAAAACACAGTGTTGATACCACAGGACAAAATCGCAGCCATCTTGATTGGGCTGTTGGTAACAGCGTATACATATTCATCAAAATACATGAACATATACATCTGAGACTTGTACATTCTTTAAAAAAAAAAAAAATTTTATTTTTAAGTAATCTCTACAGCCAATATGGGGCTTGAACCCACAACCCCAAGATCAAGAGTTGCACGCTCCCCGAGCCAGCCAGGTGCCCTGAGGCTTGTGCATTCTAAGCTGAAAAGATAAAATACAAAAAAAGTACAAGAGCACAATTAATTAAATTGCTATTTTTTCTTGTCATTTTTCTTTTCATTTCATACAAATTCAGTGTATATTCATTTGAAAGAATTTACCAATGAATAATGAAAATATTCATTTATTCTTTAGCTGTAAGTATATATATTTAATATTTTATTAAAAGTAATAAATAGGCACTAGGAAGTGCATATCATTTTAAAATACGGATAATATTTTTTCTAATGGTTTCTTTCCTTTTTTGTTTCTTTTGTTTGTTTGTTTGTTTTATCCATTTTAGCAAAGGAGTGTGGTGGTGTCTTTACAGATCCAAAGCGAATTTTTAAATCTCCAGGCTTCCCAAATGAGTACGATGATAACCAGATCTGTTACTGGCACATTAGACTCAAGTATGGTCAGCGTATTCACCTGAGCTTTTTGGACTTTGACCTTGAAGATGACCCAGCTTGCTTGGCTGACTATGTTGAAATATATGACAGTTACGATGATGTCCATGGTTTTGTGGGAAGGTACGTGTTTCCCCATATAAAGAGTTAAAAATACCTTCAATATCTTGTTTGATGTTTCTTTAATTTTCTTCAGTGTTCCCCACAGTTATTGATTCTCTAGTATTTTTACTCCCTGGCAACACCATATCCTTTTTTAACAAAGATTTTTCTTTTTCTTTTTTTTTTTCTTTAAAGATTTTATTTATTTGACAGAGAGAGATCACAAGTAGAGAGAGAGAGAGAGAGAGAGAGGAGGAAGCAGGCTCCCTGCCTAGCAGAGAGCCCAATGTGGGACTCCATCTGAGGACCCTGAGATCATGACCTGAGCTAAAGGCAGAGGCTTAACCCACTGAGCCACCCAGGCAAACCCAAAGACTTTTCTTAGTATGTGAAGCCAGTCACCTGCTACATGTTCTTATAATTAAAATAGTGACAGCTGCCTTTTGATTACTATTAAGTTGTAAGAATTAAATAGTCTATTTAAAAAGACTTGAGGGCTGGGGGCGCCTGGGTGGCTCAGTGGGTTAAAGCCTCTGCCTGTGGCTTGGGTCATGATCTGAGGATCCTGGGATCGAGCCCCGCATCGGGCTCTCTGCTCAGCAGGGAGCCTGCTTCCTCCTCTCTCTCTCTGCCTGCCTCTCTGCCTACTTGTGATCTCTCTGTGTCAAATAAATAAATAAAATCTTTAAAAAAATAATAATAAAAAAAAGACTTCAGGGTGCCTGGTTGGCTCAGTCAGAAGAGTGTGTGACTCTTGATCTTGGGGTCGTAAGTTCAAGCCCCATGTGGGGTATAGAAATTACTTAAATAAATAAAACTTTTCAAACAAATAAAAAAAAATAAAAAGACCTCAGTATTTCATTAACAATGGGAAGAAGAGGACACATGTGAATTGAGAAATTTGTTGGAGGGTTTTAAGTATTCTAATTTCTATCAACCTCCTAAAAATAATTATAAATTCTTAATTATTATCTTCCTTCTGTGTACAAAGTATTGTGCTAAGCATTATGAATATAAGAATTAAGCAAAGTATAGGAGTGCCTGGATGGCTCAGTGGGTTAAAGCCTCTGTTTTCGGCTCAGGTCATGATCCCGGGGTCCGAGATCAAGCCCCACATCAGGCTCTCTGCTCAGCAGGGAGCCTGCTTCCCCCTCTCTCTCTGCCTGCCTCTCTGCCTACTTATGATCTCTCTCTGTCAAATAAATAAATAAAATCTTAAAAAAAAAAAAAGGAAGTAAAGAATTAAGCAAAGTATAGCCCCTTCTCTCACAAAATTTACCTAAACGTGCAGTGGAAATCTTCTTTGAAATAGCTTTCTTTGACATAAAAAACAAGTGCTCCTTTCCTCAATATTTCTCCCTTGGGTTTTCAACATCCTGGGACAAAACATTCTGTGTTGTCATTCTGAATCTTCAATATAGTTTAACCTTTGAATGTCTCACAAAATATTACAAATCAAAGCGTATATAATTATGTGTTTTATTTATTTAGCCCCCCACTTAATAACGTGTATCTGAGACTATCCAGTATCAACAGACTATCAGTTATCAATTTTCCATTATCCATGACAGTAATTTAATAAAAGAAAATGGTAATGATTAAAATTATTAAAATAATTAAAAATGACAGACTCAGTAGTTTGTTGTGACTTTGAAATGTGTAACTTAAACACCAAGAAAAAGAAACACATTTCTTGCATACACGAGTAACAACTTTTGGAGGGAAATTGGTTTGGTTTTGTTTTATTCTGCTTTTTAGCTGACAGACTACTGCTATAGATGAAGCAGGGTTGGAGAAATTAAGAGCAAAACATTTGTTGAAAGAACGGACATCCTACCTTGAAAGTCAAGATGATATTTTCATTCTAAACCTAGTTTCACAAATCAATTACAGCCCTAGATAAAATCATATACTGTTTTTTTTAAAAGGTTTTCCATAGACTAATTTGTCACTTATCGGATTTTTATGATAAATTCTTCCCTTTAATGTAATGTACAAAGAAGCTCCTTTCAAGTCAATTCAGATAAAAACCAGTCCCTCTTGTAAGGTCCAACATAATTTTCCACATTCAAATCAGTCTACTCTAGAATTCAAATTAGTAATACTATCAGCCATACACATATTCCTCTTTAACCATGAAGAAACTTCATAGGATCAATCAGAATCAAATTTAAAATTTTTCCAGAGAGATTAAAATTGTCTACTACACAAATAATTTTGCAAGTACACACAGTAGAAATGCTATATGTCCTTTTTTAAGAATCTCGTTTATATTCTCAGGTTATTTGAAACAACAAACTTTGTTTTAATCCTTCTTCTCCCTTACAAATTCAAGTTAAAAAAAATAAAAAGTTTTAAATAATAGGAAAACGAGACATTACTTAGGAAAAATAAAGAACTTTAATTACAGGTCAGAGCCACTTAATAGCCGTGTAATATTCTTCTGTGTGACTTCTTTTTTTTTTAAATTTCCTTTCAGATACTGTGGAGATGAACTTCCAGAAGACATCGTTAGCACAGGTAATGGCTCTAAATTGAGACGTAGGACTATGATTTGTTTTTCCATATTGTCACTGAAAGTGAAGAACCCAGTAGTCATTACTATTAACTTTTTAAAGTCAAGAGAACCATTGGGTCAGATGTAGCTTACCAGTTTGCAAAATGTAGTGTTTATACTTAGGACTTAACGCCAACCCCTTACACCAAAAATGCGTAGACTCATAAGGTGAAGGAATGCAGTCTGAGATGGTCTTGAGTCTGTAAATCCCTGAATTTTGCTATGGGTTATGACATCCATAAAATGTGGAAATAAAAGACCAAAGTTTTTTATCAATAAAGGATTGAGAGGTATTTTCAAAAGTATTAAAGTTGTTAAAAATATCTTCGGTCACTGAAAAAATGTTACATCACACTTAACTGCATTTTTATCTTTGGACAGCATTCCCCACAGTGTTGTGAAGAGCAGCTCTATGAAACATTTTTAATAGGTGTTGCATGAGAAAAGAACATTAAGGCCAAGGGAACTGGGGAAACATGGGTTTAAACTATGTTAAACAGGTCTCTTTATTGGAAGATGTCAGAGAGCTTTTAATATGCTAATTATGCATAGTAAATCTCAAAAGGCTAGCTATGGTTGGCAAAGTGTTCCAAATCTTTTTAACTCCTACCAATTACTTTTGTGATTTTGTCCCATGCAATGTACCTCAAGCAATGAGCTTGTAGTCATATATATTTATATCCAGAAGAAATGCCACTGCCATTGCCCCATACTGCTATTTTCTGGCTAAGAACCTTCACTTTCTTAGGTGTTTTTGTTGTTTTCTTTTTATTTCCATCCTTAGCACTAGTAGTTGGCATTCTGACTTGCTCTTTTTTTCCTCCAAGTCATAAAGTTATCACAGTGTTTCTGCAACTAAAAACAACAAAATAACACAGAATTGTAATTTCTAAGTAGTCCTTAAGCTCAGATACTACTAGCTAAATTACTCCCACACCCTAGCCTGAAGGCACGAAATTCTCATTAAATTCTCATTTATGCATCAATATTAAAAGAAATAAAACTTCTTATTCAATCCTTGAATGATTAATGCTTAAAAATTATTCATTCATTCTCTGTTATAATCTCCCTGGTAAGGGCAGCCCATTAAACTGTTTATCTCATTCTCTTCTTGAGAACGTATTTTACGTTAACAGAAAGTTAAAAGTAGATAGGAGCCATCCGTAGGAGTTAGTTGGGGGATAAGAATCCAATTTTTAAAAAAAGAAAGAAAGAAACAGAGAATCAAAGCCTGAAACTTCACATTTTTTTCTTGTTTTGTCTAAA
Organism: Enhydra lutris kenyoni; assembly: GCF_002288905.1. Classification (NCBI taxonomy): domain Eukaryota; kingdom Metazoa; phylum Chordata; class Mammalia; order Carnivora; family Mustelidae; genus Enhydra; species Enhydra lutris. The sequence continues at coordinate 49,980,803 of NW_019154085.1, forward strand.
ACAGAAAAAACTTAACTGCTAGCATAATCAAAACAGTGTTGTTTTTTTAACACTACTGCAAGAAAAAAAAACCCACACCGTTTATTATTCAAAGAGAAACAAATCAACACACAGAAGAGAACACAATTAAACAAACAGCCAAAGATTTAGCAAAAAAGTAAGAGGAGGAAATTGATATCAAGAAATAGAAAAAGATTTAAAATACATTTGAAGTATAATCTTACCAGTCAAGTTTAATGCTGTTAACATTTTGGTCTAGTTTTCGTCTTAAATATGTGCTTACTCACCCCAGGATATTTGTATTAAAAAACAAGACCAGAAAATGAATGAACTAAAAACTACCCAGAAACTATACCACTTTAATAAATGGTATATAAAGTAAGAATATAACCACCCCATCTCTGCCCACCCAAGAAAGGCACTGGATGATTGTGTAGTGATTATCCTTCCAGGTGTTTCCCTGTATTTTATAAACATGGTATACACAGATATCATGGACATATTTCCAAGTCAGCATACAGTATGTAGATCATTTAAATTCGTTTTTTTTTTTTTAAGATTTCATTTATTTAGGGGCGCCTGGGTGGCTCAGTGGGTTAAGCCTCTGCCTTCAGCTCAGGTCATGATCCCAAGGTTCTGGGGTCGAGCCCCGCATTGGGCTCTCTGCTCAGCAGGGAGCCTGCCTCCACCTCTTTCTCTGCCTGCCTCTCTGCCTACTTGTGATCTCTGTCTGTCAAATAAATAAATAAAATCTTTAAAAAAAAAAGATTTCATTTATTTATTTGACAGAGAGAGAGAGAGAGAGAGAGAGAGAGATAACAAGTAGGCAGAGAGGCAGGCAGAAAGAAAGGAGGAAGCAGGCTTCCTGCTGAGCAGAGAGCCCTATGCGGGCCCAATCCCAGGACCCCGAGACCATGACCCGAGCCAAAGGCAGAGGCTCAACCCACTGAGCCACCCAGGCGCCCCTCAAATTCGTTTTAACGACTGCCTACTAGGTCCCTATATGGATGTACCATAATTTATCATGTACGAATATTTAACATCCTAAAGATGATTGTTTCTGATTTTCTTTTCTTGTACTATTCAACATTTCACTGGAGATTTTTTATTTTTTAAGATTTTATTTATTTATTTGACAGAGAGAGATACAGCCAGAGAGGGAACACAAGCAGGGGAGGGAGAGAGGGAGAAGCAGGATCCCTGCCAAGCAGGGAGCTCCATGCGGGGCTCCATCCCAGGACCCAGGATCATGACCTGAGCCGAAGGCAGTCGCTTAACCGACTGGCCCACCCACGTGTCCCTGGTTCATGAATTTTTATATTCTCCTCTAAGAATGATGAGTCTCTGGACTGCCAGCCAAATCAAAGCAGAGTAACATCTTTGTTCTTTTGCACTCCTCCTCCTCCCCAGGAAATGTCATGACCTTGAAGTTTCTCAGTGATGCTTCAGTGACTGCGGGAGGTTTCCAAATCAAGTACGTTGCAGTGGATCCGCTATCCAAATCCAGTCAAGGAAGAAACACAAGTACTACTTCTACCGGAAATAAAAACTTCTTAGCTGGAAGATTTAGCCATTTATAAAACAACAAAAAAGGACACTCACTGTTTACATTTGTATCTTTTGGAACCCCTCTGATCTTACTTTTATATTATTATTAATAGCATTTATTTATTTTCTAAATGTGAAAAGCAATCCCTGATAATTTTGGGAAAATTGGAAAATATAGAAAACTTTAAATGAGAAAATAAAATCTCTCATAATCCCACTGCATAAAAATAACAAACATTAACATTTATATATTTTTCTTTTAGTTATTTTTCAATTTGTGGTATATGTATATATGTATCTATATGTATTTGTACTTGAAATTTTGGAATCCGGCTCCATGTACAGTTTTATATCTGAGTTTTTTTAACTTTGAATTTTATGGCTTAAGCATTTTCTGGATCATTAAGTATTCTGCAAAAACATAATTTTGAACAGCTGTAAAATATTCCATGGTATAATTCTTCCATACTTTATTTAAGCCTGTCTCTACTGTGGGAATTTAAAGTTGCTTTCAAAAATATTGCTGCAATAAATGTCCTTGAACATACATATTTGTACAGCTCTCTAATTATTTGGGATAGGGTCCTTGAAGTAGAATTACTGGCTCAGATATTAATTAAAATAGAATTTTCTTAGGGCCCCTGGCTGGCACAGTCAGAAGAACACGCAACTCTTCATCTTGGCGTCATGAGTTCAAGCACCACGTTGGGGGGGAGGGGCGGAGTTTACTTTAAAAAATAATAAAATAGGGGCGCCTGGGTGGCTCAGTGGGTTAAAGCCTCTGCCTTTGGCTCAGGTCATGATCTCAGGGTCCTGGGATCAAGCCCTGAATCGGGCTCTCTGCTCAGCAGGATGCCTGCTTCCCCCTCTCTCTCTGCCTGCTTCTCTGCCTACGTGTGATCTCTGTCTGTCAAATAAATAAATAAAATCTTTAAAAAATAATAATAATAAAGTAAATGTACAGCTTTTAATAAATAAAATTTTCTCTTTTATGGGCAAAAGCAACATCTCATTATGGTTTGAATTTCTAGTGAGATTGATGGTCGGTTTATATATTTTTGATCAGTTTTATTTCTTTTGTGAATTATTTTTTCATGTCTTTCACCCATTTTTTAATTACATAATCTTTTATTGACTTATAAGAAGTCAGTATATATCAGATATATAATTTCATGTCTGTCATATATATGTTACAATTTCATGTGAAGTTTGATTTTTATGATTTTTATTAAAAGCTAAATTTTATTTACAGTCATACCTACTGATCTTGCTTCAGTCCCCTGTATTTACATTTAGAATGAATAGTCCCATGACAACTTAATATGTTTATTCATTAACTTTTTTTTCCTTATTGTTTTATGGCTTTGCTTTCATAGAAGGAAGAAGTCATAGTTGCTACCTTTTAAATGAGGGGTAATGGTTACTATCCAATTAAATTTTTAAAAAAATGTTTGTGCCTGGCACTGTTCTGGACACTTAGAAAACACTCAAGAACCAAATGAACAAAAATCCCCAGGCTTGGGGAGTTTATGTTCTGGGGCAAGGAGAGAAACAATAATAAAACATGATAAATTAGTACACTATGTGTTAGAAATAGAGACTTCCTTATTAAATTACTAATGGAGGGGCACCTGGGTGGCTCAGTGGGTTGGAGCCTCTGCCTTCCGCTCAAGTCATGATACCAGAGTGCTGGGATCAAGCCCCGAATCGGGCTCTCTGCTCGGTGGGGAGCCTGCTTCCCTCTCTCTCTCTCTCTCTCTCTCTGCCTGCCTCTCTGCCTACTTGTGATCTGTCTGTCAAATAAATAAATAAATAAATAAATAAATAAATAAATAAAATTGCTAATGGAATGAGTATAGATTAAAAAAAAAAAAAAGGCTAAGAACTGAGACCTGGAAGAGGAAGATTAGCAGAGAAGACTGAGAAGGAGCAAAGGATAAATTAGAAGGAATATCCCTTGGGGTCCTAGAAGCCTAATGGAAAACCTATCAAGGAGGAGAAAGTGATCAACTGTTAAATGCTGCCAGCAGATCTACAAAGATGAGTGCTAAGAAAAACCACTGGCTTCAGCAACAGGAAGATTGTTGGTGACCTTAAGGAGCAGTCTTTGGGGGGTGGAGGCTAAGGCCCACCAGAGTGTTCCTGTAGAGTGAAGTAGAGGAGATCACGGGAGACAGTGAGTCTGGCAATCAAGGAAATGGAGCCATCAGGAAAACTGGGTTGAAAGAAGACTTTCTTGATGGGAATGAACTTAGAGAAATGAGAGATGCTGGGGCCATTTTCTGGACAGTAGTCAGGGTCCTGGCAGGAAGGAGATGACACAGTCAAAAGAGGGAAACTGAAGAGATTATCACAGAGATGTGAGCTGACTTTATAGAAAGCCCTCAAAGAATGGTGAATCATTAAATGCTCATCACAGAAGGAGGATACCCTGGAAGAGAAAAATCAGGGCAGTTATATATGAATCCAGAATGTGAACTTCCTTGATAGAAAAGGGTTGCCCAACAGAAGCTGGAATACGGTTCTGCCAACCCAAGTCTCTGGGAAGGGATCACAGGTAAATACCCCAGTTTCTCCCTCCTCCTATACTTTAATGTCCTGCTGGTGCTTCCTACTACCTGAACCCAAAGAGAAATCAGAATATGAGGAAACCTGGCTAGTGCTGTTCACAGAGATCAGCTCTGTGGTCCAAAGCAGGAAGTCAGAGCATAGATCTAGAGGGGTAAAAGGAGGACGTCTGTCATCTTGGGTCAAAGGACAGTGGTTCTAGTGCACAAATGGAGGGACTGGCTTTAGATAGCAGCATGGGTGGTCCTTCCCATAGTCCCTCTTATGCCATGTATCCTTTAACAGTTGAAACCTATGACTACTTCTCATGTTATGTTTTATTTATTTTATATTTAATTTAATTTAATTTTTAATTTTTTTTAATTTTATGTGTGCTGCATTCCCAATGTGAGGCTTGAGCACATAACCCTGAGATCAAGAGTCGCATGCTCTACCAACTGAGCCAGCCAGGCATCCCCTCAGTATTGTTTTCAAATTCATAAAATACAAAGGAGTACAAAGAAAATCAATTATTTTGAAACACCATTATAAAATCATCTTTCAAATCAAATCTGTGGGTGCCTGGGTGGCTCAGTGGGTTAAAGCCTCTGCCTTCAGCTCAGGTCATGATCCCAGGGTCCTGGGATGGAGCCTGGAATCGGGCTCTCTGCTCAGCAGGGAGCCTGCTTCATCCTGTTTCTCTGCCAGCCTCTCTGCCTACTTGTGATCTCTGTCTGTCAAATAAATAAATAAAATCTTTAAAAAAATCAAATAAAATAAAATCTGTGATATTTTAATGCATGTGTTTCTACATTAATGCTATAAATAATATCTAGTAGTGTACTTAATAAACACCATAATTATCTTTTCTTTTATTTTTAAAAGATTTTATTTATTTATTTGACAGAGAGAGAGACAGCAAGAGAGGGAACACAAGCAGGAGCAGAGGAAGAGGGAGAAGCAGGCTTCCTGCTGAGCAGGGAGCCCAACACAGGGCTTGATCCCAGGACCCTGGGATCATGACCTGAGTGGAAGGCAGATGCTTAACGACTGGCCACCTAGGTGCCCCATAACTACCATAATTTTAAAATAGTGATACATATGTGTACAATATTCTGAAGTAAATACAAAAACTGTCTCATGACAAAAGCATAGGCCCTGCTACTGTGGTTTACTACCTACATTCACAGTTGAAGAAAATGACTAGACTTCAATTAAGAGTTATTAGAAATAAAGATTGATTTCTACATGCAAGATCATGATGTCCTGGATTAACTTCAAAGATCCATTAGGAAGAAGGTACAGTGTGAGGACAGAAGCTTACCTGCAGAGAGATATGTGGGAATCTGCAGGGCTCTCTTCTGCTTGTCTTGAATTTCTCAGTAAACAGTTAAGTCATGAGCCAAGAATGAGTATGGAGAGGGGCACTTGGGTGGTTCACACGTTAAGCATCTGCTTTCAGCTCAGATCATGATCCCAGGGTCCTGGGATTGAGCCCTGTGTCAGGCTCCCTGCTCAACAGGGAGTCTGCTTGTTCCCCTCCTTCTGCCCCACCACTCGTGCTTTCTCTCTCTCTCTTTCGCTCTCAAATAAATAAATAAAATCTTTAAAAGAAAAAAAAAAAAAGAGTGAGGATGAAGAAGTAAATGTATGAGGTTTGAGAAGACAGGAGAAGGCATGAGAGGGTCTTCTAGGAAAGTGGGAAAGAGAATGGACCAGAAAAATCCCATGTGGGTATCAGGCAGACTCAAGAGCTCATGTCAAATTTGTGATATGGACTTGACTTGCTGGTCAGCGAGGCTATGTTTTCCTCCAGTCATGTTCAGCTACACAAAGACAAAGACAGATTGGGGGAGACCTGGAGCCATCAGAGCTGGGTTTTCACCAAGTAAGTAGGACGATAGATGGGCAAGGGAGTAGGGGATTGCATAAAGGAGGGACTGTGATGATAACCCATGGAATTTATTTTGATAAGAAGGGAAGAGGGGAGTTTGAGGAAATGGGAGACAGTGAAGAAGTGTAGACTCAATGAAGTGAAGATCCCATAAGGATTGTAGAATCAGAGGATGAGGGGGATGCAGCAGAGAGACAGGAGGTAGTGGTCAGAGAATGGGACTTTAAATATAAGCTTTTGTGGTAAGCAGACTAGCACCCCCTTTCCCAGGATTTTACATCCCAATCTCCAGAACCTATGAATATGATACTTTATGTGGCAAAGGGGACTTTGCCCACAGGATTAAGTTAATGGCTCCTTCAAACGGGAGATTAGCCTAGTGTCCAGGTTAGCCCAATGTAATCATAAGGATTCTTTAAAAGTGGATTAGGGAGACATAAGAAAAAGAGAATCAGGGATGCCTGGGTGGCTCAGCTGGTTAAGCCGCTGTCTTCGGCTCAGGTCATGATCCCAGGATTCTGGGATCAGGTCCCACATTGGGCTCCTTGCTCGGCGGGGAGCCTGCTTCTCTCTCGGCCTCTGCCTGCTTGTATGTGCGCTCTCTCTCTCTGACGAATAAATAAAATCTTTAAAAAAAAAAAAAAGAATCAGAGAAAGAGATGTGACAAGAGAAGTTGGGTCAGAGAGATGCAATACTTGTTTTAAAGATGAAAGAAAGGAGCCATGAACCAAGGTGTGTGAGTGGACTCTGGAAGCTGTTAAAGGCAAATAGAAATTCTTCCCTAGAGTTTCCAGAATGAATACATCCCTGGTGACAGCTTGATTTTCACCCCAAAATACCTATGTTGGACTTTGGAACTACAGAATTATAAAATAGTAAATTTGTGTTGCCTTAAGCATCTTAGAAAGTTAATATACCTCTTAATCAGTTTCACGTTTTCACGTGATTTTCTCAATCAGTTTTCATGCTTAGACTTTGAGGAATTAAAGTATAATTCAAGGTGACAAAGCATAAACAAGAAGAAGCAGTAGGCAGAAGATAGCTATTTTTCTAGAGAAATTAAATTAGTTGAATCCTATTTAAGGTTAGTATAATGTTTATGTTTATATGTTTTCCTGCCTACACCTAATACCTTTTTACTTCCTTGTTCATCAAAATTTTTTCTCTCTTTTCTCTTTCTTTCTTTCCTCTCTTTTCCTCATCTCCATAGGCTTTGTTGTTGGTGTTTTTTGTTTTTGTTTTTTTTTTAGAATTTATTATTTTTTATCGCTTCTCGGCCTTTTGGCTAAGATCAAGTGCAGAATTTATTATTTTTTTGTTTTTTGTTTGTTTCCTTTGGAAATCTCAATGAATGGAATTTCAACAGGAAATTGAAAATGTAAGTAAATTTGAAAAGTATAATGCATTCTAATATATAAGGTATTATTACTATTGATGATGATGATTAATGTAAATTTTCTAAGATTTTCCTGAAAATAATATTCAGATGTGTGAAATTTTTTTTTAAGATTTTATTTATTTATTTGAGAGAGAGAGACAGCAGGAGAGAACACAAGCAGGGGGAGTGGGAGAGGGAGAAGCAGGCTCCCCACTGAGCAGGGAGCCCAATGTGGGACTCAATCCTAGGACCCCGGGATCATGACCTGAGCTGAAGGCAGACAGTCAACAACTGAACCACCTAGGTGCCCCAGATGTGTGAAATATTTAGAATGATATTAAATGCCATCTATTACCACTGACCTAGATTCTCCTGTATCTCAATAAAATAGTGAAAGGAGGATACACAGGGTCAAAGACAGGTTATAATGACTTCTGGAGATTCAACTGAATCATTTACAAACCTTCCTTCTGAGGTTTAAGATACATTATGGTTATATTCTGAGTTCTACAAAAATAACTGGATGGGAAGAATTACAATATGTATAGATAACTTTTTTTTTTTGAGTAAATTCCTAAATGACTTTGTAAACCATTTTTTTAAACTTGATTTTCTTTATTCAATTTAGCATTCTTTTGCATGTCTGATTTAGTATTCCTTATGTTTTAGTAATTTACTTTATCTGAATGTTTTTAATTTAATAAATGCTCAGGTATAATTATTAATATTAAATAAATATTTCTCAATTTTTTTTTCTTTGTGATGTTTATGTGTGGCTTTGGGAGGTTCCTTTTTTAAAAAATAATGCTTACTTTCAATTTAATGTGATCTTTTTATCAATATCATTCTCTGAAAATAAAACAAATGTACTGATGTTCATATATCTATATATTCAGTATTTTTTTAAAAAGATTTTATTTATTTAATTGAAAGAGAGAGAGACAGAGCATGAGCATGGGGGAGGAGGCAGAGAGAGAGGGAGAAGCAGACTCCCCACTGAGCAGGGAGCCTGATGCTGTGGCTTGATCCCAGGACTCATGGATCATGACCTAAGCTGAAGGCAGGCACTTAACTCACTGAGTCATCCAGGTGCCCTATATTCAGCATTTTATTTAATATGACATTCAAGTTCAAGTTTTGGAAAAAACATTTTTTGAAAAGGAATTTTTTTAGAAATGTACTTTACAACTTGTCTCTCTCAATTTTTTTTTTCCTGGCTCTTAGTGAGAAGGCAGGTTATTTTCATGTTTTATGTTGCTTTTAAAATTTCTAAAACAGGGGCACCTGGGTAGCTCAGTTGGTTAAGGATCTTCCTCCCGCTCAGGTCATTATCCCAGGGTCCTGAGATCTAGCCCCACATCAGGCTCCCTGCTCAGCGGGGAGTCTACTTCTACTTCTCTGTGCCCCTCTCCCTCTGCCTGTGCCCTGTTTCTTGTTTTTTCTCTCTCAAATAAATAAATAAAATCTTTTAAAAAATAGTAAAAAAATTTCTAAAACGTATATTCACAGCCATTTAATTTACTCTTGAACAAACACCCAGTGAAGAAAACCACTAGAAGAGATCACATTCTGTAGACCCTAAATGTATAAAAGCAAACTCCCTGGCTCTAGGGCCACCACTGGAAGAACCACATTCTTAACAGTATTTATAAAATACAACAACAACAACAAAATTTTTTTGAACACTTAGTTGACAGCCAAACAATTATAAATAGGACTATTACTGCCTAAGGCTCAGTAACCTCACAGTGATTCTCATGATGCCAAAGAAAAAGTTACACAGTATTAGATTTAATTGAATCAAGATGTTCATTTAAATTAAAATTACATGTAAAACATAGTGCAAAAACTACTTTTCACATTGTTTTCTGAAATTCTACCCTTGTTGCAGTGAACGGGGATCACTTACAAAACAATCTTAAAGGGTTCTTTTTGTTTTTCTATTCTAAAATACCAAGTACTTTTGTAATCAATATTTTGCAAGCACAAACAAGAACTCTTAAAATAACAGTATATTTATGACAATGTTGAAAAGCCAAATTCAATCCTATGATCTAGAAGACCCATCATCATCTCACCCTGTATTCTAACTTCTCTCAGCTTATCTCCTATTTCTTCCCTCACTCCCTCCAACACCATTATTTGTGGCCCAGTCACACTGGTGTCCTTACTACACTTTGACACACTAGCATACTCTTTACTTAGGGACTTTATCCATGTTGTTTCCTCTGCCTGGAACACTCTTCCCAGATAGCCACTTGGCCTACTCAATCATGCCTTCAGATCTTTATTCAAAAGTCACAATTTCAATAAAGTCTTCCTGGGCCTTTTATTTCAACTAACTCCTCCCTAAAATTCCATATCCCCTTTCCCACTTTATTTCTATCCTTAGAACTTACCACTATTTAACATGCTACATATTTTAATCATTTACCTAGCTTTGGTTCCCCATTAGAATGCAAGCTCTATGAGAACAGTGATTTTTGCTGGATTTTTTTTTTTTTATCTGCTATTGTATCTATAGGCCCTTGCAATGGAAACTGAGACATAGAAGGTCCTTAATTAAATGAAGGAATGAATTGGCATTAGCCTTTTATTTAGAATGCAATATGATAGGGATGCCTGCATGGCTCAGTCATTTAGATATCTGTCTTTGGCTCAGGTCATGATCCTGGGGCCTGGGATTGAGTCACACATCACGCCCCTTGCTCAGTGGGGAGCCTGCTTCTCCCTCTGCCTGCTGTTCCCCCTGCTTGCACACGCTCTCTCTCCTAATAAATAAATAAAATCTTTTAAAAATAGAATTAAATATGATATATAAAATATAATTAGCTTAAAAAGTCATAAAGCCAAGTGGAGATCATTAAGGTGGGGGCTATCATATATATTTGTACCATATGCTAAGAATTAAGAGATAGAGAATATATGTTTTATATTTGTATCAATTAGGTCCAATCAGGAGACAGAAACCAGAAGGGAATTTAAACAAGGAAACTATAATACAAAAATTATTAACTATTACAGGGGAGTGGAGCAATAGGGACTGACTACTGGAAAGTAAATATACAAGGACATATAAGCAGATAAATAGAATTGCCAAAATTCCTATGGCTGAGACAGAGAACCTGAGGAAAAGTCCCAGAGAAAAGCAGACCTTTCTGGAGAGAATGACTCCTGTGGTTCCTGAGTATAAGAAAAGTCATTCTGCTAGAGACTTACTAGAAAGCACCCTGCCCAGGAAGCCTGTTCAGAAAGAGGCATGGTGTCTCTTCAACAAATGGTGGTGGAAATATTGGACAGTCACATGCAGAAGAATGAAACTGGACCATTTCCTTACACCACACTCAAAAAATGACTCAAAATGGATGAAAGACCCGAATGGGAGACAGGAATCCACCAAAATTCTTGAGAAGAACACAGGCAGCAACCTCTTCAACCTCAGCTGCAGCAGCTTCTTCCTAGATACATTGCCAAAGGCAAGGGAAATAAGGGCAAAGATGAATTACTGGGACTTCATCAAGATCAAAAGCTTTTGCACAACAAAGAAAACAATCAACAAAACCAAAAGACAACCAACAGAATGGGAGAAGATCTTTGCAAATGACACATCAGATAAAGGGCTAGTATCCAAAAGCTATAAAGAACTTACCAAACTCAATACCCAATCAACAAATAATCTAATCAGAAATGGGCAGAAGACATAAACAGACATTTCTGCAAAGAAGACACCCAAATGGCCAACAGACACATGAAACAGTCCTCAACATCACTTGGCTTCAGGGAAATACAAATCAAAACCACAATGAGATACCACCTCACACCAGTCAGAATGGCTAAAATTAACAAGTCAGGAAATGACAGATGTTGGCGAGGATGCGGAGAAAGGGGAACCTTCCTACACTGTTGGTGGGAATGCAAGCTGGTGCAGCCACTCTGGAAAACAGTATGGAGGTTCCTCAAAAAGTTGAAAATAGAGCTACCCTATGACCCAACAATTGCCCTACTGGGTGTTTACCCCAAAGATACAAGTGTAGTGATCCAACAGGGCACATGCACCCTGATGTTTATAAAAGCAATGTCCACAATAGCTGAACTATGGAAAGAGCCTAGATGTCCATCAACAGATGAATGGATAAAGAAGATGTGGTGTGTGTGTGTGTGTGTGTGTACACAAACACACACACACACACACACACACACACACACACACACACAATGGAATACTATGCGGCCATCAAAAAAAGAAATCTTGAGATGCCTGGGTGGTTCAGTTGGTTAAGCGGCTGCCTTCAGCTCAGGTCATGATCCCAGCGTCCTGGATCAAGTTCCACATCCGGCTCCTTGCTCCACAGGGAGACTGCTTCTCCCTCTGCCTCTGCCTGCCACTCTGCCTGTCTGTACTCTCTCTATCTCTCTGACAAATAAATAAATAAAATCTTTTAAAAAAAATGAAATTTTGTCATTTGCAATGATGTGGATGGAACTAGAGAGTAATTAGCTAAGAGAAATAAGTCAATCAGAGAAAGACGATTATTATATGATCTCACTGATATGTGGAATTTGAGAAACAAGGCAGAGGATCATGGGGGAAGAGAGGAAAAAATGAAACAAGACAAAACCAGAGAGGGAGACAAACCATGAGAGATTCTTAATCTTAGGAAACAAACTGAGGATTGCTGGAGTGGAGGGGGGTGGGAGGAATGGGGTGGTTGGGTGATCAACATTGTGAACAGTATATGCTATGGCGAGCACTGTGTATTGTGTAAGACTGATGAATCACAGACCTGTACCCTTGAAACCAACAATATATTATATGTTTTAAAAAGAGAGAGAGAGATGGCTTATGGAAGACCCTTCACTGAAAAATCATCCTATATAGTTACCAGGGAAAGCTGCTGCTGCTTACCCTGCAGCACTGTAGGAGCTGGATGCTAAAGAAACATTGTGCAACACAGGAACTTGCTGGGCAACCACGCCTCAACTAGATGGAAAGCTCCTTTCTCCCATCTCTCCAAGTACTCTCTACTGGCAAAGCTTAGCAATCTGCAGCTGTGCATAAAAGTTACATTTTAAAGGACCAATCTGAATTTTCAGTCAATAAAGGCAGTATTTGAAGCTGAGAAGCAACAAACTGAATACAGGCACATTTTCAATCTTCAAAAGTTATCATGGGGACTTCTCGGGAAGATGGCAGAGTAGGAAGACCCTAAGCTCACCTCATTCCATGGATATGACTAGATAACACACCAGTGTAAATAACCCAGAAAACAAGCTGAAGAGTAGTAGAATAGACTCTCTACAGCTACATAGAGAAGAAGCCATATGGAAGAGGATAGGAAGGGCAGAGATGGGGTGGGGAGCTAAATGAACCTGTGGGACTGTCTGTGGGAGAAAGGGAGCCACGGGCACAGAGTGGGGGTGGGGGACAGTCTCTAACATCAGGAAGCCCACATGGGGAATGTGAATCCCCAAAACATTTGGCTTTGAAAGCCAAAGGGGCTGAATTTCACAAGTTCTTACAAATCAGCAGGGCTTAATAGCTGGAACTTGAAAAATCACTGGGCTCATGAGAGAGCCAGGATGGGGAGAGGGACTGAGTCCTTGCCCTTAAGGAGAGAACACAACAACAGCCTGCAGAGGCACAGCATAAAAGCAGCACTTCAAAAAATGCATGGGGTATATAGGAAGGAGGTGTATTTACTAATCTCAGACTCTCTGCTGGATAGGCAGGGATCGTTGGGAGACTTCTTTAGAAACAAAAGAGCTGGCAGGTGCCATTCACTTTTCCTGCCTCCTCCACTCTCGCATAAGCACATGGACACCTGCTGGAACCAGCCTGGTACCAATACTCCTACCTAACTTGCTAACAGTGAGCCCTACCCTCCACGTTCTCCTATGGATCCATCCCCTCCAACCTGGCCTACCCACGTCCCTGGCAACTGCAGTTTCTCTTCCACTGCAGCCTATGGTACTGACACCACACACCCCATGCTCACATTTACCTGCAGTTCAGTGCTACTGCAACTCTGGCAAAGGCCGAGTCTGACGCAACTTTAGCCCAAAGCAGCCCCAGACTAGCCCACTAACAACACAGGGACCAACTCCTGCCCACAATAGGCAATAAGAGCCACTGCAGATGACTGGACTGAAAGCAAAAGCAGCTCAGCTACTTTAGCAGGGGTGTCTTGACAATGCACATAGGAGACACCCCTGAAATATTGTCTGACCAGGGGACACTGCACTGCCAGGCATTACAGGACCTCTTTTTCATAAGTCCAGTACTTTCAAGAGCAGAAGACGTAGGTCACCTGGAGGACAGAGTAACAGAAAGCAATCAAGCTGAACAGAAGGGAAAAATAATAATGATAAATGAAAATAGACTAAGGAAACTTAGTGACCATATCAGCATAGTAACATTCACATTATGGGATCCCAGAAGGAGAAAAGAGAAAAAGGTGTACAGAAAATTTATTTGAAGAAATAATAGCTGAAAACTTCCCAAACTTGGGGAAGAAAACAGAAGTCCAGATACAGAAGGCATAAAGTTCCCTCAACAAAATCGACCCAAGGACGTCCACAATAAGACACACAGTAATTAAAATTGCAAAAAGTTGGGGTGCCTGGATGGCTCAGTTGAGTAAGTGTCTGCCTTTGGGTCAGGTCATGATCTCAGGATCCTGGGAACAAGTCCCACATTGGGCTCTCTGCTCAGGGAGAGACCACTTCTCCCTCTCCCTCTGTGGCTCCGCCTACGTGTGCTCTCTCACTCTCTATAAAATAAATAAATAAATAAATCTTTTTTTTAAATGGCAAAAAACTAGTGATAAGGAGAGAATTTTAACAGCACCAAGAGAAAGAAAACAGTTGCATAGAAAGGAAACTGCCTAAGGCTTTTAGCTGACTTTTCAGCAGAAACTTTGCGGGACAGGACTGTGTGGCACGACATATTCAAAGTGCTGAAAGAAAAACACCTGCAGCCAAGAACACTCTATCCAGCAAGGCTACCATTCACAACAGAAGGAGAGATAAAGAGTTTCCCAGATGAACAAAAGCAAAAGAATTCATGACCAATAAACCAGTCCTATGAGAAATTTTAAAGGGGACTCTTTGAGTGCAAAGGAAAGATCAAAAGTAGGAGTGAGAATAGTGGGAAACACAGAAACAGTTAAATTATGTATATCTATAAAAATGTGTTAAGGGATTCACAAATTAAAAGGATATAAAGTATGACACCATATACCTAAAACGTGGCAAGGAAAGCAGTAAAGACAGTTTAGACTTGAGCAATCATCAACTTAATATGGATTAAATTGTTATATGCTATATTCATAAAATGTTATATATATATATAGAACTAATGGCAATCAAAAACTAGTAATAGACATGCAAAAATATAAAGAAATCCAAGTATATGAGAAGAAGCCAGTAAACCAAGAGAGAGCAAGAGAAGGAAAAAAAAAATACAGAGAACTACAAAAATAATCATAAAACAAGCAACAACATTATATAGGTACATACTTATCAATAATTACTCTGAATGTTAAATGGACTAAAAGATCCAATGAAAAGACCCAGGTTGACAGAATAGATTGAAAAAACAAAACCCATTGGGGCACCTGGGTGGCTCAGTTGTTAAGCATCTGCCTTCAACTCAGGTCATGATCCCAGGGTCCTGGGGATCGAGCCCTGCATCAGGCTCCCTGCTCGGATGGAGGCCGGCTTCTCCCTCTCCCACTCTGCTTGCTTGTGTTCCCTCTTTGGCTGTCTCTCTGTGTCAAATAAATAAATAAAATCTTTTAAAAAAACAAACAAAAAACAAGACCCATCTATATGCTGCCTACAAGAGACTAATTTCAGACCTAAAGACAAATGTAGATTAAAAGTGAAAGGTTGGGAGGGTATGGGGTATGGTGAGTGCTGTGAAATGTGTAAGCTTTACGATTGACAGACCTGTACTCCTGGGGCAAATAATATATTATATGTTAATAAAAATAATTAATTTAAAAAAAGTGAAAGGATGAAAAATCATTTATCATGTGAATGGAATTGAAAACAATGCTGGGGTAGCAATATTTATATCAGGCAAAATAGACTCTAAAACAAAGACTATAGGGGCACCTGGATGGTTCAGTTGGTTAAGTGTCTAACTCTTGATTTCAGCTCAGGTCTTAATCTCAGGGTTGTGAGTTCAAGCCCCACATCAGTCTCCATGCCCAGTACAAAGTGTACTTAAAAAACAAAACAGGGGCGTCTGGGTGGCTCAGTGGGTTAAAGCCTCTGCCTTCAGCTCAGGTCATGATCCCAGGGTCCTGGGATCGAGACCCGCATCAAAATCAGATATGAGACAGGAGAAATAACAACCAACACCACAGAAGTGCAATGGATTGTAAAAGTATGTTATGACAAATTATATGCCAACCAAGTGGACAACCTAGAAGAAATGAATCAACTCCTAAATACATATAACCTCCCAAAACTGAATCAGAAAGAAATAGAAAATTTGGACAGACTCATTATTGGCAACGAAGTTGAATCAGCAATTTAAAAATTCTCAACAACAAAAGTCCAGAGCCAGATAGATTTACAGGTAAATTCTACCAAATATTTAAAGGGGGCGTTAATATCTATTCTTCTCAAACTATTCCAAAAACATAGAAGAGGAAGGTAAAGCTTCCAAATTTATTCTATGAGGCTAATATTTTCTGATTCCAAAACCAGATAAAGACACCACAAAAAGAGAGAACTACACGCTGATTTCTATCATGAACATAGATGCAAAAATCCTCAAGAAAATACTAGCAAACTGAATCCAACAATACATTTAAATAATCATTCACCATGATCAAATGAGATTTATTCCTGGGATGCAAGGATGGTTCTATATTTGCAAACCAATCAACACGATACATCACTTCAACAAGAGAAAGAATAAAAACCATATATTAGGCACCTGGGTGGCTCAGTGGGTTGAGCCTCTGCCTTCGGCTCGGGTCATGGTCTCAGGGTCCTGGGATCGAGGCCCACATCGGGCTCTCTGCTCAGCAGGGAGCCTGCTTCCCCTCTCTCTCTCTGCGTGCCTCTCTGCCCACTTGTGATCTCTCTCTCTCTGTCAAATAAATAAAAAAAAAATTAAAAAAAACCCATATATCATTTCAATAGATATAGAAAAAGCATTTGACAAAGTACAACATCCATTCATGATAAAAACCCTCAACAGGGGTGCCTGGGGGGCTCAGTCAGTTAAAAGCATGGACTCTTGATTTCAGCTCATGTCATGATCTCAGTGTCATAGGATTGAGCCCTGCATTGGGCTTCTCACCCAGTGGGGAGTCTCTTATAAGATTCTCTCTTTTCCTCTCCTTCTGCCTTCTGTCCCTCTTACCTGCCCCCTGCTAAAGTAAGTAAATAAATCTTAAAAAACAACAACAACAACCACAACACCTCAACACATTAGGTTTAAAGGAAACATACCTCAACATAATAAAGGCCATATCTGAAAAACCCACAGCATACACTGTACTCAGTAGGGAAACTTCAGAGCTTTCCCCCACTCTCAGGAATAAGACAAGGATGTCCACTCTCACCATTTTTATTCAACATAGTACTAGAAGTCTGGGCCATAGCAATCAGAGAAGAAAAAGAAATAAAAGGCATCCAAATGGGTAAGGAAGTAGTAAACCTTTCACTATTTGCAGATGACATGATACTATATATAGAAACCCCTGAAGACTTCATCAGAAAACTACTAGAACTGATAAATAAATTCAGTAAGGTCACAGGATACAAAATTGATATACAGAAACACACTGCATTTCCATACACTAATAATGAATTAGCAGAAAGTGAAATTAAGGAAACAATCTATCTACAATTGCACCAAAAATAATAAAATACTTAGGAATAAACTTCACCAAGGAGGTGAAAGACCCGTACTCTAAAAACTATAAAATGTTGATGAAAGAAATTGAAGATGATACAAACAAGTGGAAAAATATTCCATGCACATGGATTGGAGGAATAAATATTGGGGTTTTTAAAAAATATTTTATTTATCTATTAGAGAGAGAAAAAGAGAGTGAGAGAACAGGAACTGTGGGGAGGGGCAGGGGAAAGGGAGAACAAATATTGTTAAAATGTCCGTATGACCTAAAGCAGTTGACATTTAATCCAATTACTATCAAAATACCAACAGCATTTTTCACAGAACTAGAACAAATAACCCTAAAATTTGTATGGAATCACAAAAGACCCTGAATAGCCAAAGCAATCTTGAAAAAGAAGAACAAAACTGGTGGTATCAGAATTCCAGATTTTAAGACTACAAAGCTATAGTAATCAAACAGTATGATACCAGCACAATAATAGACACATAAATCAATAGAGTAGAATAAAGAGCCCAGAAATAAACATACAATTATATGGTCAACTAAGCTTCAACAAAGGAGGGAAGAATATGCAATAGAAAAAAGCTGGTCCCTTTAACAATGGTGTTGGAAAACTGGAGAGCTAGATGCAAAAAAATGAAACTGGGCCACTTTCCTACACGATACATAAATATAGTCAAAATGGATTAAGGACCTAAATGTGATATCTGAAACCATAAATATCCTAGAAGAGCATAGGCAGTAATTTCTCTGATACTGATGATAGCAACATTTTTATAAATATGTCTCCTGAGACGAGAAAAACTGAAGTAAAAATAAGCTACTCGGGAAAGCCTGGGTGGCTCAGTTGGTTAAGTGGCTGCCTTCTGCTCGGGTCATGATCCCAGCGTCCCGGGATCGAGTCCCACATCTGGCTCCTTGCTCAGCGGGGAGCCTGCTTCTCCCTCTGCCTCTGCCTGCCACTCTGTCTGCCTGTGCTCACTCTCTCTGACAAATAAATAAATAAAATCTTAAAAAAAAAAAAAGCTACTGGTACTACATTAAAATAAAAAGCTCTGACAGCAAAGGGAGCAATAACCAAAACTGAGAAAACCTACTAAATGGGAGAAGATACTTCCAAACGACATATCTGATAAAGGGTTTGAGTCCAAAATATATAAAGAACTTACAAAATGTAATACCAAAAAACCCCCAAATAATCCAATTTAAAAATTGGCAGAAGACATGAACAGACATTCTCCAAAGACATATAGATGGCCAATAGACACATGAATTTATGCTCTACATCAGTAATCATAAGGGAAATGTAAATCAATACCACAATGAAATACCGCCTCACACCTGTCAGAATGGCTAACGTCAAAAATATAAGAAACAACAAGCATTGGCCATGATATGGAGAAAAAAGAACCCTCCTGTAGTATTGGTAGGAACACAAACTTGTGCAGCCACTGTGGAAAAGAGCATGAAGTTTCCCCAAAAAGTTAAAAATAGAATTACCATCTGATCCAGTAATTCCACTGGATATTTACCCAAAGAATACAAAAACACGAATTCAAAATGATATAGGCACCTCTATGTTTATTGCAGCATTATTTATAATAATCAAATAACGGAAGCAGCCCAAGAGTCCATCCATAGATGAATGGATAAAGAAGTGGTATATATCTATATCAATACCTACATCTACAGATGTATGTGACTATTACTCAGCCATAAAAAAGAATGATATCTTGCCATTTGCAACAACATGGAGAATGTAATGTTAAGTGAAATCAGTCAGAGAAAGACAGATACCATGCAATTTCACTCATATGTGGAATTTAAGAAACAAAAGAAACAAAGCAAAAAAATAGAGAAACCTAACAGACTCTGAACTATAGAAACAAAATGATGGTTATGGGGAAGGGGGTGCAGGGATGGGTGAAATAGATGAAGGGGAATAAGAGTACCCTTATGATGGTGAGCAACGTATAGAATTATTGAATCACTATATCATACACCTGAAACTAATACAACACTATATGTAAACTACACTGGAATTAAAATTTTTTTTAAAGTTATCATGATATCATACCTAAAACTTCAGGGAATAAACCATTGGTTGCCAGAGGGAAAGGCAGTGGGAAAATAGGCAAAATGCATGAAGGGGACTAGAAGATACAAGCGTTCAGTTACAGAATGATTACGTAATAGGGATAAAAGATATAAGATAAGGAATGTAGTCAACGGTGTTAGAGTTACATGGTGAGAGATGGTAGCTACACTTGTGGTAAGCAGAGCATAATGTATAGTCTTGTGGAATCACTATGTTGTACACCTGAAACTAATGTAACATTGTGCGTCAACTATATTTCTAAATAAATAAATATAGAGTACAAAAGAAAAAAGAAAATCCTTTCCCCCACTGAGTTGCATCTTTGTGGAGATTTAGGTGACCATAGAAGGTCATCTCATGTGGAGGCATCTTTGTGGAGATTCAGTTTTGTGGAAATTCAGTTTACCATACATGTGTGGTTCTATTTCTGGACTGTATTCTGCCCCACTGATCTACAGCTCTGTCTTTATACCAGTAACACATTCTCTTGATTACTGTCGCTTTTTAAAAAATCTTTTTAAAAATTTATTTATTTGACAGAGAGAGCACAAACAGGGGGATTGGCAGGCAGAGGGAGAAGCAGTCTCCCCACTGAGCAAGGAGCCCAATTTGGGACTTGATCCTAGCACCCTGGAATCATGACCTGAGCCAAAGGCTGGTGCTTAACCAACTGAGCCACCCAGGCATCCCACTGATTACTATAGCTTTACAATAAATTTTAAAATCAGAAAGTCTTGGGGTGCTTGACTGGCTCAGTCGGTAGAGTGAGTGACTCTTGATCTTAGGGTTATAAGTTTGAGTACCATGGTGGGTATAGAGATAGATACTTCTAAATGAAATTAGGGGAGCCTGCGTGGCTTAGTCAGTTAAGCGTCTGCCTTTGGCTCAGGTCGTGATCCCAGGATCCTGGGATCAAGCTCTGCATTGGACTCTCTGCTTCACGGGAAGCCTGCTTCTCCCTCTCCCTCTCTCCCTGACCCTGCTTGTGTGTGAGCTCTCTCTCTCTCTCTCTCTCTCTCTCTGTGTCAAATAAATAAAATAATTTAAAAATTTTAAATAATAAAATTTTAAAATATTTAAAAAAATAAAATAAAATCAAAAAGTCTTGCAAAATTATGCTTATTTTTCAAGATTGTTTTGACTATTCTCTTGTTTTTCTTGTTGTTCCTTTGATTTGGCCATGTTTCCCTGTTTCTTTATTTGCCCAGTTCTCATTCGTTGAGATTTATGCATTTGAAAAACCAATCAGGGGCACCTGGGTGGCTCAGTGGGTTAAAGCCTCTGCCTTCTGCTCAGGTCATGATCTCCAGCTCCTGGGATGAGTCCCACGTTGGGCTCCCAGCTCAGCAGGGAGTCATTTTTCCCTCTGCCTCTACCCCTGCTTGTGCTCTCTCTGTTTCTCTCTCAAATGAATCAATAAAATCTTTAAAAAAGAGATTTAAACAAACAAACACAAAAATCTGTCAACAAACAATGCTGAGTTGGTTTTTGGTAGTACAGTGTCCAAAGCTCTGTTCACCAGGCTGGACCGGAGCAGACCTGAGCCTCAGACAATGCCTTCCCACCACCTGACCCATGCAGACTACAAGACAACAGCCCCTGGAAAATCCAGTTTACTTCCGACTGCCGGAGCTGCACCTTGACCCCAAGGCGGCAGAGCAGATTCACAACCATTGCTCCACCCCTGCCACCGTCAGGCTGACCAGTGACCAGTCATCCTCAGAGACAGATGAAGAGTGGATCCCCAACCTGCTTTTTATGTTCATTTTGGTTTTGTTTAAGATTTTTTTATTTATCTGACCCACAGAGAGAGAGAAAGAGCCCAAGCAAGGGGAGTTGCAGGCTGAAGAAGAGAAAGAAGCAGGCTCCCCGCTAAGCAAGGAGCCTGACAGGGGGCTCCATCCCAAGACCCCGGGATCACGTCCTGAGCCGAAGGCTGATGCTTAACCAATTGAACACCCAGCATGCCATCTTAAGTCCACTTTGGCCATGTCTCCATGGCAACGGGAGAAGGTGACAAGGACCGCACTCACAATGAAAAAGCTTGCAGAATCCATCCCTAAAACTCAGAGGAGGCACAGTGAGAAACCCAGCCCAGAGGAACTCTTACCCCATATACCACCATCGGATTCCCAGGGAGCCAGCTTGCTCCGAGAGTGAAGGAGGTGTCAAGACTGTAGTGGAGGGGCGCCTGGGTGGCTCAGTGGGTTAAGCCTCTGCCTTCGGCTTGGGTCATGATCTCAGGGTCCTGGGATCCAGCCCCGCATCGGGCTCTCTGCTTGGTGGGAGCCTGCTTCCCCCCTCCCCTCTGTCTGCCTCTTTGCCTACTTGTTATCTCTCTTTCTCTCTCAAATAAATAAATAAAATCTTAAAAAAAAAAAAAAAGACTGCAGTGGAAATGCATGGACACTGGATTTGTTTTGTATTCTTCACTTTGGGGAAAAATCTCTTGTTTTAAAAAAGTGATAAATCTGGGACACCTGGGTGGCTCAGTGGGTTAAGGCCTCTGCCTCCTGCTCGGGTCATGATCCCAGGGTCCTGGGATGGAGTCCCGTGTCCGGCTCTCTGCTCAGCGGGGAGACTGCTTCCCCGCTCTCTCCCTCTGCCTGCCTCTCTGCCTACTTGTGATCTCTCTCTCTGTCAAATGAATGAGTAAAATCTTAAAAAAAAAAAAAGTGATAAATCTGGTGTTAAAAACAACAACAAAAAAAGCCCCAAACAACAAAAAGTTATGTTCTGATTATGGAAAGCTTCTTTAATTACAGAAACACAAGAATGGGATTCTCCTTTATGGGGTAGGTTTACCGAATTGTTACACCAGTATTTGCTTATATAAGAGAGAGAAAATAATGATAATTCATAATTGTTTAATACGTTAAATACTTATTTTTATTTATATTTAATATATATATAATATACATATTATATGTATAAAAAAATACTGAGTGGTGTCTGCTAGCCACAGTGATTTATCGTGTGTAGCAACATAGACATAAAGGCTAGTATGAGATCTGAGGGTATTTTGACTTATTTGTTGAAGCCTGTAATTGCTCTAAGGCAAGGAGATTTATTTATTTTTTTCTTTTTTTCCCCCCATCTACCCACCCTCTATTTTGCTGCTTCCTTAAGGGATAGGTCTTGTAGGTAATTTTTTTTTAATGAGTTAAAGTCCCTAGAGCATGGTTTAACATATTCATGTTTGTACAAAAAGAAAGATTTAGGGGCGCCTGGGAGGCTCAGTCATTAAGCATCTGCCTTCGGCTCACGTTATGATCCCACGGTTCTGGGATTAAGGCCCTCATCGGGCTCCCTGCTCAGTTGGAGGCCTCCTTCTCCCTCTCCCACTTCCCCTGCTTGTGTTCCCTCTCTGGCTGTGTCTCTCTCTGTCAAATTAAATAAACAAAATCTTAAAAAAAAAAAAGTTATCAAAAAAAGAAGAAAGATTTATGTAATTCCGGGGGGAAAAAAATCAATCCGTATGCTTATGTGCTCTGCTCCAAGTTAAAATGCCCAGTCCAGTCTGTGGAGTCTTTTCATCCATAGGAATTCTGGAACCATAGCTATTTGGAGGGTTAGTTTTCTAAATCACATATAGTATGTGAGTTTTCACACCAAGATGCACTGTATTCTGGTTGTGTGTAAAAGTTGCAGTATATTTTTCTCGAAAAGTAGATCTTACTTACTGCATTTGTAGGTGTTTGGATTAAAGATCCCCCAAGACCACTGCCTGGGACAATGATTCACTAGGAAGACTCGCAGGACTCCGTGTACAGTAGTAGTACTCGTGGCTGAAAGGGTATAGATGATACAGAGCAAAATCAGTAAAGAGAAAAAGCTTCTGGACATGGTCTGGGAGAAACCAGATGCAAGCTTCCAGGGGTCCTCTCCCAGTAAAGCTACACAGAACATGCTTAATCCTCCTCGTGATGAGTTGTGACAACACGTGTGCAATGGTGCCAAATGTGGAAGCTCATTAAAGATTCAGTGCCCCAGGTTCTACAGGGAGCTAGTCGTGTAGGCACACCCCTTGCATGTACCCAAATTCCAGACTCCCAAAAGGAAAAGCAAGTACTCAGCAAAACACATATTCTTTGTACAAAATTTCAGTGAGCCAGTCTCATCAGTAAACAATGGGAACCCTCCCCAAACCTAAGTTCCCTGATGCCGGCCATGAGCCAACCTCGCAAACAGGCCTTTCCAAGCATAGCACTTTAGGTCTGCTATGCTGACTATTTTCTACACAATCTTGTATCACAGAGATCAAAGAATATTCTTCTTCTTTTTTAAAAAAGATGTGTTTATTTGAGGGGGTGGGCAGAGGGAGAGGGAGAGGGAGAGAGAGAATCCCAAGTGCACTCAGCCCCAATGTGGGGCTCGGTCTCACAACCACGAGCTCATGATCTAAGCCAAAACCAATTTTAATGCTTAACCAACTGTGTCACTGAGGTGCCCCAAGAATATTTTGATAATGTCTCAATATAGCCAAGACATTGGATTATTCAATATTTCGACTATGTCAGTGGTTCTATTAAACCAAAGAAAATGAAGTTTATTTCTCCTTGAGGCATTCAGAATTTACCGTATATGTTCAAAAAGATTTTCTTAAGATTTTATTTATTTATTTGAGAGAGAGAGAGAAAGCTCAAGTGCCAGAAGGAACAGAGGCAGAGGGAGAAGAAGCAGGCTCCCCAGTGAGCAGGGAGCCCAATGCAGGGCTGGATCCCAGGGACTGGAGGATCATGACCTTAAAGGCAGACACTTAACCGACTGAGCCACCCAGGTGCCCCTAGATCAGGATTTTAATTTAACTTCAAATTTCCATCAACTTATAAATGGATAAGCAATTTATAAGTGTGGTATATCCATTTATAAATGTGGTCTATCCATTCAATGGAATATCTAGCAATAAAAAGCAATTAATCTTTAAGAAACTATTGCTTGTCAAGTTCTAGTGTTTTAGCAGAGAAGAATATCCATAATTGTCTGTAAAAGCTATTACAATAGTGCTCCCTCTTCCAACTACATGCTTGTGCCAGGATGCGTTTTCTTCCTGTCTTCAAAAAAGAACACAATAAATTTTTTTTAAGATTTTATTTATTTATTTATTTGTCAGAGAGAGAGAGAGAGAGAGAGAGTGAGCGTGGGAGAACACAAGCAGGCAGAGCGGCAGGCAGAGGCAGAGAGAGAAGCAGGCTCTCCACTGAGCAAGGAGCCCGATGCGGGACTCCATCCCAGGACCCCGGGATCATGACCTGAGCCGAAGGCGGCGGCTTAACCAACTGAGCCACCCAGGCATCCCAAGAACACAATAAATTAAAGGCAGAAGCCTTTACGAGAACTCAACTATTTTCTATTTAGTCCTACAAAAAGGTAAAACAATGCTATGCTCCTATTTTTTTTCATAAAATCTTGTTATTTATTTTTACATATACTTTTTATGTTAACATACAATGGCTTTACTATTGTTTTTAAATGAACTTTAAAAATACATATTTTTAAACTTCTGAAAAGCAAAACAGGGGTGCCTGACTGGCGTAGCCAGTAGAGCAAGCGACTTTTGATATTGGGTATAGAGATTACTTAAACATAAAATCTTTAAAAATATATTAAAACAAAGCAAAACAAAAACCAAAGCATGTAGCAGGAGAATAAGCAGTTTTACAGCAAACATTTTCAAATGGTAGATTTAGAAGCCAAAAGGTCTCATAACCTCATTAAACACCTTGGTGTAATTACCAAATGGTGTTATTCCAATCCGAAAGGTCTAATTACTCAGAACAAAGACCTAAGCCTGATGATCTTTTTTTTTTTAAAGAATTTATTTATTTATTTGACAGCCAGAGATCACAAGTAGGCACAGAGGCAGGCAGAGAGAGAGAGGGGGAAGCAGGCTCCCTGCTGAACAGAGAACCCGATGCAGGGCTCGATCCCAGGACCCTGAGATCATGACCTGAGCTAAAGGCAGAGGCTTAACCCACTGAGCCACCCAGGCACCCTAAACCTAATGATCTTATGCAAAGAACTTCTTGGTTACAAAAACTAGAAGAATAAATGCAATAACAAAAATTCAATGAAAAAAGAGCTCAAATGGTTATTGAGACTGACTCATCTCAAAGCTGACCTGACTGACAGTTTGGGCACAAGGGGCCCAGTTAACTATTGGCCCCAAATATTACCTGAAATGCTGCCAACAAAGAATTATCAAAATGACCTATGGGAACTCCAGAATTACCGATGGATAATGAGACTACCACTCAATTTCTGAAATAAAAGGATGAATATTGGTCAGGCAAAGTCTGAGCAAAGCCAATTGCTGGGTCTTTGGGAAGCATGGGATTCAAGATGGGTGTGCTTTCAGAGGCATAGATCAGTTGGCACTACACTTAAAGCTTGATTACGCTAGTGACCACTGTTAATTGGTTGGTCTCTAAATCATCTTTTTTGGAGTGAATCCAGCCCTGCTCAGCTGACTTTCCCAATTGATGATGATTGGTCAGCTTGCAAAAGCAGGTTCACCAAGATGATCTGTGTTTATCCACTGAATGTGTTTAAAACTGATTCTGGTTGCAACTTGGATCTATGGTTACAGAACCAACAGTCTTTTTCCTAAATTTGTTAGAACTTCTTATTCTGATTTTCTTACATAACCATAGTACAATTATCAAATACAGAAAATGTAGTCTTTGTTCAAATTTTAATACTCTTTTAGAGCAAAATGTATTGTTTCCAAAATGTATTGATCCACAATTACATATTGCATTTTATTTTTTTTAAAGATTTGAGAGAAAGTGTGCAAGCAGGGGGAGGGGTAGAGGGAGAGAGAGAATCCTCAAGCAGCCTCTCCACTGAGCAGAGCCTGATGTGGGGCTGGATCCCAGGACCCTGAGATCGTGACCTGAGCAGAAATCAAGAGTCAGCTGTTTAACTGACTGAGCCACCGGTGGGCCCCTATGTATTGCATAATTGTCATGTCTCTTGGATCTTTCTAAATAGTCCCTCTGCTTTCCTTTGTTTCTTATGACACTGTCATTTGTCATTTGAAGACTATAGGGCAGTTTTTTGTTTGACTTTTGTTGTTTGGTTTGGTTTGGTTTTTATAGAATATTCTTCATTATGGTTTTTCTGATTCTTTCCTCATGAATAGATTCAAGTTATGAATTTTTGGCAGGCATACCATATCAGTTTGTACCAGTTTTGACGGTTTTTGTGGGTGTCTCCATTGTAAGTTACCATTTGTCTTTTATTTGGTATCTCTCTTTTTTTTTTAATTTTTTAAAAGATTTTATTTATTTACTTGACAGACAGAGATCACAAATAGGCAAAGAGGCAGACAAAGAGAGAGGAAGGGAAGTAGGCTCCATGCCAAGCAGAGAGCCCAATGCGGGGCTCTATCCCAGAACCCTGGGATCATGACCTGAGCCGAAGGCAGAGGCTTTAGCCCACTGAGCCACCCAGGCGTCCCTGTATATCTTTTTGTAAAAAATTTTTTTTGTTTTGTTTTGTTTTTAACATTTTTTTTTCTTCTTTAAAGATTTTATTTATTTGACAGAGAGAGAGAGATCACAAGTAGGCAGAGAGGCAGGCACAGAGAGAGAGGGGAGGAAGCAGGCTCCCCGCGGAGCAGAGAGCCAGACGCGGGGCTCGATCCCAGGATGCCGGGATCATGACCTGAGCTGAAGGCAGAGGCTTTAACCCACTGAGCCACCCAGGCGTACCTTTCTGTAAAAATTTTAATTCTTTATTTATCTATTATCTATTTATTTATTTATTGAGAGAGAAAGCACACATGTGCATGAGCAGGGGAGGAGCAGGGGGAGAGGAGAGCATGGAGCAGGCTCCATGCTCAACTCAGCACAGCCTGATGCAGGGCTGGATCTCACCACCATGAGATCATGACATGATCTGAGTTTTGGCCTGATCCAAAACCAAGAGTGGGAAGCTTACCTGCGACTGAGCACCCAGGCACCCCTGTGTGATAAGTATCTTAAGGGGAGATACTTCGAGGCTATGTTCCCAATCAGACTTTTGCTCAATGGTTTTAGCACTTACTGATGATTATTGCCTGAATCAGTTGTTACTCTCATGATTGCAAAATGCTGATTTCCTAACTCTGTCATTCCCTCCCTTACTTTTATTTATTTATATTGTTTAGTATCACTAGGGGCTCATAGATTCTTTTTCATTTCATTGTTTATAATCTATTATTCCAGACTCAGCCAGGGGAACACTTCAAGCTGTTTGCGGAGCTGTGTTCACATGTTCATGTGATTTTTTAAGCATTTGTTTATTTTCTGATACCAAAAGATGTTACAGGCTCTTATAATTTTTTCATGTCCAGCCCTAGAATTAGCTATTTCTCAAAGAATGTCTGGCTCTTTTCAGTGGAACTTTTCTCCATTAAATACATTTTGGACATCACTATATATTAGTACATAGCTATATAGTATATAGTATTTTACAGTCTAGATGTACCATAATCTATTTAGCATGTCCTTTGGTCATTTCTGGTTTTGCCTTTTTTTTTTTTTTTTTACAAACAACTCTGCAATGAACAAAAGTCATCATAGTTTACTTTGCACATGAATGAGCGCACTTGTAGGATAATCATCTAAAAATGGGATTTCAGCAATAAAAACTTTGAGAATTTGAAATTTTGATAAATTCTGCAAATTGTCCTTCCTAGAGATTGCACTGATTTGTATTTCCACAAGTATCATAGGAAAGCAGACAACCAAGCTTACAAATTTAGGTCAAAATTCTGTTTTATACATACTACATTTAGGGGATTTAAAATTTCCAGTTACATTAATTTAATAGAACAGACAGTTTAAGAAAAACTTCCATAACCCAGTGATCAAGAAAAACAGAGCATTTAATCCTGCCATGAGCAGCTCTGGTGATGAATTCAAACTGGGTTAATTTTCTAAATTTGTGATTATGTTCTTTCTCTAGAAAGGCCTGAAGCCTAACAATGAGTCACTTTCTCTTTTGGCTCCTCAAGGCTGTCAGTTTCAATTATTTTTGTAGTTTTTGAGCTTATGAAAGACTTTTGTTTTCTCTGCATGAATATGTTTTGAGATATAGACAAAGGATTCCAGCTATACATAGCTGGGTTCCTTTATTTTATTTTATTTTTACTTATTCATTTTTTAGGTGTGTTCTTTTAAAAATAGATGTTTATTTTCCAATTACAAATAAAATTAATAGTTAAGAGCTGTTCTATAAAAGTTAAGGAAAATTTGTGGCTTGTACACAGTAGGAATCTCCAATTTGGTGCTAAAAAGACACAGTTAGTGTGCCTATTAAAATGCAGATTATGGGGGCGCCTGGGTGGCTCAGTGGGTTAAAGCCTCTGCCTTCGGCTCAGGTCGTGGCCTTAGGGTCCTGGGATCCAGCCCCGCATTGGGTTCTCTGCTCAGCAGGGAGCCTGCTTTCCTTTCTCTCTCTGCCTGCTGCTCTGCCTACTTGTGATCTCTCTCTCCTTGTCAAATAAATAAAATAAAATCTTTAAAAAAAATGCAGATTATGGAGGGCACCTGGATGGCTCAGTGGGTTAGGTCTGCCCTCAGCTCAGGTCATGATCTCAGGGTCCTGGGATGGGATGGAGCCCCATGTGGAATCCCTGCTCAGCAGAGAGTCTGCTTCTCCCTCTTCCTCTGCCCCTCTCCACCTGCTTGTGCTCTCTTTCTCACAAATAAATAAATAAATAAATAACCCAGGTGTCCCGAGTTAAACATTTTTCTGGAAGATCTCAGGTCACACAGGGGCAGAGCCCGTATCTGAATCCTCATCTGTTTGGTTCCAGAGCTGGGGTACTGCATTAACACCAGTAATTTGGATTACAGATGGATACTTTGCTAAATGAATTACTACTGCAGTCATGTAATTAGTGCGCTTCCATAGGATTCTTTATATTGAATTATTTTTACCATGTTCAAGAATAAATCTGTTACGAAAACCATACTACACCAGTGCTTTATGCAGGATAGAGCTTGTTAAATGTTCATGAATATATGTAGCTTAAATATGTTAGCTATGGAGTTACATATGACTAAATTAAAATTCTCTATTTTACTCTTTTTTTTTTTTAAGATTTTTTTTATTTGACAGAGATCACAAGTAGGCAGAGAGACAGGCAGAGAGAGAGAGAGAGGGGAGCAGGATCCCTACTGAGCAGAGAGCCTGACTCGGGGCTGAATTTGTAAATCCAGGAAAAGTACTTCTTCATCTTAGAACCACTGTGAGGAATAAATGAGATAATGAATATGTGATATCTAGCACTCAATAAAAAGAAGTTAAAAAGCGATTTTATAATCTTGAAATGATTATGTTCAGGCCATAAATTGGGATCGTAGGTAGGTATTAGGTGGACAGGTCTAACACTTATTAAATAGAAGGAATCATTAGGACTACTGGGGGCACATAGGAGAAAAGAGTCATTGTGACACCCAAGATTATAGGCTTGATATTTGCTGAATAATGATGTGGTTAAAGACAGAAATGGGGAAGTTAGAAGCTATCCTGGATTGAAGGTGCAAGGCTTTTCATGATGTTCTGAGGAGAAAAAGATACATAGGATTTGAAGAGGCAAAGAAGACAGAAATTGTGTATTGGTTGAATGATTAGATGAAGATGGATGAATTAATGCATAAAAAATTAATTCAAAATATACTTATGAAAAAAAGCAACAAAATGTACTTATTGAATGGTGGGTACTGTGAATTTATTGCCTAATAAAAGAAGATCTATGGTAATAGCTTCAGAATTTCTACAAAAGAGTAGTTTGGGGATAGCAATCTCTTTGTAAGGGTGTGGAGAGAGGGGGCTGGGTAGGGAAGAGGATTTGTCTTGAATTTATTGCCTAGCTAAAGAAGATCTAAGGTAGTAGTTCCAGAATGTCCTTAAAAGAGAAGCTTGGGGACAGCAATCTCCTGGAAGGGTGTGGAGAGAGGTCTGGGTGAGGAAGAGGATTTGTCTTGACTCTGTAATCTCATTAGATGAGAAAATACCAAAAAAGAGGGAGGGGCACTGATTGAGATTAGGCGAGAACTAATTCTCCTCAGAGTAACTCTCAACCCTGTCACTCAGACATTTGTAAGTAAACGATAACAGGGCATCTGGCTGGCTCAGTTGGTAGAGCATTGGATACTTGATCTCAGGGTTGTGAGTCTGAGGTCCACACTGGGTGTAGAGATTACTTAAAAATAAAATCTTAAAAAAAACACTAAACAACAATAATTAATGAGATATTTATTTTAACAGGTTTCCAAATAAAGATCTATGTCAGCAAGGAGGTAGAAGCATTTAATTTTCCTTGTGGAAAGAGTAGAGAGAGGAAGGATTTAATGAAAAGCTGTTACTTTAATCTACTCTTACTTACCATACTTGAAAAAGGCAATTAATGCTCTAAACGCAAGAACAGAGATCTTCCAAGACCAAAGAGTTAGTAGAGATCCTGGTCCACTCTTCAAAATTTGACTGAAATGGGGATAAGGCTGGAGACGAAGGATTAGCAGGCGCCCAATCATCATAGGCCTACATGTTATATCAAAAATTTTGAAATTCATCCCATGATTGATGGGAACCACTGAAGGATTTCAGTCCCGGGAGTGGCAATTATAAAATACTACAATGAAACATTTTAGGAAGATCACAGGACTATGCATTTGAAAGAGGTACAAGCAACATGACCCCCCCACCTCTTCTTTGTAAATGAAATACAAGGGAAAACATGAATAAAACAAAGTCCCTATTCTTAAAGAATTTACATTCCCATGGGGAGAGACAGACAATAAAAAAATAGATATATAATGAAATATCAGATAGTGATAAGTGTTGGAAGAATATAGCGCCGGAAGGCGCAGAAAGAGGGGCAGAGGTACCGTCTTAAGGCAAACTCAGTGTCCTTTTTACTAATCTCATCTCATAGCCACTATAAAAAAAAATATGGTTTCAAGATCTTCTCTCACTTTCCAATACAACATCTCTACTATACTGAGATCTTAATGTTGCAAACTTGTCCATTTATCGTCTCAAAACTTCTTTACTTTCTTAAATATCCATGTTGTCTTTGCAAAGCCCACAAAATGAGCACTTTCCCTACTGACATTTATAGAACTCTCTATCAGGCTGCACTGAAAACCTTTCTTTACCTTCACTTCACCCAGATCCAACTCTTCACTCTTTTTTTAAACTCTTTAACGTCCATAGTTTGTTTCACAAGATCTTTACGTCTCCTTTCTTCTCTTCCTTTTTTTTTTTTTTTTTTTTTTTTTTTTTAAAAAACATGTATTGTGCTGAGTTCTTAGTCTGGCAGACACTTGGCTCAGGGCAAAGAAGGGTAAATGCGGCCCTGACCTCTGAAGCTGATAGTTATACTCCTTAAGTGGAAGCTTGAGAGGTGGGGGATCCGAAACCTGTGAGGACAAAGTGGAAAAACCACTTTCTGCCAAAGCCTTAGATTCCTGGTTTCAAGTTGATACAATCCTGTGTGATATGGACAGGGCTCAGAGGCTTCGGAAAAGGGGAGCAGCATATTAATTCTTCATCAAAGGGCACCTGGGTGGCTCAGTTGGTTAAGCATCTGCCTTTGGCTCAGCTCACGATCCTGGAGTCCCAGGATCTAGCCCCAAGTGGGAGGGGGAGTTCCCTGCTCAGTGGGGAGTCGGCTTCTCTCTCTCCCTCTGCCCCTCCACCTGCTTGTGCTCTCTTTCTCTAATAAATAAAATCTTTAAAAAAAAAAAAAAAAAGTTGTTCATCAAGAGCTTACAGTTCTTTCTCCACTGACTGAAGTCCTGGCCAAGTCCCACCCTTCAATACCTGGGGCCTAAATAAAAGAATGCAGATCTCTGGGAGCTACTTAAATCTACTGAATCACAATGTCTAAGGGCAGGGCCCAGAAATCTATAGTTTAATCATGAATACCCCCAGGCCATTGTTATGTACACTTAA
The DNA here is from genome assembly GCF_002288905.1 of Enhydra lutris kenyoni. Classification (NCBI taxonomy): domain Eukaryota; kingdom Metazoa; phylum Chordata; class Mammalia; order Carnivora; family Mustelidae; genus Enhydra; species Enhydra lutris. The sequence continues at coordinate 50,013,104 of NW_019154085.1, forward strand.
AATGTGAAAACCAAAGGCTTCTGCTACCTTTTCTCACTTCACTTTCACCTTAAGCAGTTACCATTATCATCCCTATTTTCCCAAGGAGGAAATCGAGGCCTAAAAAGGTTGGTTAATTTGCTGAAGTCACCCAGAGCTAGGGCTGGAATCTACACCCATCTAGATGCAGCTCCCAGTCTCAAACATTACAGTGCGGTCATCTCTTGCTAAATAACTTGTTGCTAGTATTTCAAGAAGCACAGGGCTTGGATTCGAAAAGAGTCTGAAGACCACTAAATTTAGTCTGGTGAACTTTGACGAGTCATTCACATTTTGAATTTCAAGTCCTTCGCGGGTTAAATTTCGGTCAAAACACCCCCACCTATAAGACGCCCCTGATGGGCTAGGCGAAGCCGCCAAATGCGCTGGGAGGCTATCGATGACTTCGGCGCGCCTCTGCCTGTTGGATTGGCTCGAGGCTCTCCCGCCAGGACTGCCCTACTCCCGCGCGCTCGTGGGCCCGCCCCCGCCGCCATCTTGGTCTGGGAGGGAGCGGGCCGCACGCGAGAGTAAACAGCCCGAGCCGGGAAAGTCGAGTTCTCGCTCGGTCGGAGTGCCGCGGGGTAGCCGCGGAGAGGACGCAACCCTGATCTTCGTACGTGGGGTAAGTATCGGGGCCACGGTGCTGGGCCCTGGCAACTCTCAGTTTAGCGCACCTTCCGCCCCCTCGCGGCTGGTTGCCTCGCTCCCCGGGCTTCTCCCGCCCCCGGCGGGTCTCCTCCCACTGTTGAAAGCTGCCCGGGAAAGTGGTGGCGGGAGTGGGCCTGGGCCGGAGCGCAGCGTGGGCCCCGCTGCGTGTTGCAAGGCGCAGGAGGAGGTTAGGGTCTTGGATTTGGGGGCCAGGGGCCGGGCATGTGGACGCGATGGGGTTGTGAGGCCGGGGACGGGCGCGCGGGTTTGGGGCAGGGGCTCGGACCCGGCCGCCGCGGGGCTCTTTCCGTCGGTCATTGGGTTTTCTTCTCTTCCGGTCCGTGCCTTAGGGTGGCCGACATGACGGCCCCGGCTGAGAGCCCCCTGGCGCCGCTGTTGGAGACTTTGGAAGACCCTTCCGCCCCCCATGGAGAGCAAACCGACGCTTACCTGACCCTGACCAGGTATGGCCCGCCGGGGTTGGGGGTGAGCGCTCTGGTGGGTTTTGGGGAGAAGATAGTTGCCGTGGGGCACGCAGAAGCGAGTTTGTGTATTCTAGGGGTCTGGCAGCTGTGAGGACGCCGGGGTCGCGGGCAAGGTGGGGGGAGGTGGTGCGTGCTAAGTGACGTTCCCGGTGTTGCTGCAGAGCTCAGAGCGTGGGTATGGAATGAGGAAGCCCGCACGTGTGTCTGGCTGGTGAAGGACTTTTTTTTTTTTTTTAAAGTTTGGTTGGAAGTGGGGATGCTGGCGGGATGCTTTTCAGTGTAAGCCGCCCAGGTATTGGGATAGTGTGTTAACTCAGAATCGTTTACTTAATAGAGAGCAGTAACCCGGGTTTCATTTTTAACTAAATGCCTCACAGTATTTTTTAATCTGCAAATCACATTTTGCTGAGTTATCTACTTATTTGGAAAAGCTAGGAAAGGGTAGCAGTTGGTACAAAACTATAAAGATTTAATAAATTTTTAGTGAATTTGTAATTCGCACTGGGTTTTCGTGTTCCCTCTTTACATGCTGATATGGTCCAAATGTGTGCACTGTGGAGCAAAAGTTACTCTTAAGGGTTCTTCTTGCATTAAATTCAGGCCGTGTATTGCATGATGTATTTACAGGTATTAAGTATTTTAAGCACTGGGCTCCTCAGCTTGGTAGAGTTCTAACAAACTTCAGAAAGAGGATAAAAAGGGGTACTTTAGGGGGTAATTATAGTTTCTTTTGTGTGTCATTTGCATAAGTTTGTGTTCTTTCTACTTTTAAGTCGAATGACTGGAGAAGATGGAAAAGAAGTCATTATGGAAATTGAGAAAAAACTTCCTCAGCTATTCAGAGTTTTAAAAGTATGTATCTGTTTATTGAATGGTTTTTTTGTTGAGGGGAAAAAAAATTTTACCAGCTGACTCATAAAAACTTTGAAACGGAATACAAGCAGGATCATTACAGTATTGTGTTAGTGTTTAATATGTATCAAGTACTTTCTTAATTACCTTACCTGTACTCTCTTAATCCTCTGTGTGCCTGTGAGGGTACTCTTGAATCCCCACTTTGTAGAAGAAATTGGTTTAACTTGTGTAATGTTGCCCATCGCCAGGTTAATACAAAACCTATGCTTTTATTTTTTTTAAGATTTTATTTTCTTAAGTAATCTCTACATTCATTGTGGAGCTCCAACTTACCGCCCTGAGATCAAGAGTCCTGCGCTCTTCCAAAACCTGTACTTCTAATTTAAAACCAGTTAACAGCAATTATTTCATGTTTTTTGTTTTTTTCTGGGAATGTATTTGAAAGTAAATGATTCTATAATTTTGTCTTTGGTCTATTTTTTGGCAGTATTTTTTTTTTTTTAAACTCCTTCACTCACCATCAGTTTTTGCCACTCTTATCTGGTTAAAAAACTGTTATTATGATTATCTTCTTTGCTTATTTGTAGGGAGGTGTTACTAGTAACATCAGACTGCGGACTTCTCTTCTTATCCTCAGTACACAGAGGCTTTGTGACTGTCCTTAACACTTTGTTTCTGAATTCCTTGCTATTAGAATGAAGAGGTTGAACTACATCTCCAGAGTTCTTATTTTTAGGACCATGTTTTGTGTTTTTAAAAAGGAATATTCTGTCATTTATTGTACATTTTAGCATGATTTCCAGTTAAATGTTGAGGCAGTTAAGGTACTGCCTATCCATGAGTATTCCTATTATAGTCAGTAGTGCTTTTTGTTTATGTAAGCAGGAACTTAGTTTTTGTGTAGTAGTTCAGGACTTATTGATAGTATTATTTGACAGTATTAATTGTAATATCCTGGTTTTTTTTCATTATTGTGTTCCACGTCTCAGCAATATATTGGATGTGATGAAAACATGCATCTTCATAAATTTGGTGTTCAAGAACATGTAGGATCAGGAACTCAGTTGCTTGCACTGTTTAATAGAGTTTGTAACTTAAATGCCTGTTGAATAATTATTTGAAAGTATGTGGGCGGTTAATGATAGGAAAGTCAACAGAAGCTTTCTAGGTGAATTATTAAGCACTACAAGGATAATTGAATTCCTTTAGAATAGGAGCCAGGTTAGGTGAAATATAACATGTTTCTATATAGTTGTTTTAAGATTTTATTTATCATTTGAGAGACAGAGTGGGGGAGAAGGAGAGGGATAGAATCTCAACCAGACTCCCTGACCATGATTCTTGAGATCATGACCTGAGTCAGACGCTTAACTGAGTACCCCCAGTACCCACAGCATTTTTTCCCAAGGATTGATATATTTGAGAGAGTGCTTAAGAGGGCACGGGAGAGAGAACTGGGACTCAGATCCCAGGACCCTGAGCTGAAAGCTAGAATCACTTAAAGGATTGAGCCACCCGCGTGCCCCACCCACAATATTCTTGAAGACAACACTGTTAGGGAATACTTCAGGAATATATATTTAATAAAAAAAATGTTGATCACAGTTAGCTATTCTCCAGGAGATACAGTAGTAGCTCTCAGTCTTAGTAATGCTCTTTCTGTGGTTGTCTGAATTCATTGTTTTAATATGTCTTAGGCGGGGCGCCTGGGTGGCTCAGGTCATGATCTCAGCGTCCTGGGATCAAGCCCCGCATTGGGCTGTCTGCTCAGCAGGGAGCCTGCTTTCACCTGCCTCTCTGCCTACTTGTGATCTCTTGTCTGTCAAATAAAAAATAATAATAATAATAATAATAATATGTCTTGTGCTCCAGTGTTTGGTTTGTTGTTGGTGTTGGGTTTTTTTTTTGTTTTTTTTTTTTAATTTAATTATAAAAGGGGTGCCCCAGGGAAGTGTCTATTCACATACCTATTTTTCCTGCTCAGGAGCAGCAAATACCTGAGGATTCCTTGGATATCTGATTCAGAGCAGTGGGGGGGATTTGAAGATAAATCACTTTAAAATAGGAAATGGTACCAAGAAAGACACAGTTACAAATAAACGTAGGGTTGGGGAATATAGTAAGACTACCTTTGACAGAGTTGGGGTTTCATAGCCTATGCGTATGTAATATGGGTTGGGCTTTAAATTCCAGATTGATATTCAAATTTTCCAATCTACAAAGTAGGGATTTCTTTTAAGTTAATGTTTAAAGCTCCTATCACTTCAGATCATCCGTAAATGTTCCATTCCAACCCCTCTCTGTCTGGGAGGTGTCACTCCACTCCAAAGCTAGGATGCCTGCTTTTGTTTTTGAGTCTTTTGCTTACCTTTGTGGAGGTGTCTTCAGCATTTTCCATTTGTTGGCTCTTTTATTGCTTTCAGCTGTGTGGAGATGTTCTTTTAAGAGAAACATTCTTTTTTATGTGATCTCTTTCTAGTGCTCTTCCTTTCTTTGCCAAGCTATATAAATGGCTTCCTGGTTTTATTCCTTTTTTATTTATTCTCAAACATTTGTTGATTGATTGGATTAAAATATTTTTATTTTCTGGTCTATTTCTCTGAGAATTTATAATTTTAATTGTTTATAACAAATGTACTTTTTGTTTTTGTAGATGCACATTTCCAGTCAGAATTCAGACCTCTGTAGTGCTGCTCTACAGGCCTTGGGGTTTTGCTTATATAATCCCAAAATTACCTCAGGATTATCAGGTAGTTAAATTTATTGTAACGTAATATTTTTAGAGTTTATATTTTGGTACTTGGTCTGGGAGTATCCAGCATCCACTATGACACAGAAAAAATATTTTTAGAGTTTATAAATATGGTTTGATATGTTAAAAGTACTGTTACTTCTCTATTAGTTTCATAACTTTAGTAATTTAGGATTTACTTTTGAGAAAGAACTAGTGTTTTGGTTATCTTTTAGAAGATCTCTTTTTTTCTAGACATAGCTTTAACTTTGATATCACCAGATTTGCTCTAAAGAATATAAACCTATTTTAAAGTGATTGTAATTATAAAAAACTGAACCTTCTCCTTTATAAAGTATATATGCTTTGAAAGGTAATAATTTAGATAGTGTTTTATTGTATAAAACAAGCATATACCCTAAGGAACATGCTGAATTGAAAAGTTCTTTTACATAGTGGTATTGAGATAATTTGGATCCAAAAGCAGCTAATTTTTCAAGTAATCTTAATTACCACTCTGTAATTTGCCATTTTAATGGAAACCTAGGAGGTGATCTTTCGAAAGGGGGAAATCCGGGACGGGGAATAAGGATGCCTGAAAGTTATTACTATCTTCTTTTCTGATGGTAAAGTTTATGCCCTTTTTTATACATACAGATGTTCCTAATCTAAAATAGAAGTTCATTTTAGAACAGAGGTGTAGGATTCGTAACATCTTGCCAAAAATTGTTTTATATGTTTAAAACTAATGATACCTATGAAATTTTTTCAGTTGCACAAATTGACTATACTGTTTGTTTTCTCGGAATATACTTTCCCATCTAACCTAAGTTTTGTGTTTTGGAGAAATTTGATACTAGCATTGGTTCACTGATCCTCTGAATACGCATTTAATTTTTTGATAGGAATATATATATATTTTTTTGTTTCTGTATTTGAGATTTTAAAGGATACAAACTGTTCCATATAATTAAGGCTGCTTGTTTTTCAGAGACAGATACTCAAGAACTGCTTTTAAAATTGAATGATAGTGTTAAAAGCCCAGACAAAAATGTACGTACTAGGGCACTTTGGGTGATATCCAAGCAGACATTTCCTGCTGAAGTCATTGGCAAAGTAGTGAGTATGGTTTTTGTATACATTTTCTTAACTACATGCCACTTAAAAAATTGAGGCTTATTTGTATTTATTTGGTTCTGTCTTTTAGGTATCCAGTATAATTGATTCATTAGAAATAGTATTTAATAAAGGAGAGATGCATTCTGCAGTTGTTGATTATGAAGCATTAAATGTCATCATAAGGTATGAATTTGCTGTTTTGGAAGAATAATTTCATTAAATTTAGACTTTACTTCAAGGAGTGGACTTTGGGGACTAGAATATGAGTTAGAAGTTAAAAGAACAAAACGTCTTTTAAAAGTCTCAAGGATAAAAGGTAACAGGAAAAAGAAGGAAGTAGATATGTTTAAGTTACTAGGTTTCTTTATTTATTATCTTTATTTTTACTGAGTCTTAAAAATGAAGTCTTGGTTGGGGTTCCTGGCTGGTTTACTTGGTAGAGCATGCTGCTCTTGATCTTGGGGTCATGAGTCTAAGCCCCATGTTGGGTATAGAGCATAGGTAAAAATCTTGGTTATGTTGCTGCTGCAAAAATGATTTTTTTTTTTTTTTTTAAGATTTTATTTATTTATTTGACAGGGATCACAAGTAGGCAGAGAGGCAGGCAGAGAGAGAGGGGGGGAAGCAGGCTCTCTGTTGAGCAGAGAGCCCGATATGGGGTTGGTCCTAGGACCCTGGGATCATGACCTGAGCCAAAGGCAGAGGCTTAACCCACTGAGCCACCCAGGTGCCCCTTGATTCTGATTTTTTTTTTTTTTTTTAGTTATTTAATTTTTTAAAAATTTATAATAAGCATATAATGTATTTTTATCCCCAGGGGTACAGGTCTGTGAATCGCCAGCTTTACACACTTCACAGCACTCACCATAGCACATACCCTCCCCAGTGTCCATAACCCCACCCCCGTCTCCCGACCCCCCTCCCCCTAGCAACCCTCAGTTTGTTTTGTGAGATTAAGAGTCACTTATGGTTTGTCTCCCTTCTCATCCCATCTTGTTTCATTTATTCTTTTGATTCTGATTTTTAAAGTCAATTCCATTAAAGCTTTTGCAAGAGTTTAAAAAGTAATAATAATAATAATAACAATAGGCTCCCAGGTAGGGTTAGGGTTAGGGGATATAAGAAGGCATTAACAGCAACTAGCAGCAGATGGGAGAACAGGAAAATGCTTTACCTTCTTGTGCATCCCTGTTCTTTCAGGGACATGCTAATGGCACACAGACTGTGTTGTGTGGTTTATCTTACTAGTTTTTTTTTTTTTAAAGATCTTATTTACTTACTTGAGAGAGAGTGAGAGAGAGAGAGAGAGAGAGCATGAGAAGGGAGCGTGTTGGAGGGAGAAGCAGACTCCCTGCTAAGCAGGGAACCCGATACGGGACTCCAGGATCATGACCTGAAGGCAGTCGCTTAACCAGCTGAGCCACCCAGGCGCCCCTAGTTTTTCATTCTTATAAAGTTTTCTGTAATTGAACTATTTGTTTTACTTAGCATTCTGATGTCCTGAATGATGCTTACACTATATCATAATTCTCTGGCTATTTTCTTTTTCTTCTTCTTCTTTTTTTTTTTTTTTTTTTTTTTTCCTTTTTAAGATTTTATTTATTAGAAAGCGAGCAGGAGCAGGGGAGGGAGGGGTAGAGGGAGAAGCAGGCTCCCCACTGATCAGGGAGCCCTATGTGATACAGGGCTGGATCCCAGGACCCTGGGATCATGACCTGAGGTGAAGGCAGATTCTTAACTGACTGAGCCACCCAGGTGGCCCTCACTGGCTGTCTTCTAAAAGAATGTTGAATTTACTTGTCTTTTTAAAAGATCAATACTTTAAATATTAACTTGAAGACAAAATGGTGTATTCTTATTTTAAAAATTTATAAAAATAATATGGAAACTTACAAATCAGTAAATAAAAGTTATATCTGCGTGTATGCATATATGTATATATTCTAAAATAGATGGACAGTATTAGGCATGTTTCTGTATGCTGCTTATTTTCCTGGTAGTTTAGACATAAAAGGTGAGGTCAAGCTAATTTCATTGATTTCTTTATTACAGGCTAATTGAACAAGCCCCAGTTCAAATGGGAGAAGAGTCAGTTAGGTGGGCAAAACTGGTTATACCTTTAGTGGTTCATTCAGCTCAAAAGGTACATTTGCGGGGAGCAACTGCTCTAGAGATGGGAATGCCATTGTTGCTTCAGAAACAACAAGAAATAGCATCTATTACAGAGCAGCTTATGACTACTGTAAGTATCGTTTTGTGTAAGGATTTTTTGGATACTGCATTGTAAGTTTCTGGCCCAAGCACAGGAATCATAGTGGTATAATTGCATTGTGATCTAGGAAGTTCTACTTTTAATAGAACGTAATTGCTTAAGTTAGTGTAGGCAATAGTACTACTTTAAGGAAGGGAGCTGTTTTATTTAGTGTTTGTAGGATCTAGGCATTTTATTTCATCCCCATTGCCCTTAGTGACAGAAAGGGATTACATTTCTGGAAAAAGAACAACATTAACTGATTTCAGTGCTATCTGGGTTATTTTAAGGTAATATCAATAGGTATAAATTTAAAGCACATAAGTGCATGTAATGTGTACATTTTCCTAAAGTTATTACTTGCCTCAGGTTTTAGTCTTTTCTACCATTGTTCTTATAACAAATATTTATTGAGCACTTACATGCCAGTGTTTTATACACTGAATGTAGCAGTGAACAAAGGGAGCTTGTGGAGCTTCTTGTCTAGTCGGTCTGAGAGGCAATAGAGAATATAACATATTCAGTGAAGAACATTATGGAGAGACTAGGTGGAGAGTGCCATTGGAGAGGAAGGATATGGTCACGGAAGGAAAAAGAATAGGATATTTATTTATTTATTTATTTAAAAAAATATTTTATTTATTTATTTGACAGGCAGATCACAAGTAGGCAGAGAAGTCAAGAGTAGTCAAGAGAGAGAGGGGGAAGCAGGGTCCCTGCTGAGCAGAGAGGCTGATATGGGGCTCGATCCCAGGACCCTGAGATCATGACCTGAGCCAAAGGCAGAGGCTTTAACACACTGAGCCACCCAGGCACCCCAGGAGTAGGGTATTTAAACAGTAATTTGAAATGGTACAGGAATTAGCAACTTGGGTGATAGGGAGTAAACTTATTCCAGGCAGGAGGAACCATGAGAGCAAAAGGCCCTGCTCTGATGGTTTTGTGTTTGTTGGTGTTCAGTGAACGCTGGCATGTGCAGTATTTCAGAGTGAATGAGGATGCGAGGATTAGGAGAGGAGAAATAGAGGGCCCAATCACAGAGGAAGTTGGCAGTATTGCAATCATTTGTTTTCCTCTGGCTTATATTGAAAACCTGTTTGAAGGTTTTGAGTCTAGGAGTGTTTATGTGTACTGACTTGGGCTTTAAAGGGATCACTATGCCTGTGTTGAGAATAGACTTCTAGAGGAGTTGAGTAGAAGAAGGGAGGCTAGTTCAGAGATAACTTTAGTAATCTAGGTGAGGTGAGGGAGCCTTCCAGATTTTAAAACCTGGGATTTTGTTTATTTTTTTAAAATTCAGGAGGCCTCATGGGAATGTTTGGAGCCCAATAAAGTAGCCCCAATGTCTTTGCAAGGTTTTTTTTGTTAAGTTTATTAATTTTTTAAGAGCATATGTAAAGGGGCGCCTGGGTGTCTCAGTGGGTTAAAGCCTTTGCCTTCAGCTCAGGTCATGATCCCAGGGTCGTGGGATTGAGCCCCGCATCGGGCTCTCTGCTCAGCAGGGAGCCCGCTTCCTCCTCTCTCTCTGCCTGCCTTCTCTGCCTACTTGTGATCTCTGTCTGTCAAATAAATAAATAAAATCTTAAAAAAAAAGAGCATATGTAAAATTCTTTATAAATTTGAAAATGTTCTCAGCTGTTAGCCATGAAGTTATTAATTTTTTTTAAAGATTTTATTTATTTATTTGACAGAGAAATCACAAGTAGGGAGAGAGGCAGGCAGAGAGAGAGGAGGAAGCAGGCTCCCCGCCAAGCAGAGAGCCCGATGTGGGGCCCGATCCCAGGACCCTGAGATCATGACCTGAGCTGAAGGCAGAGACTTAACCCACTGAGCCACCCAGGTGCCCCCTATTAATGTATTTTTAAGAGTGAAGAACTAAAACATTATCATTTGAACTCTAATGATACACATGCTGAAGTTTTCGGGGAAAAGTATATTGGAAGAAAAAAATTAAGCTGAATTGACGGATGGAATAATGGCCACATTTGTGATAAGACAGGCATAGTAAGATATTAATGATACTTACATTTGGACTTTCACTGTAAAACTTTCAGCTGTACTATATACATGAAAGTTTTTCTAATAAAACATTGGGAAAAGTTACTTCAACTAAGACAGTCTGATACTGCATATTTTGTTTTCTCAAGAGTGTTTTTGGTAAATATTTTTGCTTTTGTTTGCAGAAATTACTTTCAGAACTCCAAAAGTTGTTTATGAGTAAGAATGAGACATATGTGTTAAAATTGTGGCCTTTGTTTGTCAGACTTCTTGGGAAGGTAAGTCTACAGTTAATAGTTCACAGTTTATACCTGTGAAACCCTTTCATTCTTAACTTTACATTATTTGTGCATACCATATATGTAGATTCAGCTGTTCACTAAAATTTGTTTGCCAGCCCACAATAAGTACTTCCGCTGCTTTTCAGTCAATTGTAAATCTAAAGAGTGGCATAAATTTGAGTCACCCAGTATGCAGATTCTCAGCTGAGGTAGAGCAAGATAATGCCCTGCCTTTTTATTTGAACTCATTGTTCTTGCTGGGGGACAGGGGGACGTGCAGCAGGAGAGCAGGTGCATGAGCAGGGGCAGAGGGAAAGGGAGAAGCAGACTCCCCTGCTGAACAGGGAGCCCAGCGTGGGACCCAATCCCAGGACTCTGGCTGGGATCGTGACCTGAACCAAAGGCAGTCGTTTAACCGACTGAGCCACCCAGGCACCCCTCAGTGTTCTTTTTTAAACAGATCTCCTTTTCAGGACGTCTGGGTGGCTCAGTTGGTTAAGCATCTGCCTTCGGCTCAGGTCATAATCCCAGGGTCCTGGGAGTGAGCCCCATAAAGGGCTTCCTGCTTAAACCAGGAACCTGTTTCACTCTGCCCCTTCCCCTGCTTTTGCACGTGCGGATTCTCTCTCGCATGCTCTCTCAAATTAATAAAAGTATTAAAAGAAAAAAAGTCCTTTTCATAAATCCACTTAATGACACATTTCCCCCATTTTGTGCTTTTTTTTTTTTAGTGAATTTAGTTTTAAATGACCCCTATGCTTAGTGCCAAAGTATTGTCTGTGGTTCCAAAGCATCGGAAGACTGATGGGCCCTAGGGAGATATTACATATATTACATAAGCTCTGTGAGGCATGAATAACAGTGCTGTTGCATATGAGTTCAGTGTTAGAGAATCACTAATCCATATGGTGTCTTTAAACGGAGATAAATAGGAAGCAAAGTTGAGTTTGTTTGACAGAACAGGTTTTTGTAGGAACCTAACCCTACATGTTTCTTAGGAGCAAGCAGTGGCTCAGTACTTGCTAACACAGTGTTTGCTGTGGACTTTATAGAATTTTGGCAGATTGTTAGGATTGACTATATGTTCTGTCTTTAAGCCAGGTTTTGGGGTTTTATTTGTTTGTTTGTTTTTGAGGGGAAGAGATGTGTTTTTTTTATTGTGGTAAATAATATTTCTCCTAACTTTCGTAAGTGTACAGTTCAGTGCCATTAAATACATATACAAGTTGTATAAATACCATCACTATCTATACCCGAAACTTTTTCATCTTCTCCCAACAACTTTATACATATACAATAACTCCTCCTGCTCCCCCACCCCCAGCCCCTGGTAACTGCTGTTTTACCTGCTGTCCCTGGATTTGCTAATTCTAGGCATCCCACGTAAATGCACTGTTTGTCCTTCTGTGTATGGCTTATTATGCTGGACGGTTTTTTCAAGTCTTAATCATGTTGTAGCAAGCACTTAACTAAATTTGATTCCTATGGCTGGATAATATTTCGCTCTGTAACTTACTTTTGTTTATTCACTTGTTGTTAGACACATGGCTTGTTTTTACATTTCGGCTGTTGTGAATAATGTTGCTGTAAACATTGATGTACAAACATCTGTTGGATTCTCTGCTTTTAATTCTTTCGGATATATGTGTAAGAAGAATGGAATTGCTGGATCATAATGGTAGTTCTGTGCTTGACTTTTAGAGACTCCTCCAAATTGTTTTCCACAGTGGGTGCACTGTTTTACATTCCTACCAGTAATACACTAGGGTTCTTTCTAGTTTTTCTTTTCCTTTAAGGATTTACCTATTTATTTTAGAGAGTGCTTGAGGGGAAGGGGCAGAGGGAGAGGGAAAGAGAGTCTCTAGCAGAATGCCTGCTGAGTGAGGAGCCTGACATAGGATCCTGAGGTCATGACCTGAGCTGAAGTCAAGAGCCGGATGCTTAACCAACCGACCCACTCGGGCGCTTCTAGTTTTTCCCTGCTGAACTTGTTTTTGGTTTTGTTTTTAAAAAGATTTTATTTATTTGACAGAGAAAGACACAGCAAGAGGGGGCACATGAGCAGGGGGAGTGGGAGAGGGAGAAGCAGACTTCCACCTAGCAGGGAGCCTGATGCGGGGCTTGATCCCAGGACCCTGGGATCAGGACCTGAGCCAAAGGCAGACGCTTAATGACCGAGCCACCTAGGCTCCCCTGTTTTTTGGTTTTTGATATGTTAGCCATTCCAGACCATTTTGTTCTGTTTTGTAAAACTGGGGCGTTTTAATGTTTTTGACAATATGATAAATAGTTCTTTTGATTGCGGACTTAAAGGCTGTTGGGTAATAATTCAGAAATAGTCACAGTAGTGTTGGTTTTCCTGATTGGTGTGCCATCAGTAATGATTGTAAGGAGTTACTTGTATGTAGCTGCTATCAAGCAAGTAAGATGGCATTTATGATCCATCATTTTCAGGATTGTTAGTAACCTGGATGTAGTTCTCCCAAATAACGTTACCTCTTTGTGTCATAAGACCCAGCTTGCCCACAGCTATGTCATTTACATTACCCTTGGTAGTAATAACCAAGGTTGTATGTAGTGGGGATGAGGGGTTTTTCTGTTCACCATATATTGAGAGGTAAAAGGTGACTTTCAGTCGAAGATGTATTATGTGGGCCTTCTTGAAACATAAATCCATTGTCCTGATCTTCCATATTTAGGTGGTTTTCATATAAAGCCATTTTTGGTGGAGCAGACTTTAGTAACAGTAAACAACCTTTTTCATGTTCTCTTGTTTCTCTTTCCTATTCGAATAACTTAGTATTTGTTTCTCCCTGGTATGAACCTTGAGCAGAGAGTCTTCCTATTTTCCTGCTTTCTCTATTTGCCTTTAACTATATTTGAAAGCATGTTAGCTCAGGACTGCCTCTCTGTGCCCTATAGATAGGCAGGTACTGTTCCCTGTGGAATCTTTCATCATTCTTTGGTTTGGTGGTTCCCTTTTCATGCACCTTAATAGTATTTTGGTTTTTTCTTTTTTTTCTTTTTTTTTTTTTTAAAGATTTTATTTATTTGTCAGAGAGAGAGGGAGAGAGAGCAAGTGCAGGCAGACAGAATGGCAGGCAGAGGCAGAGGGAGAAGCAGGCTCCCTGATGAGCAAGGAGCCCGATGTGGGACTCGATCCCAGGATGCTGGGATCATGACCTGAGCCGAAGGCAGCTGCTTAACCAACTGAGCCACCCAGGCGTCCCGTATTTTGGTTTTTTCTCAGGATAGTGCTGCTTAGCCTTCATCTGCTGCCTTTGAACGTTCATGAGCCTCTTGACTTTTCTTTCTCTTCTTCTCATGCTCTTCCAAGTGATACCCATAGCAGTTACTCAGTTAAGTTGTTTTGTGGCATGGTGACTTCAGACCAGCCACCTAGTCTCAAGTCCTAAGGATTTTGGTCTCTGAGACCTAATAGCTGACTACCCAGAACCCAGTGCAGGAAAGCCTTTGCTCACTTTTTTAAAAAATTTATTTTAATTTTTTTAAGATTTTATTATTTATTTGACAGAGAGTGAGAGCACACACACGTACACACAAGCAGCTGGAGCAGCAGCAGGAGAGAAGCAGGCTCTCTGCTGATCAGAGAGATGGGCTCATCTCAGGACCCTGGGATCATGACCTGAGCTGAAGGCAGATGCTTAACTGAGCCACCCAGGCGCCCCTTTTGCCCACTTTTTAATTGGGTGGTTTGTTTTTGTTGTTGAGTTGTAGTTCTTTTTCTGGATTTTTTTTTTTATTTTAAAGATTTTATTTATCTTTTTAACAGATCACAAATAGAGAGGCAGGCAGGGGGTGGGAAGCAGGCTCCCTGCTGAGCAGAGAGCCGGATGCGGGGCTCCATCCCAGGACCCTGAGACCATGACCTGAGCCGAAGGCAGAGGCTTTAACCCACTGAGCCACCCAAGCACCCTCTTTTTCTGGATTATTAATCCCTTATCAGATACGTGTTTTTCAGATATTTTTTCCCATTCTGTAATGTTGTCTTTTCACTTGATAATATCCTTTGGTGCACAAAAGTTTTTGATGAAGTCCAGTATAAATTAGATTTTTTCTTTCATTGCCTGTGCTTTTGGTGTCACAGCCATGAAGTTGTTGTTAAATCCAGTGTCATGATTCTTTTTTCCCCTCTGTGTTGTTGTAGGATTTTTAGAGTTCTAGTTCTCATAAGTTTTTAATCTTTGAGTTCATTTTTTTATATGGTGTAAGGCAAGGGTCCAGTTTTCATTCTTTTGCATGTGGGTATTCAGTTTGGCAGCATCATTTGTTGAAAAGAACGGTCTCTATATAATGAATGGTCTCGGCATCCTTGTTGAAAAATAAGGGGTACCCGGGTGTCTCAGTAGGTTAAGGTTTGCTTTTGGCTCAAGTCATGATCCTAGGTTCCTGGGATCAAGTTCTTTCCTGGGTTCCCTGCTCCACAGGGAGCCTGCTCTCTCTGCCTCTGCTCTGTCTCATGAATATATAAAATCTTTTTTTTTTTTTTGAGATTATTTATTTATTTATTTGACAGACAGAGATTACAGGAAGACAGAGAGGAAGGCAGAGAGAGGAAGGGAAACAGGCTCCCTGCAGAGCAGAGAGCCTGATGCAGGGCTCCATCCCAGGACCCTGGGATCATGACCTGAGCCAAAGGCAGAGGCTTTAACCCACTGAGCCACCCAGGCGCCCCATGAATATATAAAATCTTAAAAGAAAATCAGTTGACAGCAGGGGTGCTTGGGTGGCATAGTTGGTTAAGTGTCCAACTCTTGATTTTGTCTTGGGTCATGATCTCGGGGTCATGAGATGGAGCCCAACATGGGGTTCTACATTCAGTGCAGAGTCTGCTTGAGACTCCCCGATCTCCCCCACCCCCAGATAAAGAAAGAAAGAAAAAAACCAATTGACAGCATATGTGAAGGTTTATTTTAAGGTTTTCTATTTCATTGGTCTGTATGTTTATCCTTATGCCATTACCATATGTTTTAATTACTTCAGTTTTTGAAGTAAGTTTGGAAGGCAAGAGGTGTGAGTTCTCCAAATCTATTTCTGAACTGATTTGGCTGTTTTGGGGCTCTTTGCAATTCCATAATGAATTTGAAGATTGGCTATTCTTTTTTTGTGAAAAGGCTGCTGTACCTTTTTTTTTTTTTTTTTTTGTAAGATTTTATCTATCTGTTTGACAGAGACACAGCAAGAGTGAGAACACAAGCAAGGGGAGAGGGAGAAGGTGGCTTCTTACTGAGCAGAAAGCCCAATGAGGGGGTTCGATCCCAGGATTCTGGGATCATGACCTGAGCTGAAGGCAGGAACATCCCCCGCCCCCCCAAGGACTGAGCCACCCAGGCGCCCCGTGGCTGCTGTACTTTCGACAGAGATTGTGTTGAATCTGTAGATTGCTCTGTGTCGTATTGACATTTTAATGGTTAAAACTTTCTGTACTGGGGCGCCTGCACAGCTCAGTGGGTTAAGCCTCTGCCTTCAGCTCGGGCATGATCTCAGGGTTCTGGGATCAAGCCCCGCATCGGGCTCTCTGTTCAGCGGGGAGCCTGCTTCCCCCTCTTTCCCTGCCTGCCTCTCTGCCTACTTGTGATCTCTCTCTCTGTGTCAAATAAATAAATAAAATCTTAAAAAAAAATAACTTTCTATACTTGAATGTGGAATGGTTTTCTATTTATTCAGGTCTTTTTAAATGTTTTCAGCAGTATTTTGTAGCTTTTAGTGTACAAGCCTTTCACCTCAATTAGATTTATTCCTAAGTATTTAATTCTTTTAGGTGCTATTGTAAATTGAATTGCTTATTATTTAATTTCCTTTTCAGATTGTTAGTTGCTGTTGTGTAGAAGCACAGCTGATTTTTGTGTGTTGATCTTGTATCCTCCACAGTTGCTTGCTGAATTTATTAGCTCTAGTAGCTTTCTTATGGAGTCCTTGATTTTCTAAGCAAGTTATTTTATATTAATGTTTATATGCTGTTCGGTGTGTATGTGATTTATAGCTACAGTTGCTAATGTTTCATTTTTTTAATGTTTCCTTGTGATGCATTGTTTACTTGTCATTTGTCCGTTTTTCCCTTTTTTCTTAAATACTAATTTTTCATATGGATACCATCTTTTTGGTACTGTGGTAAAATTTGGGACTTATCTTCCTAATTTTCTCTAATGTTTTAGAAATGTTCTGTTTTGTGCATTATTTAATTCATGGAGCATTATATTTTGTGATCTTGAGTTTTGAATGTGCAGAAAGAATCCAGTACATTCTAAAATTTAAATTTTTAAGACTTTACATAGCTAACACTGAATAAATTAGATAAATGAAAAATAATAGTGCCTATATGTTGTTTTAGGCAGGTAAATAACTTTGTTATGATTTTTCCTTTTTAGACGTTGCATCGAAGTGGGAGTTTCATTAATTCTCTCTTACAGCTGGAAGAACTAGGTTTTCGTAGTGGAGCTCCCATGATTAAAAAAATAGCTTTTATTGCTTGGAAGAGTTTAATAGATAATTTTGCTTTGAATCCAGGTAAGTAAATAATACATTAAAATTTTTATTTTTCTGTGGATTTTTCTCAAGATGAAAAGAACAAAGCCATTCTGATTTTTTGGACTTTGTATTGAAACTTAACCTATTGAATATTTTTTATTTTATTTTAAGGGAATAAACTTATAGCTAAAAATAGAATTAGAAAGCCTAGGCATTACTGAAAATCACTGATAGAAAATTTGTTTTAAACTATTTCAAAAATTGAGCAAAGTGACAGATACCATTTGTGGTTTTTTAGTATATTTCAGCACTTAGTTGAGCACTTTTGAGTACCTCTATTGTAATCATCACAATAGATCTGAAATACTAAGTATTATCACTATTTTAGAGAGATTAAGTAATTTATCAAAGGTCACATAGCGAGTAGATGATAGGAAACAATCGTGATAGCTGTGAAACATGACTGGTAAACTTTTTTCTCACAGGTCCTTTAGAATAGTGCCTAAAGTGGGTTTTTACTATTAATATATACAAATGATTCCTTTTGATTTATTGTAACTTTATCTTCCTATTGTCTAGTGGAGGTGTTTGATATATAGTTGACCCTTGAACAATGGGAGGGTTAGGGATGCCAACATCCCACTGCGTGTAACTTTTCACTCCCCCCAAATTTCACTAACAGCCCACTGTTGACCAGAAACCAATAACATAACCAGTCGAATAACCCAAAATTTGTATGTTATATGTACTATGTACTCTAGTTCTACAATAAGGTAAGCTAGAGAAATGTTAGGAAAATCATAAGGAAGAGAAAATACATTTATAGTATTGTACTATATAAAAAAAGTCTGTATAAATGGACACATGCAATTCAAACCCATGTTCAAAGGTCAGCTGTATATATGAGGAGGAGTATATGGCCCAAAAGTAGGTCAGTAGGAATGGCTATTTAATTGGGTAGTTAATCTTAGATATAATCAGTACTGTTTTTGTTTTTTGAAGATTTTTTTAAATTTATTTGACAGAGATCACAAGTAGGCAGAGGCAGGCAGGGGTGGGGGAGGCAGGCTTTTTGCTGAGCAGGGAGCCCCATGCGGGGCTCAATCCCAGGACCCTGGGATCATGACCCGAGCCGAAGGCAGAGGCTTTAACCCATTGAGCCACCCAGGCATCCCTCAATACTGTATGTTTAGAAGATCTGCTAATACTGATTGCATCAAGTATTTTTTCTCTGCCAAAGACAATTAATAATCCTCTTGTACCCTTTTTAGTGTGTTTTGTAAGGTGATTATTTTCATTAACTATGATTTCATTGAAAGTATTGATGAAAGTGCATTGCCAGGCACAAATTTTAATTGTAAATGTTACCTTTTGTTGTTTATGAACTGGTAATGCAAGTCGATGTTCTGGACTAAACCTGGACTAAAGCATAAAGTAGTCATGACTTAAAGAAGATAAATAAAATACTATCTGATTTGAAATAAGTTCAGAGCTAAAAGAGTCCATCCCTAGTATTATGGATCCAGGAAATCTTAAGGAATCAGATGCTTGTTGTTTCTGTAATCATCAGTATGCTTACTTGCAGTTACAGGAAGGATAAAAGGCAGAAGAGCAAAAATGAACTTGTTTTCAGATGAGCCGTCTATCTCTAGAGCCTTCCGAAAATTCCACATACCCTTCCCCCTAAATCTCATTGGGTAAAATGGCTAAATGGGAGATTAGATAAATAAAAAATTGGAT
Organism: Enhydra lutris kenyoni; assembly: GCF_002288905.1. NCBI lineage: Eukaryota > Metazoa > Chordata > Mammalia > Carnivora > Mustelidae > Enhydra > Enhydra lutris. The sequence continues at coordinate 50,031,722 of NW_019154085.1, forward strand.
ATCTGTCATTGCCCTGAGTGAAAGAGGATCTTGTATCTAAAAAAGAATGGCAGTTGGCAACTTTTGCTATGGGGATATTATTGCGGAGCTCCTCTCATAGAGTAGGAGTTGAAAAAAGATTAGAGAATTTGTTCCCACAGTGATTTGACTTTATTTTCTTTATAGAAATGTTAATTGTGAAAGATAAATGGCACAGTAGCTGTCAGAAACATTAATGCCATACCACCAAATACATAGCTTGACGGACGTTTCAAAATCCTTTAAGTCTTTTTGTTACTTGAGCACAGGGCATCTTATTTTATGTATTCCTAGTTAAACTCAATATTAGGCCGGACAGTTTGTTGTGGAGGATTGCTCTGTATTGAAGGAAGTTTCGCAGTATCCTTAGGTGCAACCCACTAGGTACCAACAGCCTCCTCTGTACCTCTGGCTCTCAGGTTGTTAGACCTGAGATTTTGTAGACATTGCCAAATGTCCCTCTGTAGGAAAGTCGTCCCTGGCACACACAGTATCTAATAAACATGGCTTCCTCTTTCTTTTTCTTTCTTTCTTTTTTGACCTTATTACATGTAGTCTCGTTGTATTGAAGTCTTTGTCACATTAAAAAGTTGAGGTATAACAAGAACAGCTGATTTTAAAAAATTATTTTTAAATCTTTTCTCTTGGAGTGATAAAGGGACTTATATACTTATTCTTAAAATTTAGTCTTCAGCTTTTATGTTTTTACCTATGTGCTTATTTTCTTTTAAGAAATACTATGCAGTGCAAAAAGACTGAAGTTGTTAATGCAGCCTTTGAGTTCCATCCACGTGAGAACAGAAACTCTAGCACTAACAAAGCTAGAAGTCTGGTGGTATCTGCTGATGAGACTTGGACCTCATCTTCCTGCTAATTTTGAACAGGTAATGAAAGTGTTGAGAATAATGCTTGGTGTGTTTTAATGCATTCTTAGATTCTTAATGATCTAATCTTTCAGTGTTCCATTTGTTGTGTTAGCAGAGCACACTATCTGAAAGGTCTTATTTTCCTAATATAGAACTTGAGTTTATTTTCCTCAAAAGATATTCTCTAGTTGTGTGAAATGGAGCCTCTAAAGCTTTCTCAACCAGCAACCACTCAAATACCTATTCTTACTCAAAAGGCATTTTGAGAGATTTTTTTAAAAAGAAATTTCATAGGATTTAGAATGTAATTGAGTGTAAAATCAACATTACTGAAATAGAAATAAAATTTGACACTAGGTTGATAAAAAGCCGGATCAGTTCTTATTTTTTATCTCTCTTATTTCTAAGCTACATAGTGGTAACAAATAATTTAATCCCAGCATAGCTTTTCAGTATTATGAATTTTTCATATTAATACATGAAAATTTTCATATAAATATTAGCAATTTTTTTAGATTTTGATATCCTTGCTGGCATTTAGACATATCTATATATACCTCCTTGATTTTGCAGTTAATCCCATTCATTCACTGTATTTTTATACAGTGAATAAAAAAGGATAGCTCTGATAATTTTAATTTCTGTCTTTTGCATTTCTTTATTGTTTATCTGGGATTTGGGGTATATCTTTTTAAATCTGTAGTCCTTATCTTTTGGTCTATATACATAATTGCGCAGCAGTGAGTATATTATTGGAAATTGTGTTTTATAATAAAATATACTTGAATTTTTAGCAAGTTTTAAATTCTTAATTATTTAATGTATTAAGGCCTTCTTTTAGGCTTAACAGCATAAATTAATTGGAATTGGGCATTAATGGTAGTATGTAATGGGAACATATTTATTATAGATTCTACCATTATGAGGTCCTAAGTAGGCTAATCTTACCCAGTTGTGCCACACATTCATTGGTATAGATTGGATTGGTACTGGAATGATCTTAGAAATGAGCTTGAGTTTCCCTAAGTTCTTTTTTTTTTTCTTTTTTTTTTTCTGGGGGGGGGTACATTTTTAAAAAGTTAAAATGAGTCTGTACCGACAGTCTTAAAATTTGGGCATTGTTTATGTGTGTAATTTCCCATCTGGAATTTAGAACTGAAATTTATAGATAGTACACATTTGTAGGGCAAATAAAGTTGTAATAAAAATTTTTACTTTTCCAGTTTTAGTTTTTACCCAGTGCATCCAAACAGCCAGTAGGATTCAACATATCAAAAGAACTTAGAGTACTTAAATATAACTACATCATGCAAGACTTTTTAAAAATATGATAATTAGGTAGTTTAGAGATTGTTTCCCTTTTTTTGTTTTTAACCCCAATAGGTGTGCGTGCCTCTGATTCAAAGTACGATAAGCATCGATTCTAATGCTTCACCTCAAGGCACTTCATCTCGTGTAGCTGCTTCTCCAGGTTTAAATCCTATAACTCCTATACACAAAGGTAAGACGTTGACATACTTGGGTTTTTGTTTTCCTGTTTTTAAAGAGGGCTTGAATGAAGCCTTTGCTCAGTTCACATAAAATGAAGCACTTCATAATTTTGGCTCCCTAATCACAAAGTTCATTCTATACTGATTGTTTTCCCTGTGTTACTGTTGTAATTGCATTGTTGTAGTTGGGAAAAGAAGGGTATTTTTCCACTATACATATGAGATGTATTACAGACGACTCTTTCATTTGTTTTAGAACCAGAATCTTAGGGCTTTTATTTAAAAGAACAAACAGATTTTAACGGATGTTTAAAAAAAAAAACTGGCTTGGGGGTGCCTGGGTGGCTCTGTCATTTAAATGTCTATTCTTGATTTCCTCTCTGGTCATGATCTCAGGATCTCTGCCCAGCATTAATTTGAGATTCTCTCTCTCTTCCCCTCCCCTCAAATAAAATCTTTTATAAAAAAGTGGCTTAGTTTATATACCTTTGGAAGAAAATTATTTGCTGGGTTTTTAAATTTTATGTTACCTGTTCTAGTCAGATTTTTATATTTGTCAGGGATGCCTGCATATTATTTCAAAGTATGGATTAATGCGTGATAATTATCTTCATTTAAATGGTGTGTGACACTAATCTTGTTTTTTTTTTTTTTTAAGATTTTATTTATGCATTTATTTGACAGAGAGAGAGCTCACAAGTAGGCAGAGAGGCAGGCAGAGAGAGAGGGGGAAGCAAGCTCCCCGCCGAGCAGAGAGCCCATGCAGGGCTCGATCCCAGGACTCTGGGATCATGACCCGAGCCGAAGGCGGAGGCTCAACCCACTGAGCCACCAGGCACCCCGACACTAATCTTGATTTTAACCTAATAAGATAATTAGGAACTCTTTTGTGGGCTTTAAGCAAAAATTCAACTTTTGCTTGACAAAAACTGTTTACTTTTAAAGATACATTTCATTGAAATGAAGTTAATAAAATATGTTCACTTGAGTATTTGAGTTAATATAACTTACCGGTTTCTGTTTTGTTTTGTTCTGTTTTGTTTTGTTTTTTTAGGTGCTTCCCCATACGGAACTCCTGTAACTCCCCGGATGAACTTAAGTTCAAATTTTGGTGGAATGGCCACAATCCCCTCTATTCAGCTTTTGGGACTTGAAATGCTGCTTCATTTTTTGTTGGGTCCAGAAGTGTTGAGTTTTGCAAAGCAGAACAAACTCATACTGAGCTTAGGTATTTAATTTTTTTAAAACAGTTCAGAGCAAGAGTGCATTAGGGTGAGAAGAAAGCCAAAATTTTGGGTAATTTTGTATGAAATAATTATGTATGAAATAAATATAAATCTCTTTAATAGAAAACACATGTCAGACCACCTAAGATTTTTTATTGAGATGTTTATTTCATAAAGCTTGGGTTTGGCATAATTGTCCTTTTTCTTTTTTAGAGCCACTCGAACATGCGTTAATTAGCAGCTCTTCTTTTTTTTCTAAACACGCAAATACTCTCATCACTGCTGTTCATGATAGCTTTGTTGCAGTTGGAAAAGATGCTTCTGGTAAATAAGAGAAAATTTTTATTTAAACCTATACTTAAAAAGAAAAAATAAAATAGCAAGTATTTATATAGTGCCCTCTTTTGACCAGATTGTGCTCGAAGAACTTTATATTTAAATCATTTAGTTCTCATATTAACCTTCTCTATTAGTCCATTTTTCATATGAAGAAACTGTGTTGTACAGAGAAGTTAGTAACTTGTGCATAGTCAGTTAGTGGTGGAGCTGTGATTCAAACCTGGGCTCAACGGCTCCAGCATCTATACTTAAACTCCTGTGTTTGATAACCTATCACATATTTAGATGGAAATTTGGAAAGTGAAATAGTTTGCTGTTTAACTGGCTGGGAAATTTTTTTCTAGGGGCTTTCAGGTGTCCTTTCGAATCTTTGTTTTTTTCCTCTTGTCTCAGAAGCAAAAGGTATTCAAGTAAAGAAAATGCAGACAGCAAAAAAAAAAAAAAAAAAAAGTTACCCTTAAGTAAGTTACAGGGCCCAATGTTAATATAGTTTGAAAAAATATGTCTTTGTTGTGATAGTGTTTCATAAACTGATTACGGGGTTGAATATTTTGAGAATTATACTCTTAAGTATTGCTCATCTTATTTAGTGTAAGGATACAAGGATAAGCCTTTATAGTCCTATCCATTGCATTCTAAAGTTTGTTTTGTTTTGTTTGGCAGATGCAGTTGTCAATGCTATTTGGAAGGAGCTGATCAGCTTGATGAAGTCAGTTATTGAATCAGGTAACTGCTATAACTGATCAAATGATTTTTCTAGCACTCAATTTTTGTTTGGCTTTTGTACATAAAATTTATTTTCAGGTCAGTTTTTGAAGTGTATAGCTTTCAGACTTTCAAATAAAGCTGTTTGATATATATTTGGAAAATGAATGTTTCTTAGCTAAGTATATTTTTATCCCTAAAAATTTTATATTTTCATCCTTAAAATACTTGAATATTTAGAACTACTTTCTTCCTTTTGTTTTTTTGATAGGTAACAAAAAAGAGAGACCAGGTTCTGAAGTTTTGACCCTGTTACTAAAATCTTTAGAAAGCATAGTGAAGTCAGAAGTATTTCCTGTGTCAAAAACACTGGTAAGGATAATGATTACGTGGTGAAATTAAAAAATCATAACCAAATTGAATTTTTTTGTTGGAGATGTTTAAACAGACCAGGTTTCTTTTTCTTTTAAAATTTTATTACTTATTTTAGAGACAGAGAAAGAGCATGCACTCAGCATAAGCCAAGGGAGAAACAGGGTGGGAGGGAGAAGGAGGGGGAAAGAATCTCTAGCAGACTCAACGCTAAGTATGGATCCCCACGCAGGGCTTGAGATCATGACCTGAGCTGAAACCAAGAGTCAAGATGCTTAACTGACTGAGCCACCTGGGTGCCCCCAGATCAGATTTTAAAATTTTTTATTAAGTGTTTTATCAGCAATTTTGCCCTGTAATAAGTGTTAGTCCATCAATTTGGAGTCATTTGAAACCTCAATAAAGTAAATGAGTATACCGGCAATACAAAAATCTTCCTGTCAGAAGAATGAGCCATACAGAGAAAATGGGGTAAAGGATATGAAACGAGAACCGAGGGAGCTCAGAATACTAATTGTATAAGATTGCTGAGCTCCACTAATAGTTATTTTGTACATTTAAGAAAATATCTAAGAATTTGCAACTTAAATGAACTCTGTTTAACCAAGTTAATGACTTTGGCATTAAAGACCTTTTTTATCCTATGTAGTGGAGAATGAAAAAAACAAATGGATATACTTTTTATAATAGTGAGTCTCCCAAGATAACTGCAGATGGAGTAAACTGTACCCTACTTAAATTCCTTCTGAGTCTATGTACTGGGCTATCTACGGTGGCAGTAGATCATAGTGGTTAAAGCAAGGGCTCTGGAGCAGACTAGATTGAATTTCCCCACCCAGTTGTTTATTAGCTGAGTGAACTTGTCAGTTTTTCTACTCTCCTACCTTTTGTAAAGGAAGTATAGTAGTAGTTTTATATAATTAGGTTTATATGTGCAGTGCACGATGGGTCAGGAACAAAATAAATGTGTCTGCAAATGCTGTTTAGTATTATCATTAGTGTCTGATTCAGATGAGAGTATGAAAGGAAGCATATTTTAACTAACATAACCTTTCGCATCATACCATGTCACTTATTATGTAGTTCAAATTAATACCAGTATGATATTGAATGGCAGTTTGATAGCCTCTAATATTTGAAAGATGTGTCTTTAAACCCAGCTTCTAGTTAGTTGTCCTTTGAAATATACTTTCCTTTTAAACTAGTGAGTACATAGTTCATTGCAGAGTATCTTTTTTGCAGTATTAAAAAAATAACCTCAAGGGCTATTAATAGAAGAATGTTTGAATAGACTGTGTGCATTCATACAGCAGTTAAGAATGTCTCCATATATTAATGTGAAAACTCCTACAGAGTTAGATGAAGGGCAGTTCCAGAGTATCTCACAGTATGTCATTAATGCTATAAAAGGATATATGTATGACAGCTAGTCCAGGAAGTTTTGTTTCTCTGTGTACTTAAATACATGGAAATTTCGAAGTTCTAGAAAAATGAACTCCACAAACTGATAGACGTGGTTTTCCCTGGAGATAAAGGACTTTGTCATTTTATTTTTTTATGTTTCTGCATTTGTAGTTTTAAAACTAATGTAAATAAATTCACATTAATATATAAATATTGTTGTGTTTGAACTTCTTGAACAGAGAATCATTAATGAATGAGCATTACTTAACGATAAATTGTTAAATTAAAAATGTAGCTAACAGTACTAGATTTTGACTAAGTAAAGTATTTTTACGGCTAATACACAACAAAACTTTTTATTTTTCTTAGGTCCTCATGGAAATTACAATTAAAGGACTGCCCCAGAAAGTATTAGGTTCACCAGCATATCAGGTTGCTAATATGGATATTCTTAATGCAAGTATCTTAAATGTAATGCTATGATTAAAATTAGCGAAAAGATAAAGTTCCATGAGCTTTTTTTTTTTTCCCTTAACATAGTGAAACGTAGATTGTAAAATTTTGGAAATGCTGATTATGTTAAAGAGAAAAAAAGGAATTAAATGTGACACTATTAATGGAACTATTTTTCTGAATCACACAAAAAGTTCTAGCAGGAAAGTTTTCTATTTGTTTATACATAGTAATAGTGGTACTATTTTTAAATAGTAAAATTTACTATTAAAAAATTTGGAAGCATAGTAACGGTTCCTTAATTATAGTAAAATAAATGTAATATTTACAGGATGTTGGTATTTATTGGTCCAGCAAGTTTTAGTGTTCTTTTTATATCTGTAATATACCATTCCTCAGTTGCTCATGCAGATGGAATAACTGTTTGTAAAATATACTAGTTAGTAATTTTTGTGTGCAGTTTATAGAAGTGTATTTGCTACCATTGTGTCATATTCTAAGTAATATCAAAAGTTAAATTTCTTTAGCATAAAAGGATCATTTTACATAACTGATTGTAGAACACTGATGTAACAAGATTATACTTTTTGTAACAAGAAGATTGACTGTAGTCTCCCATCTTTCTTCAGGGAACTCCTGCTTTGTTCTTAATTCAGTTAATTTTTAACAATAATCTCTTGGAATATGGTGTAGAAGATGAGAGGTAATTTAAACTAGTCTTTTGTTTATATTGGAAAAGTTATTTGATTAATGAGGGTTTTTTAAAAGATTTTATTTATGTATTATTTAGAGAGAGACAGACAGAAAGCACAAGCAGGGGGAAGGAGAGGGAGGAGCAGACTTGCCCCTGCTGAGCAGGGAGCCCAGTGTGGAGCTAGATTCCAGGACCTGGGATCATGACTCAAGCCAAAGGCAGATGCTTTAACCAACTGAGCCATCCGGGTGCCCCAGATGAATGAGATTCTTTTTGAGTTACATGCTATATCATTTTTTAAATTAAAAAACCAAAGTGAGACTTTTATCATTTCTTGTCAGTTATTTTTAGAATTTTCTAATAGCATAACATATTTTGGCAGAAAATGCTGGATAATGCACGGCTCCATTTTTTTCTTCTTCAGGTTTTTTCTCAATCTGGAAACACTTGTTGGCTGTGTCCTTTCCGGTCCAACTTCACCACTAGCTTTCAGTGACTCTGTTTTAAATGTTATTAATCAAAACACAAAGCTGTTGCAAAACAAGGAGCATCTCTGGAGAATGTGGAGTATTATAGTTACCCCATTAACTGAATTGATAAATCAGGTATGACATAAGTGCTACATGTTTCCCCTAAAGCTTAAGGAACATTTTCCTTTTTTTCTTATTAGAGCACATGGGAAAATAAATAGAAGTTTGAACTTGAATAGAAAATGTTAAATTTTTTTTCTGTGGGATTAATTTCTTTTTTATATTAGTTGATTTCATTGCATTTCTGCATAATCGAGAAAATGTAATTTAATGGAGACGAATCAGCTTCCTTTTTTCCAATAGTGATCATAAAACCAGAAGACTCCCAATATGTTATAATACAACTTTTCATATTTATATTTTGAGTTTTTTCAGTCTTTGTACTATGAGGAATAATAATGGTTATCTTGACTAGACTGTATGTTCTTCAGATTCCATGGGTAAATCAGTTGGTGAATACCTCAAAGCCATAGAGTAGTCCCAAACCAGTAATCTGTTGAATTGACTAATAACCCTTACATTTAAATACTTACTGATATGACATTATTGGCAAGGTGTGGAGCTCAACTTTTGTCACTATTAATAGTTGATCCGTTGCTTTAGCAGTCTTTAAATGAAAGTATTTTCTGGAAATATTTTGCTATAATTCTCACATGAAATGAAGACTCCGGAGAATTTATTATGGATAGTGTGGTCACCATTGTTTTCACTACTAAGTTCAGCACATCATTTAAATGGTCCTCTGAAAGAAAAAAGTTTACATTCCTAAATAATTCCTTGCTGTTTGAAGGATAGCAGAGGTCTTTTTTTGTTTTGCTTGAATCCTACCTTCTATGTATAGTAAAAGATTTTGAGTTCTCTCTGGGATTCTTTTGTAGGCCTTACACACTACAAGCTTGTTTCTCAGCATTGCTGTAATAGATTACCACGAGACACCTTAAAACATACGGATTTATTCTTTTATATCTCTAGATCCCAGAATATTGATAGGCATGGCTTCTGCTGAAGCCCTGAGGGAGAATTGTTCTGTTCCTCTGCTTAACTGTCTTTGTTTCTGGAAATTTTGATTGTTCCTAGGGTTATAGGCACATCACTAATGTCTCCCTCGGTCTTCTCATGTCAGTTTTACCTCTCTTTTTTGTCTGATCAAATCCCACTTTACTTTTAGGAACACTGATTATTGGATTAGGGCCTACCCTAATCCAGTATGCCTTTATTTTAACTTGATTATATCTGCAAAGTCCCTGTTGCCAACTAAGGTCATATTCATAGTTATTAGGAGTTCACCACCTCTTGAACATCTCCACATTGAATCTACCTCACTACAAATAAGATAGTACTACATAGGACTAGAATTAGATGGTAATTTGTCTAACTTTTTCATTATTTTTCTTGTTTCAGACCAATGAAGTGAATCAAGGTGATGCCTTAGAACATAATTTTAGTGCCATATATGGTGCATTGACTTTACCAATAAACCATATTTTTTCAGTACAGAAATTTCCAGTGGTAAGGCAATGTCATATTCTTTACTTAAGGAATTTACATTTTTTTCAAAAATGCTCTTTCATCCTTTATAATAAATTCCTACAGTAATTTTTCCTGCAATCACCTTATGATTTTAATCAGCTTAGGGTAAGGGAAAATGGTGAAGGAAGACAGAAATTCCTCTTGACCTTTGATAATTGCTGGTATTGTGGCATTGTTACAGTCTTCAAATAGAATTCTCTGGGGGAGGCAAATTTATTACTCTACCCTAATCGCTTCTGTGACACCTTAAATGTTACAGTGGCTTTTAAGATATATTCTGTTGGGTCTTTGATATGTAGATACACATTTTTAAATTTTCTTTTTTATTGTTATTTTTAGGCTACCATGAAGACCTTGCTTAGAACTTGGTCAGAATTATATAGAGCATTTGCCCGCTGTGCTGCTTTGGTAGCAACTGCAGAAGAGAATTTGTGCTGTGAGGAACTTTCTTCCAAGATAATATCCAGTTTAGAAGATTCAGGCTTTTCAGTGAGTTTATCCCAGTACTGACCTTGGTTGTATTTGAAGAATACTTTTCAAATAAATTGAGATAACATTTGTGAACTGTCATTTACAAGGCTTCTAGTTTATAGGTGGCTAATAATATAAAACAAGTAGCAGCATTGCAAAAACAGTTTTATGTCTTTGGTCTACGTGACTCTGAGGTCTGTGTTTCAGGACCCTGAACAGTCCTGCAGTTTTATTAGTGTGTTGCATATCTGCCTGTGCCATTGCAGGAGGAGCCAACTTTTCTCATATCTATCTCTTTGATCTTTAAAGGCAATCCTTTGGAAGTTTGTAGACCTAAAAAAGTAGGTCTCATTTCATTCCTTTATTAAGAGGCAAATACTTTTAGTTGGTATGTATCATTCTAGAATAGATCTCTTTTTGTATTTACACAAATAATTAACATATGTACATGAATACAGTATTCTTGACACTTGAATTCTATTAAAGCATTTTTTTTTCATCTAGAAAGATGAAAACTTCTACCCTTTGATAGTGGTTATCACTCTTAGCTCTTGAGGCTATCTATCAAGAGCTAGAAATTTGTCTTTTCAGATTTTTTTAATGCATTTATAATTATAGCTTTTCAAAAATATTAGCACAGTTTTAATTGTTACATTTTGATATGATAGAATTTCAGAGTGACTTTAAAAATGCAAATCAGATCTTATCACTGAAAAAACTTCGGTAGTACTTAGAATAAAAATCTTAACTGCTTACAACTGCCTATAAGGCTTAATGCTTCATTCCCCAGGGGATCTTATTTAATTACATTTGTTAATATCTATCATGACACTTTGTTTTCCTTTTTGGCTTATATCAGAATCATTTGTGTACTTCATTACATTCCTTAACCAACACTCCATGAGGTTAGGGACATTCTGTGTTGATTTGTATCCCTGGACTTTATCTGGTACATAGTTAAATTTGTTGAGTGACTTTATAACTGTTAGGGAGAATGTGCAGCCATAGTTTTAATCTTTTAAATATTGTCTTGATTATGTTTTCATCTTTGTTCTCTTCTGGAAGAAATTTAGAATCTGTCAGGTTTTATGAAGTATGCTTTAGATTTTGCTTGGCATTGGTTGGTTCTATTTTTTGCAATAGTTTGAGAAGAATAGTTAGTTCTTAACTGTTCTTTAAATGTTCGGTAGAATTCATCTGTGAGGCCATCTGATCCTGGACTTGGTTTGTTGGGAGTTTTTTGATTACTGATTTAATTGCATTGCTAGTTACCATTCTGTTCAGATTTTGTTTCTTCCTGATCAGTTTTGGGAGGTTATATTTCTAGGAATTGATCAGTATCTTCTAGGTTGTCTGATTACTTGGCATGTAGTATTCATAATATTCTCTTATAATCCATTGCATTTCTGTGGTGTTAGTTACTTCTCTCTCTTTTTTTTTTTTTTAAAGACTTATGTAAGTCAGTTGGACAATTACCACATGATCTCACTAGTATGTGGAATTTAAGAAACGAAACACGTTCATAGGGAAAGAGGAAAAAAATAAAACAAGACGAAATCAGAGAGGGAGACACACCATAAGAGACTTATAATCAGGGGCGCCTGGGTGGCTCGAGTTGGTTAAGCGACTGCCTTCGGGTCATGATCCTAGAGTTCTGGGATCGAGTCCACATCGGGCTCCCAGCTCCATGGGGAGTCTGCCTCTCCCTCTGACCTTCTCCCCTCATGCTTTCTCTTTCACTTTCTCTCTCTCTCTCAGTAAATAAAGTCTTTAAGAAAAAAAGAGAGACTTATAATCATAGGGAACAAACAGGGTTGCTGGAGGGTAGGGGGTGTGGGGATGGGGTGGTTGCTTATTGCTGGACATTAAGGAGGGCATGTCATGTAATGAGCACTGGATATTATATAAGACTGATGATGGGGCGCCTGGGTGGCTCAGTGGGTTAAAGCCTCTGCCTTCAGCTCAGGTCATGATCCCAGGGTCCTGGGATCAAGCCCCGCATCGGGCTCTCTGCTCAGCAGGGAGCCTGCTTCCTCCTCTCTCTCTGCCTACCTCTCTGCCTACTTGTGATCTCTGTCAAATAAATAAATAAAATCTTTAAAAAAAAAAAAAAAGACTGATGAATCACCGAACTCTACCTCTGAAACCAGTAACACATTATATGTTAATGAGATTTAAATGAAAAAAGACCTGGTGATTCACAGACCTGTACCCCTGGCGCTAATAATACATTATATGTTAATAAAAAAAATTTTTTTAAATGAAGAAAAGTCTTTAAAAAAATAATGAATAATTTCATGAACCATTCTATGCCAATAACTTTGTTAATCTCAATGAAAGGGACAGATTCCTTCAACAATGCCTAGTATTAAAGCTTGATCACGAAGAAATAAGTAACTGTAAGAGCCTTATATTTACTAAAGTAATTGAACTTACAAAAAAAGGAAGAAAAAAGGAAAAAAAAGATATTTATTTAAGTAATCCCTCCACTCAAGGTAGGACTAAAACCCACAACCCCAAGATCAAGAGTCACATGTTCTTCTGGCTAAGGCAGCCAGGTGTCCCTGTTTATCCTCTTTCATTTCTGGTTTTACTTATTTGAGTCCTCTTTTTTGGTTCATAAATCTGGCTAAAGGTTTATCAGTTTTGTTGTACTTTTCAGAGACGCAGCTTTGGTATATTGATCAGTTCTATTTTTTGTTTGTCTCTAATTCTTCTATATCTGCTCTAATTTTTATTATTTTCTTCTTTCTTCTGGCTTTGGGTCATGTTTGTTCTTTTTCCTGCTCCTTTAGGTTTAAGATTAGGTTGTTGCACCTCTTGAAGTAGGTGCATATTGCTATAAACTTTCCTCTTAGAACCACTTTTGCTGCATCCAGAACACTGTGTTTTCATTTTCATATGTCTTCATGATTTCTTGTTTCCCCCATTCATTGTTCAGTGTCATGTTATTTTATAACTTTCATGTATTTGTGTTCTTTGAGATTCTTTCTTGTGGTTGATTGCTAGTTTCATAAGGTTGTGGTTGGAAAAGATGCATGGTATGAGTTTGATTTTTTTTTAATTTGTTGAGAGTTCTTTTGCAGCTTAACATGTCCATCCTGGAGAACATTCCATGCACACTTGAACGTGTGTTCTGTTTTAGGTCAAAATGTTCTTAATATAACTGTTCCTCAGCTATTTCTTCAAATAAATTTTCTGCCCCTTTTTCTGTCTCTTCTTCTGAGATCACTATAAGGTGTATGTTTATGCTTGATGGTGTCACTGAGTTTCCATGGTCTCTCTTTGCTTTTTATTACTTTTTTCTCTTTTGTTCAGCATGATTGCTTTCTATGACTCTTCCTCCAGTCACTCACTGATCCAGTCTTATGCTTTATCTAGTGCCTTATTTATTCCATCTAGTGTTTTTTTTAGTTTGGTTATTGAGTTAGTTCTTCCATCTCTGGTTGGCTTTTATGTTTTCTATTTTTAAAAAAAATATTTACCAATTTGAGAGAAACGGGGAGGAGCAGAAGGAGAAGGACAAGGAGACTTGGAGCTGAGCTCAACAGTGCTTGACTTGGGGCTCAGTCCCAGGAATTTGAGATCATGACCTGAGCCTAAATAAAGAGTTGGATGCTTAACCACCAGGTGCCCCTTACGTTTTCTCTCTGTTCAGAGTCTCACTGAGGTCCTCCAGTCTCTTGTCAAGTCATTGAGCATCTTTATGACCATTGACTTTCAATTTTCTGTCAGGCATATTACATATCTCCATTTCATTAGGTCTCCTGCTGGGATTTATCCTGTTCTTTCATTTGGGACATATTCCTCTGTCTCCTTATTTTATCTAACTCTCTCTCTCTCTATTTCTGCATGTTAGTAACGTCAGCTGTGTCTCCTGCTCTTGTAAGTAGTGGCCATATGAAGAAGAGGTCCTGTAGTGCCCTGCAGTAACAGTGTCCCCTGTTCACTAGAACCTGGTGCTTCAGGGTGTTTCATACATTTGTTGTTGTGTGGGGCAAGGCAAGCCGTTAGCAGGCGAGGTGGAGAGTATCTTGCCGATCTAGTTCCTGTACACGTCCATGTATCTAGCCTGGCCATTGGGGAGTGCAATTGGCACCTGCCAGCTTTTGTTCTTGGATGAGTCTCTTAAAGATCCCTATTCCTCCAGCACTTGTTTGGGGATTAGTTATATATGTCTTTGTCTTTCCCTTGTACCCCAGGCATCTCTTAGACTGCTGTATCTGTGCTGTATCTCAATGAGGTTGTTTGTATGCTGTTTGTATTCTTGTTGCTGTCCCTTTAAGGTGGGGGACTCAATTTCTGCTGGTAGTCCTGGCTTAGCCAGCGGATTTTATTAAAAAGTTCCAGGTGTTGAGCCTCACACAGAGCCAAATGTTACAGGGATTCATCTTCCTGGTGCCTGGGATAGGGTCTGCTGCTTTCCTTCTCTGTGCTTGCAGTGGCTCTCCCTACTGGGGAGTATTTTGTGAGCCAGCTTGATCCCCAAGCTCATCTCCACCCTCCCTTCTGTTTGCCGTATGGCCACTTTTCTACCTTCAGCCATGAAGAATATGTTCTGCCAGTTTTTGTGTCATTTCTGGGTTATTTGTACTGATGTGGGTGTGATCTTAGGTGTATTTGGGAGATGAAATGATCTTCCTAGTCTACCATCCTACCCCATCTCCTGTTCCTGAGAGCTTTAATAAAGGGTCTCCCTGATTGTGAATTTGATGTATTTGAAAATGTTTATTACATATTTTAATGCTACACTGTCTTATTTTGTGTCTTTATGAATTCACAGTAATTAGTTCCTCTTTGCTGCCTTTTTTTGGATTTTACCAACTTGATATTATTGATACAATATGCTCACATCTTTTTGAGAACCTGTAATCTTTTTTTTTTTAACTTACACTGAGAAACTTGCAAAGAAAATAGCATGAAACATTTCAGTTTGACAAATTATCATGCAGAAATATTTCTGTAGGCATCATCCAGTTCAGTTAATGGAGCATTGTCAGCACCATAGTTGCTCCCCTATGTATTTTATTTTATTTTATTTTATTTTCAAATATTTTATTTATTTATTTGACAGAGAGAGAGATCACAGGTAGTCAGAGAAAGAGGGGGAAACAGGCTCCCTGCCGAGCAGAGAGCCTGATGTGGGACTCGATCCCAGGACCCTGAGATCATGACCTGAGCCGAAGGCAGAGGCTTAACCCACTGAGCCACCCAGGTACCCCGTCCCCTATGCATTTTAAATCACCATGCCCTCCTCTCCCTAAGAGGGAATTACTGTCCTAACTTTTTGAAAATCTGTTTCATTAAAAATATTTTTACTATACACCCATACTTGTATATTACGTACATTTGTTTAGCAGTGTTCCTTTTATAGTAAATTTTATAGTAAAATCATATTGTGTGTCTTTTGGGCTCAATGTTTCAATTGGAAGGTTCATCCATGTTATATTTAACTAAGTTCATTTATTGTAATTATTACATGTATTTCCATTGTATAGATTTAGGATTTTCTTTGTATGTATTTCTCTACTTATTTTATGTTTTAACCTTTCTGTGTTTTTTATAGCATATAAGTAAATACGGGAATGTTCTAATAAGTATGTTTAATTTCATATTGAATAAGACATGGACTATGGTTTTTTTTTTTATGGTTTTTAAAGCTTTTGTTTTAATTCCAGTTAGTTAACATACAGTGTCATTTTAGTTTCACATGTACAATATAGTGATTCAACAATTCCTTATGGTACCTGGTGCTTATCATGACAAGTGTGCTCCCTAATCCCCCATCACCCATTTCACCCATTCACTCACCCACTTCTCTGCTAACCATCAGTTTGTTCTCTATGATTAAGAGTCTCTATCTTGGTTTCTCTTTCTCTTTTTATCCCCTATTTGTTGTTTGTTTGCTTTGTTTCTTAAATTCTACATGAGTGAAATTATATGGGGTGTGTCTTTCTCTGACTGACTTATTTTGCTTAGCATTATACTCTCCAGCTCTGAGACATGGACTATGTTTTAATGCTTAGCTTCGTTCAGATACTACTATTGAAACTTATATTCATCTGTCAAATTTGAATATCCATTCAAATTTAATATTTATATCCCTTTTTAATATTAATATCCATTTTACCCCAGCAACCAAAGATAGGATTGTACACGTTTGTTGATCAAGGTTGACATTGGTAGCTGGAATGCATTTCCTAACTGAAAAGAGAGCCGTTTTTCCAGTCTTGATAGCAAATTGTAGTTAGAAGCGTCCTTTACTTTGAAGTTATGAGCAAGGAGGAAGCACTTGGAACTTCGATAGCTTTTCTACATGAAAATATAGATTGTCATCTGGACTGACTTTCCACATAGTTTTCGTTAGTTAACTAGGGCACTGCTGCTTTTCCTCCTCCTGGCCCATAATACTCATTGGGGAGGTTATCTTTGGGGGGCAGACATATGAATATTAGTCTAGTGAAGTGGAAAAGTGGTTAGTAATGGAGAATAAGGGGAGAAGAAAGTGCATCTGTTTTATAGATCTTTGATTTCAGTATTTGTTTTAATTAATTTTTTTTCTTAGAACTCTCAGTATGTCTCCTGTTACTCAGTTTTGCTAGGAAAGCTCACTGTTTTGGAATTGATGCTGTAATTTCCTTTGTTCTGTTTTTTAGTCTTCCCTCCCTGCCTTTAGAAAAGTTTTTCTAGGAAATATCTGATGCTTCTGTGAATTTTTTATTTCAGTTGGATTTCAGAAGGAGGAGGAGGAAAAGGATATGAGGGACCTTAGCAACTTCATTTTTAGTTTTATCCCTGGGTTTAATGAACACTTAAAATTTTCATGAAGAGGGGCGCCTGGATGGCTCAGTGGGTTAAAGCCTCTGCTTTCAGCTCAGGTCATGATCCCAGCGTCCTGGGATTGAGCCCCACATCTGGTTCTCTGCTCAGCAAGGGGCCTGCTTCCTCCTCTCTCTCTCTCTCTGCCTTCCTCTCTGCCTACCTGTGATCTTTGTCTCTCAAATAAATAAATAAAATCTTTAAAAAAAAAAAAAGTTTAAAAAAATCTTTCATGAAGAATCTGATAAAGAATCTAATTGAGAACCTTGCTCTTCCATTCTCAATTTACTAGTTTTATATGCTGAGTCTTATGGGCATCTTAAGACTGAATTATCTTCCCTAAATGTGAGGAAACAAAAATTATGGTCCTTGGTGCACAGCAGTTAACTAGGAAATATTTATAACTGTATACTTCATTCATATACATTACATGTTATATATGGCGGTGAAGGTCATATTTTTTGTTGATTCTTACTATTTTTGGAAACTATGCCAGTATTTGAAAGTTTCTAATAAAACACTTAATTGTTCTTTCCTAGAATTTGTTGTTCTTGGATAGGATCATTCACATAGTTACTGTAATGATTGATTGCATCGACTTCTCACCATACAATATTAAGTATCAGCCCAAAGTTAAATGTAAGTACTTTTTTACTTTGTTCACCCACTATTGCATAAACATAACTGTCTAAACTATTGAGATCAAATCCTAATATCTTTTCTGACCTCATTTTACCTGCTTTAGATGTTGTATAACTATGTCATATGTGGTTGTCATAAAACTATGTTGTATAACCTTGGTATGCTATGAGCTCATGTGTTTTTGCACATGCTTGTGATCTCTCTCCTTTGTCTCTGTCACACACACAAATATCTTTCTTCCTTTGTATAACCTGGAAAGATCAGTATTATTCTATTTACAGATTGCCTAATATGAGTGATTTTACTTATTCCATCATAGGCAAGGAATTATCTGGGCAGGAAACTTTGATGTTTGTTAGAATGTTCTTATTTGTCCCATTACTGGTGATGTTAACACTTACTAGTTGGTTAACACAGTATCTGCCAGGTTTTCTATTATAAGTAAGTACCTATGAGTAATTAATATTTTGTGGCAGGTTCTTTAAGACTATGTAAATATCCTTTTTCTAAGCAAACTTTCACCCATGAATTTATTATCCATTAATACTTCTTCTCTAAAGCACCAAGAGGATTACCAGAGTAGTTCACATCGTTTCATTTGATTATATTGAATTATATCAAGATGTTTATCTCCTTTGTCTTTAATTACATTAATTCTAAAAGCTGTCCCTGATATTTATCTCATATTTTCATGGTAAATCATTCTACATTCAGGGTCATGCGTTCATGTCCCACTTTGGGGCCTTAAAAAAAATAAAATCATTCTATAGCTGTTGAGCACTACTAGGCACCAGTTACTTCCAGGTGCAAATGACATCCTGATGTAAGCTATAGCTTCGTTTGTCCTGGATATATTTTTTTAAGGTTTGTTTATTTTAGAGAGAGAGTGCACCAGTGTGAGTAGGGGAGGGCCAAAGGTAGAGAGAATCTCAAGCAGACTCTCTGCTGAGGAGAGAGCTGGACTTGAGGCTCACCTTCAAGATCCTGAGATCATGACCTGAGCCAAAATCCAGCGTCAGCCATTTAACTGACTGAGCCACCCAGGTGCCCCTACCTTATTTTATTTTTATCACTGGCTTTCTGTTATTCAGTGGTTTATAATTCATTGTTATTAATACTTGTGCTTTTGTTGGCCTGTATGACCATTTCATGTGTTTCCATTATTTTTTGACCCCTGTACTCTATCCTTCAGCCTGGAACCAACCATATTTCCAAGGAACGTTGGTCCTTTGCTGAGGATGGATGGCATTTAGAAACCGAGATCTGTTCATTATTGTTAAGATGTCACTGCTCCTGGATCCTCTTGAGTAGACAGGTGTGGGATATGTGTCACGTGATTCATGGCTGTCTTCTCAGCCTTAGCATACTGGCCTGGAATTTTTCGGTGGCCATTCCCTAGGGAAGAAGGTTGACTTCCTTTTGTTGGTAACACTTGTTTTTTATTTCACCACATGATATTTTTCATCAACAAGCACTGATTTAGAGTTTTCTCTTAAATCTGAATCTATTAAGGATTCTTTGAGGGAAAGGTAATTTTTAAAAATCTGTGATTTTCTTGACAAATGTGGGTTTATCCCTGTAGGTAGGTATCTGAAGAGAGACAGGATCTAAAAATAGTACACAGAAAAGTCAGACAGTGCTTTTGAGATACATTAGGCTTGCCTTTTTTGCATTCTTTCTGAGGATTTGGATCTGTGACTTGTTGAGTGTTATTTGTAGAGTTCAGTTTATTATAGATGACCTGGGGAGCAATAATTTCTAAGGGAAGTTTTGTGACTTCTAAAGTTAATTTTGGAACCTATCTTTAAAAAAAAAAAAAAAAGATCTATTTATCTTACGGCAAGCACTTGCATGTGAGTTCGGGGGTCGGGGCAGAAGGAGAGAATCTTTAGGCCTACTCCCTGATGAGTGCAAAGCCTGTCACAGGGCTTGATCCCACCATCAGTGAGATCATGACATGAGGTTAAAACAGGAGTCAGACACTTAAGTGACTGAACCACCCAGGCACTCCATGGACCTTGTCTTATAACTTAGTACTTTCTTACAAATCAGTTGTTGAAATTCAGAATATAAACATTTGAAATGCATTTCACAACTCCTTAGAGAAAATACTCATTTTTCTGGATTTCTTCTAGATCTGCCTACTAGTTTTTGTCTCTGCTTCAGTTTTAAAGACAATGTTGTGATACTTAGCACTAATGGTATATCATTTTAAGATTTGTGGGTATCACTCTACAGAAACATGTATATTAGAAGTATCTGTCATTTTTATAGATTATTTTTCATTTAAATGATATAAATTATAAAGACATAGAGTAACACTTTTCAAAATACTTGAGTTTTTAATAAATTCAATTTTATCTTAGCACCACAGAGACCTTCAGATTGGTCCAAAAAGAAGAAGGAACCTCTAGGGAAATTGGCCTCTTTATTTAAACTTACTGTGAGAGTGATCTATTCTTTCCACACTCTGAGCTTCAAGGAAGTACATTCTGATACTCTTCTCACTGTCGGCAACTCAATCATCAGTATTCTTTCTAATGTACTTGGACGTATTTCTTTGCCTTCTATGATCCGAAAAATATTTGCAACTTTAACAAGACCTCTGGCATTATTTTATGAAAACTTAAAGTAAGTATTTAGAATTTCTATGTAATAGCTTTGAATTAAATGTCTTTAGATGTAGGTAGCAAACTTTTGTCATTTTCCTGTTAGCTTCTTGTTATGGATGGTAATTGTTACCATTTAGTGAAGAGGGTAATATATTAAACTGCATTTGTTAAAAAGGTAGTTCAAATCATACATAAATAAGAGGTAGAAATTGGGAGTTTTTAAATTTTGTGTGCTAGTTCAACCCCCCCTTTCAATTTAGTGCATACCTTTTCAGATTTGATAATACAAACAAGCATACCTGTTAAATTTACGATGTATATGAAGCATATTTGACATGCTACTTTGTGGTTAAGTATATGATATACCCTTAAAATATTGTATGCATCTTGTACCGTTCATCTAAGAATCTCATTCTCTTTGATGTCTGCAGAGGGTTCCATAAATCTTTGTACCCGGTTTCCTCTTAGCAGACATAAATGTTTTTCTAGCCTTTTCCCTAACTTAACAGTATTATAGTTGAACATATTTGTACACATAACAGTGTCCACGTTTGCCACTACTTCTGCAAAAAGAGGTCCTAGATGTCAGATTGTTGGTTCAAAAGGTATACATACTTAAATTTCTGAATTACCCTGTAAAAATTTACAGTATCCTTTCCATATGAATTGAAATAAGCAATGCCTTGAACCATGAAAACTCCCAAATAACATAACTTTTTTAAAAAAGCAATTTGAAAGGATTCATCGATGTTTCTTCTAGCAAGCTTATGTGGTTCAGTCTTAATAGTCTGTCTTTTAAAAATTAAATACATGGAGAAAGTCTTAGGAACAAATTTGATAAAAGTACATTAGCTTTTTGTGCATCTTTTAGTCTTTAAGCGTAAAAATAATTTATGCTTTTAAATTTTTTTTAATTTATTTTTTTTTAGATTTTATTTATTTATCAGATAGAGATCACAATTAGGCAGAGAGGCAGGCAGAGAGAAAGAGGGCAGCAGGCTCCCTGCTGAGCAAAGAGCCTGATGCGGGGCTCGATCCTAGGACCATGGAATCATGACCTGAGCCAAAGGCAGAGGCTTTAACCCACTGAGCCACCCAGGCGTCCCAATTTATGCTTTTTTAAAGAGGTACAGAAAGAAGTGACTAATATTAGTATTTTGAGATCTATTCTAGATGTTTTTCTGTGGCTCTCCCACCCCGGGGGTTCATTTTTTGAAGATAGGTTTGTTTCACGTTGTTTGATAATTTGACATTTTTAAAATTAAGTCTTGGGCACCTTTTTATATCACTACACATGTCTCATTTTTATGGCTACATTACATATTTTTAGGTTTTACTTTCTGAAATATAAGTGGTACTCTTGTGTTTTTCTTCCCAGGCTTGATGAAGTTCCTAAAGTGTATAGTTGTATGAGCAACAAGGTAAAAATAGACAGTTGTCTATAAAACATATTTTCATGGTGAAAAAATGTTAGGGTTTAGGTAATTGTCTTCCTGGTACATAGTTCTGATTTGTAAAAGGATTATACTTCCAGTTTTAATGGACATTTAATAACATGACATGGGCACATAGTTTTTAAAGAAGGATTCAGTCATGTTGCTTTAAATTCATACAGCTCCCCACCTCCTATCTTAGCCCTTTATACGTGAGGGTAATTGGTTCCTAGTATTTTATAGGTAAAACTTGTGTAGTTAACTATTCCTCTCTGTTCATGAGGAAATGTAATTTTTTCTGTTAATGGAAGATTGTTTGAAATCATGGTTTTGTATTAATAATCACAGTAAATTCACCTGATAATTTGTCAGTTTATAATCATATATTTAAGGAAACAGATGGGAACTTTTAAAAAAAAAGTTTGAATTTAAAAAATTGAAATAATAACATGTTTTGAGTTGTTCAGTATGTTTTGTGCTTTTATTTTTTCCTGTTTTAAAAGGACATTTCCATATGTTATCGTAATAAAATTTTCCTTTTTCCTAGTTAGAAAAGCTACTGGGAGAGATAATTGCTTGTCTACACTTCAGCTACACTGGAACTTATGACAGCGAACTTCTTGAACAGATCTCTCCATTATTATGCATAATATTTTTGCACAAGAATAAGCAGATTAGAAAACAAAGTGCTCAGTTCTGGAATGCCACATTTGCTAAAGTGACAACGTTGACTTACCCTGAAGAGTTAAAGTATGCTAAGCACAAAACTATTTTATATAGTTACTGTGATTGCTTAAATTGGTATTTTGGTTTTAATATGAATTTTTATTTTGAAGAATTATTGCAGAACATTTACTCAGTTGAAATGTTACTTGGAATAACATGGTAGTTATTAAACATAACTTGACCTCTTACTTTGGTCCTGAGAGTAACCGTGATTTTAGGAACATTAAAAGCAGTATTAAATTTTCCTTAATAAAAGAATATAAAAAGCAAGAAATTGGTGGTTACTAAATATAGGTGATGTGTACACAAGAGTTTAATGTAATAGTCTACTTTTGCTTAGAATCTTACATGATAAAAATTGGGAAACTTCTTAAAGAAGAATATTTGGGAACTGAAGAGGTTAGCAAAAAACTAAAAACTCTACATTTGTCCCAGTTTTGTTTATGTAGAATGAGAAACAGTCTTTAAGGTGGATGTATTTTGGTACTCTAAAATTATGATTAAAGTGTTATTATTAACATATTACCAGTATTCACCAGTACTACTTGACTCAAGGTGTGTATGTTTATGTACTTTTTTAAAGACCAGTACTAAGACAAGCCAAACAGAAATTTCTGTTGCTTTTACCTGGTTTGGAAAATGTTGAAATTACGGAGGAATCCAGTGGTCCATACTCAGATTCAGTAAGTTGAGATTTTTTTACTTTTGAATATTTGAGCACTTAATTTATTGGATTGCAGTGTAATTTCTTAAAAGACAAAATGTTAGAAATTTTTTTGACGTGATAAGTGCGTAAAACTGGAGCATAAGAGCGTCATGATCAGGGTTTTTCTATGAAGTCCATTTCCTAGCTTTAAACACTTAAAAAATTGAAGTATAATTGACCTAGAGTATCCTCTTTCAGGTGTACATCGGTGATTTGATATTTTTATACATCATGAAATGACCTTCATAGGTCTAGTTTGCCATCTGTTTTACAGAGTTATGGCAATATTACCCACTGTATTCTTTTTTTTTTTTAAGATTTTATTTATTTATTTGACAGGCAGAGATGACAAGCAGGCAGAGAGGCAGGCAGAGAGAGAAAGAGAGAGGAGGAAGCAGGCTCCCCGCTGAGCAGAGAGCCCGATGGGGGGCTCGATCCCAGGACCCTGGGATCATGACCCGAGCCGAAGGCAGAGGCTTAACCCACTGAGCCACCCAGGAGCCCCTACCCACTGTATTCTTATACTTAGCATTCCATGACTTCTTTCTTTTATAACAGGAAGTTTGTACTTTTTAATCTCCTTCACCAATTTCATATGTCCCCAACCACTCCCCCTTCTGGTAACCAGCAGTTTGTTTCCTGTCTTTGAGTCTGTTTTGCTTTGTTTGTTCATGTTACATTTTAGATTGCAAATGTTAGAGAAATCCTACAGTATTTGTCTTTGATATTCACTTAACATAATACCCTCTAGGTTGATCCATGTTGTCACAAATGACAAGATTTCATTCATTTTTATGGTCAAGTGATAGTCGATTTTGTGTGTTTGTCTTACCCATTTATCTTTCAGTGAGTACTTGGTTGTTCCATGTCTTGATTTTTTTAAGTAATGCTGCAGTGAACATGAGGGTGAACATCTCTTCAAATTGGTGGGGTTGAATTCCTTGGACAAATACCCAGAAGTGAAACTACTGGGTTCTGTGGTAGTTCTGTTCTTAAATTTTTTTTTTTAAAGATTTTTATTTATTTATTTGACAGAGCGAGAGACACTAGCAGGCAGAGCAGTAGAGGGAGAGGGGGAAGCAGGCTCCCCATTGAGCAGAGAGCCCAGTGCGGGGCTCCATCCCAGGACCCTGGGATCATGACCTGAGCTGAAGACAGTCGCTTAACCAACTGAGCCACCCATGCGCCCCGTTTTTAATTTTTTGAGGCACTTCCATACTGTGTTTCATAGTGGTCGCACCAATTTATATTCCCACCAGCAGTTGTATAGGGGTTCCTTTTCCTCCACATCTTTGCTAGCACTTATTTTTTCTTTTCCATAATAGTCCCACGTCATGGTGTGATTTTTTCCTTTGCATATCATTGATGATGATAGTGACATTGAGCGTATATACTCATGTGCCTGTTGGCCCTCTATATCTCCAGTAAAAGATGTGTTCAGTTGGGTGCGTGGGTGGGTCAGTGGGTTGTGCCTCTGTCTTCAGCTCAGGTCATGATCTCAGGGTCCTGGACTGAGTCCCGCATCGGGCTCTCTGCTCCACGGGGAGCCTGCTTCCCCCTCTCTTTCTGCCTGCCTCTCTGCCTACTGGTGATCTCTCTCCATGTGTCAAATAAATAAAATCTTAAAAAAAAAAATGTGTTCAAGTCCTCTACCCATCTTTTAGTTGGGATTATTTTTTTTTTTTTTTAATATTAAGTTGCATGAGTTCTTTACGTATTTTGGATATTAACACCTTATCCAGGTGTATTGTGAATATCTTCTCCCATTCGGTAGATTGCCTTTTCATTTTGTGTATGGTTTCCTTCACTGTGCAAAAGGTTTTTAGTTTGATGTAGTTTCATTTGTTTATTTAGATATTTTTTTGCCCTTTGGCCTAAAATAATTTTCTGATAGAAGAGCAGTAAATTTCACCATAGATTCTCAGGTAAATAGTCTCTGATTCTTGTTCATTAATGATCCTTTTTGAACTATGGCATTTTGTGTATTTTCCTTTGTAGATGTAATTATTAAAATAAATGGTAAAGTGTTGCTTTAGGTAAACCAGGAATAATAGTTACTGGTCTGTGTCTAAGCAAGAGTTGCCCTTCATTTTCTCAGTTCTTTCCCAGCATATCTCATTCCTTCTGTCAGAAAAACACATCTTTGCTATCATATAACCCATTTGGAACAAGATTACTTTGGCTAATAATCACTGTCTGATCAAGGAGTAAAAGTATGGGTATTACATACCCATGAGGTAGACATTATTACACAACTTTTTTCCTACTCAACAACAAATGGAGTCTTAGCTGTTCATTGTTTAGAACCTATGAGAGAAAAGTTAACAGTTACCTAAGCACTCCAGTTTTCATTTTTGGCCAAAATAAAATTCCTTATCAGATAATTAGATTTGTGGAGACTTGTAATTCATCCTGAAAAAGTCTAAAAGGGATATGATAGGTAATACTTTCTATCATGCATGCCTCCTTGTTTGATATTTAAAGTTTTATGAATGTTATTGTTTCTTAGAAATATTCCCAGTAATAGGAGAGATCTTTGAGTTCATTAATTTGATTGACTTTTAGCATTTATTTGTGTATCTTATTTTTACAATTTGTAAAATTCTCAAAATATTCAGAATTCATAAAATTTATAAAAATGGTGCAAAGTAGCTACTGTATGAGTTAGAGATGCCAAACCTGTTTGCTGTTAATAAATTAGACATGTTTTCTTTGACATGATTTTAATAAGTGAATAATGAGAAGAGATTTTTATACTTGAAATGAGTATTTATTATACTGGAATTTTCAAAGCATGAAAAGGAGAAATAGAACATTTGCACTTAAAAACTTTCATTTTTAATAAAACAGACAGAAAATTCACAGTTAAATATGAAGATAAGTGGCATGGAAAGAAAATCAAGTGGAAAAAGAGATTCTTTTCTGGCACAAACAAAGGATGCAAAAGAAAATAAGAAACCACCAGTCAAAGTATGTTTTTCCAAACTTTTATTTAATGGTAATTTAATAATAAAGTAGATGGATGTTGGAGAAAATACAGCTTCTAATAGGGGAAAAAAGTGATTAAAGGCCAAATAGAAGATAGGATTAAAGGGGAAAAATAGAGCTTGACCTAAAAAGACTATTAAGATAGCGTGGAAGTCTAGAAGCTTTGTGAATTGATTCATTCTTACTAAAGTGTGCTTAATATGTAGCATCCAGGTGGGCCTGGGTGGCTCAGTTGGTTACTTGTCTGCCTTCAACTCAGGTCATGATCCTAGGGTCCTGGGATCAAGTCCCACATTAGGCTTCTTGCTCAGTGGGAAGTCTGTTTCTCTGCTGCTCCCCCTCTTATTTTCTCTCTGACAAATAAAATCTTTTAGAAAAAATATGTAACATTCATTAAGTATAGTTAATTCAGGCAGTAGCCCCCTTGAGATGGAATGAAATCTAGGTATGAATATAGTATAGGTAGCATAAGAACATTTTAGAACTTCTGTTACTGAATAGAAAGAGAACACTTAGGTAAGATACCTATTTTGGCCTCAAGTCTATTAACCTTAATCTTACTAATTGGCAGTAACTGATTTCCACGCAGTAACTAACTGATTTTCACGTAGTAATTTTCTCCCCGTGACTTCTAATGAGGGTATTCTAGAATCTTGAAACCATGGCCTTGGCAAAAATGAAAGAAAAAATACCATTTTTGAAGAATGACTCTCAACACAGTCTTGTTTCAGTTAAAAAGTAGAAATGTAAACCGTTGCACTGAAAATTTGTAAAAATAACAGTACCAGTGTTACTGGTATGGAGCGTGTATTATATTGGCAACTTTTACTCAATTTGACTTGGTTTATGCTTCAGCTTGAAAGCTGCTCATACATTCTCTTCTTGCCAAAGCACTGGATTTTTGTAAGTTGGCCTGAAAAACATATTTGTCTACGCTTTGTTGGTAAATTGCCTACTTTTTAAAGAGGCATAATAGTTTTTATTTTCCGAATGTTGATTAGAAGCAGAAAGTGAGGGGCATTGTACTATTAACCAAGGATAATTGTACTAATTATTAACTTATCCAATAGGTTTGAACTTCAAACTTCCTAAGTCATTATAAGTTTATACTCTAAGTTTATAGAGTGCTAGAGTAGAGATTGATTGAAGTATTGGAAAATAATTTGGAAACTCAAATGTACATTTGCATTTTATAAATTTGCAGTTGAAATTAGAACCATCTTCTACAAAAACAAAGAGTGAAATGCCTTTGGAAGAGGAAAAGTCTACTGATTTCGTGTTTATACCTCCAGAAGGAAAAGAAGCAAAGGAAAGAATACTAACAGAACATCAGAAAGAAGTACTCAAAACAAAGAGGTTTGTAGCCTTTTATCGTGAATTGGGTGTTCTGTACTCACATTTAGATTTCATGCAGTATAACTGTAACTTTGTGTTTAGAACTGAAATACTAGGTATATATATATTTTAATATATATTTTAAGGCCAAAAAGATATGCCGTACATGGCTGCATTTCATAATAAAAATGTTTATTTAGTAACATACTACATGTTTATGCCTTCATAGCTGACTCCTTAATGGAGGTAGTGTTGGAAAAAATCAAAAATGATTTTGAGGAAAATAAATATCTAAGCCTTAATTTTACATTGTTCTTAAAAGATAAGTAGATGTACAAATCTAAGTTTAATTTCTAATTATAGGAATATCACATTTTGAAGTTATTTATGTAAGCTCTTTTTCAGATATGATATTCCTGTCATGTATAATAATCTGGATGTTTCACAAGACACTTTGTTTTCTCAGTATACCCAGGAAGAGTCCATGTAAGTATGGAAGCTGTTGAAGTAACTGACTTTCTAATTTTTAATTAAAAACAGTATTTTAATTTATACATTTTTATTTCAGGGAAATTCCTCCTTTAACTGAAAAATCAACGGAAGATTCCAAGGTGATATATAAGGTATATTTGGGGGTTTTTAGAACATTATTCCATTATGAAGTGTCTTGTGTTAATTTTAAGATATATTGCATAATCTCATAACTCTAACTGATACACTTTAGCAAAATTGTAGTTATTGTGTTTGTGGATGTATGTGAATGTATCTGTGTTTAAAATAAATGGTTTTTTGCTTTATTAAGTATTTATAATTAGAAACACAAATTAATGGGCATCTGTCACCACCTTTGGAATATTTACAAAATACTGAAAATCAGGGCGCCTGGGTGGCTCAGTTGGTTGAGCAACTGCCTTCGGCTCAGGTCATGATCCCGGAGTACCAGGATCGAGTCCCACATTGGGCTCCCAGCTCCATGGGGAGTCTGCTTCTCCCTTTGACCTTCTCCCTTCTCATGCTCTCTTTCACTCACTCTCTCAAATTTATAAAATCTTTAAAAAAAAAATACTGAAAGTCAGTGATGTGCCTTTTGAATTCCAAAAGTTTGGGACTTGTTTGTTGCCTAACCTATATACATGTGTACGTTTCTATGCAGGAGGAACAAACGGAGAGGGACATTGTTACTCCTCAGGATGTCACAGAAAACCGTGGTATGGATGAACATCTTGAAAAGGCTTCTCTTTCAGATAATGAGCGTGGTTCTAATGATGAAACCAGTCCAGAAGTACCGAGCAGTAATAATGACTCCAGAAAGAATGCTTTAATTTCATCAAAGAAAACAACTGAATATTCATCTAGTGCAGAAAATACTTCTGGTGTCAACATTAGCTCAGTTTCTAATGCCATCATTTCTGGAATTCTCCCACAGCCTACAAGTCGGAGGCAAACCTTTATTACTTTGGAGAAGTTTGATGGTTCAGAAAACAGACCTTTTAGTCCGTCTGCCTTAAATAATATGTCATCAACTGTTACAGTGAAAAATAACCAGGAAGTCATGGGTAAAATAGATAACCCACCAAAAGCAAAGAAAAGAGAAATGGCTCTTGCAAAATCTGATGCTGAAAAAATAGCACATGGAATTAAGAGATCAAGCCGAAGGTCAAGTAAAGCTGAACAAACAGGAAACAAAAGGTCTAAGCTCTTAATGAGATCTGATCTGGAGAAAAATACTCAGGAATCTATTGATGGCACAGTAGTCTTAGAAAATAACCCACCTGATTTGCTTAATCAAACAGAATGTGTGTTAGATAATCAGGCTCATCTCTCTGAATCTACAATGGAGGATGAGGATACAATGCTTAAACCAACAATAGAAAATGCGGTATTACTAGAAAACAGTGCTGTAGAAGAGAAAACATTAGGAATCAATTTGGAATCCAAAGAAAATACACCCCCAGCTATAATACCAGCAGATCAAATGGTAGATGAGGATAGTCCTGTTCAGATAACTCCAAATCAGAAAACGCTTAGACGATCCTCAAGACGACGTTCAGAAATAGCAGAGCCTACCCCTGAGAGCCAAGAGAAAGAAAATAATCATCAAAAAAAAGACAGACGTAAGGAAGAAGAAAAGACCCTTCAGAAAAGTCCATTGCATGTAAAAGATGATGTGTTACCTAAGCAAAAACTGATTTCTGAACAAACTCTACAAGAAAATTTAATTGATAAAGGGAATAATTTACACGAGAAGACTTTTGGGGAAACTAGCACTACTTCTGAAATTGATGAAAGTAAAAAAAAGCTAGACCTTGAGAATATTAAGTCTGAGGGAGACAGTGCCCAGGACATTGTAGATAAGTCCTCTGAAAAACCAGTAAGTGGACGAACACGCTATCAGACAAGAAGAGCATCCCAGGGTTTACTTTCCAGCATTGAAAACTCAGAATCTGATAGTTCTGAGGCAAAAGAAGAAAGTTCTAAAAAGAAGAGATCTGGAAAGTGGAAAAGCAAAAGCAGTGATAGCGTTGACACTGAAGACCAAGAGGAGAAAGTGATAAAACAGGAATGTGTAAATGTTGAAAACCAGACACTTGATTACAAAGCAAATTCTGAAGTGGGGAGAGACCTAAAATCTCAGATTTGTGAACAAAAAGATGAGAATACTATTGTAACTCCTAAAGATTCTACAGTTTCTTCAGATGTATTACAGGTTTCTGATGATGTGTCAACTGCTTATGAGGGAAAAAGTAAAACCAACAAATGTACAGAACATTCCTTTTCAGACCCTTCTGTGCCAGATTCAAACCTAAGGACTAGAAATGCCAGCAAGAGATTACAAAAACGAGATTCTATAGATAATAACAACATGGGAGAATCCTCAAAAATAGGGACATCAGACATTTCCTTGCTTTCTGAAAAAACTTTCCAAATACTTGAATGCCAACATAAGAGAAGTAGGAGGGTAAGAAGATCTAAAGGTTGTGATTGCTGTGGGGAAAAATCTCAACCTCAGGAAAAGTCGTTCATTGGGTTAAAGAGTACAGAAAATTATGATGTAAAAGTCATTGAAACAAAAAAGATAGATGTGCATACACCTGTAACTGTATCAGAGACTTCTAAAGCTAATCTGTGCTCTGAGGTAAAACTTTTGGATGAACATAGTTGTGTGAATTTTCATTTGGGACTCAAGGAGGAGAATGATGCTGTTAATGATTCGTTAATTATATCTGAAAGTGAGTTGAAAGAAAATACTATACAAAACCCTCTTCCTTCTGGAGTAGTAAATTTTGAAGAAGAAACTTGTGATATGGATTCTGAAGAAGCAACACCTCTTGAGAGCCAAGAGCCATCCAATAAAAAATGTAAAACTGTTAGCCCATGTTTAGGTGATTCTAAAAATAATTCACTGGAATGTTCTACTTTGGAGCCCAAAGAAGAAAAGTCAGAGGCTGTCTTGGAAAAGGAACTGAGTATAGAGAACATTGTCAATGTTGAAACAGATGCATGTAAAGCTAATGCAAAATTCAATCCAGAAATAGAAGCTATTGAATTGGGTGTAGAAATTGATAAATCTGAAGCTAGCTTTTCTGAACAAAAGAGTACCGAAACTGGTATTAGTGAAGAAGAAGTAATGGAGATAAATAGTGACAGAAGTGATGAATCTGATGCAGAGGCAGCTGAGAAACTGAAGGCTGAAGAAGCAGTAACTGAAGAATTTAATTCTGTTGTTGATCATTATGATAATACCACAGAAATGAGTGCTCTGGTAGAGATACCTGAACAAACAGCAGTTGGAGAATTAGATGAAAGAAGTCACGAATCTGGTCCAGGCTCATCTGAAGGAGTGAATGCTGAAATGGAAACTTGTGAAGAGACAATGATTGGTGAGGTGAGCGCTGAAGCTGACCAAATCAATGAAACAGAAGGCCAGGACTCTACTACCAGAATCTCTACCAAGCCTGTACAAGCTGAATCAGAGACATCAAGTATGGAAGTCAGCAGTTTTGTTCTCACCACACTTGGGATGAGCACTGAAGAAGGAAAAGTTGACTCTAATGAAACTGAAACAAAAAATGAACTTTGTAAGTCTGAAGAAACAATATCAGTTGACAATCAAATGGTGGGAAATGATGAAATTCTACAGGAAGCTCACCATACTTCAGAGAAAGTGGAGGACACATCACAGTCTCTGACATCTGAAACAGCCATCTCTGAACTAATAACAGAAGACAATAATGCATCTCCTCAAAAATTAAGGGAACTAGATCCTTTACTTGTATCAGCAAATGGCAGTCCTAGTGGCATGCAGACACGCTGTGTCTGGTCTCCTTTGGCTTCTCCATCAACCAGCATTTTAAAGAGAGGACTAAAAAGACCTCAGGAAGATGAGATATCGTCACCTGTTCACAAGGTAGGGGACTTGAGGCTGAATATTATTTAGCCCATGTTTAATTGAGTATTTGGCAGTACAGTGGTTCCTGGTGAATGACAGAATGTTAGACTGATAGGACCACTCATTTTGAATAATTAACCACAGTGACCAGGGAAACGGGCAGGTAGAAAAAAGAGTGTTGATAAAAGGAAACTGAAGGCCGTATATATTCCTTTACTTTAGGACACTAAAGATGTTCAACCATATACATTATTCACCTTTTGCAGAATTGGTGAGGATCTCTTGTGGGTTTTTAGGTTTTGGTTTTTTTGCTCATAATGTAAGGAGACATTTAGAAACTGATAAAGTAGCTTTAGTTAGCACTCACTTTGTGCTAGGACATTATGTAGTCTGTTTCCCATTTAAGTTTTCATATAAATTCTTACTTCCAGACCTTATCTAATGAAAAAAATCTCAGGCTGTGCCTTTATCAGTTTCTGGATGTGATTTCATTTATTATTTTATTTCCCCATCTTCACTAAACTGACTCCTTTTGTTTGTATTTGCTTTAGCTCTTGACCCTATAACTTGGACATAATTTGTTGAATGAATAAGTTAAAAAAGTAAAAGTTACATATGCTTACATAGCTCAGCTTGTCCTCTACTTAGTAAAGGAGATGTTCTGAAAAGGTTATGTGAGCATTCTCTACCTATGAAATTGAACCTGCCATTTAATGTGGAATACATGTGTTTATATATACAGACATACATTAGAAATTGAAGGTAGACTTAATCTTGCCTTTGGCAAGCACATTGTGAAGACTTCCTCAAGATATACCAAAAATTCTTACACTGAGAATTGAGGTTTTGGCTTTGTTTTGCTTTGCTTTTATATTGAAGCTCTTTTTTTTTTTTAAGTAACTTAAGTGAAGTCTTTGAAAAGTATGAAGATAGAATGCATTGGGATTGATGTCTTCAGTATATTTTATTTTCCTTCAGTATATTTTAGATTTTTAAAAAGTTAACTAATCATGTTTTGTGTGATAGTACCTCAGATTTAATTTTTATTTAGGTAACAGTAAGACATAGTTTTCTATAGCAGATATGTACGGAATCTGCCCACTCTTGGGAGTCAAGACCAGGAGGCATTTATATACATGGTTAGTGGTTATGCCTTATTGCATATTTATTTATTGCATATTATATCAAATAGCTGAATGAATGAAAGCATCGTAAGACTTTAGAAGAGGCTAAAATGAAAAATTGCCACCCAGTTGCTATGACTCTGGGACCCTCTAAAGAGTTTAGAACAGAGGTTAGAAAGGTACACCAGAAGTCGGTTAGTACTATTTCTGCCTCTTTACCTTGTATTTTTAAGTCACTGCAGTAAGCCCACAAGATTAGTATAATTGGATGATACAGTTTCAGCTGCTACGTGTAATTTCATTTTTCTGCCACTGTCCCTGTTTCAGTCTTTGTTGGTATATTATGTAGAGACCATTTAGAACATGGATAATTGGAATAATTGGAATGACCTGTATTACCTGTGAAAGCAGCCATTAGGAAGAAATACAGCTATGTACATTGGGCTTCTAATGAAGTAAATTAAGCTTCTAAACCTACATTCTATTTTGGGGGACCTTAATAGTGAGAATTTATGGTGTGGTTTTTGTTTTTTGTTTTTGTTTTTGTTTTTTAACTTTAACTTTGTAAATAAAAGCATGGCCTGTGTTTTCAGGTTCGCCGGGTCTCCTTTGCAGATCCAATATACCAAGCAGGATTGGCAGATGACATTGATAGGCGATGCTCTATTGTTAGGTCCCATTCTTCAAATAATTCTCCCATAATAAAAAGTGTTAAAACTTCACCTACTGCACAATCTAAGGTAAGCTGTGAGCTTTAAAATACACATACATGAATGCAGGTACCAAATTGCGTAGTGTAGTTTATCTTAAAACTAATAAAGAACAAGATGTCTTTGGTTTGGATACATTGTTTTGTCTGCAACATGGTAAACAAACATGAAGAGGTGGGAAGAGTCAGTGATAATCCAGTAATTGGTTAGGTAATAGTTTATTACATTTTACATTTTCTCAAAATTTTAGGAAATTACCGCACTCTAAGTAATGAAAGTAGAGTTATAATATTATAGTTTTCTAGGGTTCTGAGTTTTTTTTTTCTCTCCTTTCTTCTGTCTAGCATAATGCCACTTCAATCAAAGGATTTCTGTCCCCAGGATCACGTAGCCCTAAGTTTAAGAGCTCAAAGAAGTGTTTAGTAAGAAGTGCTTTAGTTTTCATGTAACTTTATATTTTCATGTTCAGTCAGGTGACCTCTATGTAACGATTTTGAAATTTATTCTAAGATTACAGAAATGGCTAAAGAATCTATGCCAGGTCCAACAGAAAGTGTTTACCCAGCTTTGGTGAACTGTGTGGCTCCAGTTGATATCATTTTACCTCAGATTACCTCAAACATGTGGTAAGTAGTTACTTGTGCTGGTTTATACTTAAAGATGCCAGCTGTTTAAGAGGAATATTTAAGTGATCGAGATTCTTATATTTAGAATTGACCATACATGCACTTTCACACATTTTGTTTTAGAAATATAAATTAATGTGGGAAGATGGGACAGGTAAGGCAATAAGAGAAACATCTACCATAATACAGTAATGGCTAAGATAATTAAATGTATGTGTAATATTTGTCAGATGCTGTGCTGAACTCTTTGCATATGTTCTCTTATTTAATGCTAATCACAGATCCCATAAGGAGTATAATTATTATTTCTACTTTACCAGTTGAAGTTTACAAAGATTACTCCACCAAAGTCATGAGGCCATTAAGTCATAATGTAAGTGAAGTCTGAGACACAAATTGGGCTTTGTCTCTTCCCAGCATTATTGCTTAAGCCAAACAAACACATCAAATTCAAATTTTGTTTTAAATTAAAGGTATATGTGCCTGCCCTCAGAGTGGGCTAGGTGAGCCTGTATAAAATTCAGTTATGACTGAGCATAAATCAGGAAATCTAGCTGGATAGGCCCTCACAAATAGAACAAATGTGAAAGTAGTTGATGACATTTTTCCTTTTTTTCTTAATCTCTTCAGGGCAAGAGGACTGGGACAGCTCATTAGAGCTAAGAATATAAAAACGATTGGTGATTTGAGTACTCTTACAGCATCTGAAATAAAAACTCTTCCTATCCGTTCTCCAAAAGTGTCCAATGTAAAAAAGGCTCTTAGAATCTATCATGAGCAGCAGGTAAACTTAGATGTTATAAATCATGTGTAGATAAATGATCCCTCAGTAGCAATTACAGAAGTTGGTAGTCTTGCTTAAAAACTCATTTTATGCCCCCTCCACCTCCCCCCCCACCCCGCCCCAGTCAGGATTAACTTAAAACATCACTTTATAATTTCACAGAGAGGTTTGCTTCTTGGTTTTGTCTGGTTTTGTGTAATGCATCTCTTTATGCTTTGAGTTCTCTTCTCCTATCCCCTTGTCTCATTCATTTCCACCAAATTGGTGATTGGTTCCATGGCTGCTTTTCCTAAAACCTAGAGGTTCAAATCTAAACATTCTAATAAAAATCTTTCAAAATTGTATTTAACAGTATTTCTCTTTTGATGTCCAACACAACTGTAACTAATTTTTCTTGTTTACCAACTTTTTGCACATAAATATTTTAGCCCATAGACATTTTTCAAGATTCTGATAGAAGCCAAGATTCTCCACTCCCTAACCCTCAATAAAAATACAGATGGAAAACTCATTATTTCAGAAGGAGTCGCACTGTTCTGAAACCTCTGCAGAGAACTTTTATGTGTTCACTGAAACTACACAAAATTGTGAATAAATGAGAACAGGTTATGTTAAAGCTTGAAAACCAGTGTTTACATTAGAATTTCTGAGACTGGAGTTAGCTAACTACTGAAGACTTCTGCTGTTTTCTTAAAAGTCTTTGATTTAAAAATTATTAAGTATTTGTAATCCTTAAAAACTTCTAAGAGACCCAAAGATTATATTAGTAATTTTCAGTCTCATAGAATTGTCTGCTGTGGACCTTTCATAAAAGTGGGATTATATGAGCCGTGGTCTTTTGTGATTGACTTCTTTGAGCATAATGTTTTCAAGGTTCATGTGTATTAGTACTTCATTCCTCTTTATGGCTAAATAATACCCCTTACATGAATGTACAACATATAGGTCATCCATCAATTGCTTAACATTTAGGTTGTTTTTACCTTTTGCTCTTATGTACACTCATAAATTTTTGTGTGGATGTGTTACTCTTTCTCTTGGGTGTCTACACAGGAGTCTAATTGATGGACCCATCAATATGGTAACTATAACATTCTGAAACTAGTATCTTCTCAGTCACTAATCTGTATGCCTAGGGACACCTTTCAAAATTGTATTGTTCTTTTATTTTTATTTATTTATTTAAAGATTTTATTAATTTATTTGACAGAGATCACACGTAGGTGGGGGTGGGGGATGGAGCAGGCTCCCTGCTGAGCAGGGAGAGACCAATGCAGAGCTTGATTCCAGGACCCTGAGATCATGACCTGAGCTGAAGGCAGAGGTTTAACCCACTGAGCCACCCAGGCACCCCAAAAGTTGTATTCTTTTTTTAAAAGTCCATATGTTTTTTAAGTTTGGGAATAATCTGCCTTGGATTTTCTTTTCTTATGCTGCTAAACTTGGGAAATACAGTGTAATTTTTTTGGCTACCTGGCTATTTCTTGAGAAGCCCATTAAATATTAGAGATACTTAACCAGCTTTTTGAAAAAACTGAAAAACACTTTATAATCCCATTTTTTTGTGTCACTAGTACAACATAGTTTCTTAGCAAGATTTGCTAAGCTAATAGTCGTATGATGGGCTGGGAAACATGTCAGATTCTTTTCCAGTGGTGGTGGTGTTGGTCCTTTTAAAAGCAACTTTCAGTTTTTTCGTTTTGTTTTTGTTTTACTGGCCTGTGTGTAATCCAGGTAAAATCTCGGGGACTAGAGGAGATTCCAGTTTTTGATATTTCTGAAAAACCAGTAAATGGAATACAAACTAAATCTCTCCCTTCTGATGAAGAAAGACTTGCCTCAGGTATGTTTTAGCAAAGCAGGACAATTTTATTTACAGCGTCAGTTGACTTTGAATATATGCTTCTAGTTTTAATTTGACCATGCTCTGTTAATTTGACGAGGTTTTTGGTTTTTGGGGGGTTTTTTGGTGCCAGTGGCCAAGTGCATGAAAAAGTAGCTGATACTGATTCCAACTATGTCTAGTTGTTTTTCTCGAACTGTCAACCGCTACTCAAGGATATAAACTAAATAGTGTGTTTCAGTTATGCTGTTAATAAAAATGAAGTAGACTGGCTCTTTCTTCAGTCGGACTGAATAAGTTATGGTGTGGAGTCTTCTGTTGCCTTGTTCTCTTGAGGAAGAACAGTACCTCAGCCTGCGCTCTCAACTTAAATCTTAGGCACTTAAACTTTTTATTAACTTAAAAGGAAATATGTACAACTTAAGTTTTATCTGGAATAAATTAATTGTGCTTTTTTTCTTTCAGATTTAATTGATCCTGTTGCTTTGGAAACTCCATTACCTAAAAATCTTGTGGCACAGATCAGTGCACTTGCTCTTCAACTAGATTCAGAAGATCTCCATAATTATTCAGGAAGCCAGCTGTTTGAAATGCATGAGAAACTTGGTAGCATGGCAAACTCTATAATAAAAAATTTGCAGTCACGTTGGAGGTCACCAACCCATGAAAATTCTGTTTAGTATTTTAAGAGAAAATTGAACTTTTTTTCCCCCCAACATCACTGGATTTGTTGATTATAAAATAAGTTCTGAAATATAGCACAGTTTCAGACTGAAAGTTTGCAAAGTTGATAGCATTTCAAACCCTGAAGGGCTGTGACTTATGTAAGTTCAATTTTGTAGGTTAATTGTGTACGATTTTTGTTCATACAGTATTTTCTTGGCTGCTATGCATAGTTTTTCAAAAATTTTAAATATCTTACTGAAATGTGGAAGCAAAAACTAGAAACA
Source organism: Enhydra lutris kenyoni (assembly GCF_002288905.1). NCBI lineage: Eukaryota > Metazoa > Chordata > Mammalia > Carnivora > Mustelidae > Enhydra > Enhydra lutris. The sequence goes on from NW_019154085.1 coordinate 50,069,508, forward strand.
AAAGCAGTTTATTGCACACATCTTAAACTCCTACATATTCTGATGAAACATTCATGAAAAATACCTTATTTTAAGTAAGTAAAATTTAACATTTCTATTTGAATTTTTTCCTGAACTGATAACGGTGTTTGTACTTGATTTTTTTTTTTTTTTTAATTTATATTTGTTGTGCCTGAGGTTTAAGAAATTTGTTCTCAGTAGAAAACCTTAAATGAGATGCAAAAGAATTGGAACCTTTTTTTCCACAGATGTCAACTTTGGACAGCTTCCAAGAAAAATACCAAAAGCTGCAACTTCTGGGGTTAAAATAAGCCGAACTTACTAAGATGCCGTTCACTTGCATTAGCAAATATTTATGCAGCAGCATTTGCTTGTGAAAATTTAGTCGTATGAGACACACTTATTTTAAAATGCACGACTATTTGTACATTATGTATAGATTACAGTGTTTTTAATTTATAAATTTCAGCCTTTGTTAATGGCATGAATTTTTCTGCAGCTACTTGTGAATACCTTTGTTTAATAGAAACCTATTTTGTATATATTAAACACTGAGATAGCAGTGTGGACCGTGGAAGTGCTGTGTGGGCTTGCTGCGGATGTTTGTAGGATTCTGTATCTACAGAAACAGATAGTTTTGTACTTAGTAAAAACACGAGTTTTTATTTTCTAAAGTAACCAGAAGGAGTTAAACTTTCAGAAATGAGAAAGTATTATATGAAGACTTCGCTATTCATACCACTCCCTCCCCCACCTTTTTTTTGTTTGCAAGGAGGGTATCTGCCACTAGAAAGCTTCATTACATTTCTTTTTAAAGTGGAGAGTTAGTGTGACTATTTTTGTTACAACTTGGGCTAAATGATATCTAGGATTTATCTGTTCTTTTCACCTACACGTAAAGCAAACTTGGAAGAAATCTGAAATTGAAATTGTTCTTTTGAAATATGTATGTTTGCCTAGTTTAAAAAAAAAAAGGTGTATATAATTAAAACATTTGTAAATTTTACCGACTAGTATTAGTGCCTGACTTCCCATATTTGTTTTGTCTCTTTACAGTGAGAATATTTCCTTTGTTCTGATTAGAATGAGTGAATGACCTTCACAGTTTCATACTTTATTCAGAACTAACCAGCTTGAAAAGGCACACATTCTTTTAGCAAGTTACAGAAAGTTTAATTCTTGTGCTTAGTTAGTTCCTATATTCAGAAGGGGACCACCTGCCAGCCAGAAAAGTTGGTGTCTTTTTTGTAATTATAAATCCATCATTACAAATACTTTGGGAGTAGAAGTTTCATAGTCCTACACCAAGGTTGGGTTTAAAGGAAATTCTGGGACTGTAAAACTGAGGATTGTAAGCTTGACAAAATAAGTAAAAATAGAAACTTTTTGACAGACTTATAATTGTGGTTTATATTGCCTCCCATTTCCCAAATTATATTTTATACTAAAGAGGCACATAAATTTTTAGTTAACAGGTGTAAGAAGGAGTATGTATATGTGTTTGTATGGAGTCAAAATTGGCTTATCTCATGACTGCATCTTAAGGTTTGTGTAAACTAGGTGGTGAAACGGAAGTTCTTGAGAACTTCGAACAGTATAGGAGAAAAGTGATAAACATTTACTTAAATCACTGAATTTGATACAAGCACAAGCATGTATTTTCAGATACTGTGATTGAACAAGGATCTGTTTAAAAATGTTACTTGAAGGCAGAAACCAGTTTGCTAAATCTTCATTGTTGATACAGTTAAGCGTATATTTGAGGCACCTTATTTTTAATACGCTTGCCTTAAATTTTTACCTGGATAATTCGTAAATAGCAAAAACTGTTAATTCTCCTTGATCAGTTTCAGTATGTTGTTTATTAAAATTAAATCAGTTTTTCAGTATTTTCTAAGGGTTAATTAAAAAATAGCAAATATTAATAACACTCAAATGTGATTTCTTATTTTAGGCATTTATAAAAAGAATCTGGCTGCTTATAGAAAGCAGCACGGTATAACTTCTCATGTTCCAAAATGGACTTCATGTGGTGGATTTAAATTTTCAGTATTGCACGGAGCCCATTGTCAAAGGTGTTACATTTGAACAAGTTTGAAAGCCATTGTTGAATGGTGTGGAGCTTTTGCTCAAATTCCATATGGTGTAGGATGAATCAGGTTTAGTGATAATGTTATCGGATAATATAGTCAAAAATAAGATTTAAATCTGAATGTGATAGTTTCTGGCATTGCTCGTGGATTCTTTATAGCCTGAAAATAGTTAGGGATTCTGTTATATATTAAGAATCATAAAAATGTCAAGGAAATTGGATTATATCTTCCCTAAAATAAAAGTGGCAGGGAAAGAAGCAAAATTAGGGGAAAATGGGAGGGGTGTGGGTAAAATGCACAATTAGAGGTTTTTTTTTTTTTAAGACAAAGGAATGACAGTAATTAAAAATACGTGCCATTAAAAACCTTTGTTGGAATTTAACAGAAAATGTGAGCTTATTAAAGCGTTCACATTTTAACCTTAATGTCATTCTTCCCAACTTTATAATCCAGTAAGAAGGGTGTAGTTTCCATCTCATATTCTTCATTACTGATTTTCAGGGAGATAATTTGCAGCTAGGCTAGAAGGCCATAAAATAGCAGTTACTGACAGTATTAGGCTAAGACTTTGGTCGGGAAGAGGGAGCTGTTCGCTCATTAGCACAGTGCCTATCTATTTAATCCCTAAGCCATCAGGAAGGTCTTAGACATTATTTACAAGTGTTAGTTAAGTTTTGACTTTCAACACAGTGCTTCTCAAACTTGTCTGTATGTAAGAATGCAGATTCTGATTCAGCAGGTCTGGGAATAGGGCCTGATAGTTTAGTTTATCTCTAAAAGCTCCCACATGACCCGTACAAATGCTGATGTCTGTGGGTTGCGTTTGTGGTGGTTAGGCCAGGAAGCTTCAGGCTGTGAGTTAGGTGATAACATAAGTGGCTTTAAGCCTCAGGAATTACTGCCACAAAAGATAAGATTTAGTGTTTGTTTTTTTTTTTTAAACAGCTTTTTTCAGGTTTATGATTGGGGGTGCAGACTGGTCTTGAAGGCTTCAAATTAAAGTTCAAAAGTTTTTTAAGAATTAAAAGTAGAATTTTGCCTCATTTGGAGCCTTTTTTAGATAGGAAAATTCATGGTTTGGGGAGGAAGATTTATGTTTTTAAATAGGCAGACAGTTATGTATTTCATGTTATAAAGAACCTAACTAAACAAATGGACAGTGTGAGCCTTTTCTCATGAGTAGTGTAAGTGGATTATGTTCTCATTTTTTTAAATATAAAAGTAAATTTCAGATTTAGAAATACATTTAGTCTCTAAATAAATCTTGCCTTCTGAGTTATGGGGCTTCACTATTTTACTAATAAACATTGAAAACTGACTACCTAACTAAGATTAACTTGGCAGTAAAGTTAGCAGTACCAAAATAAGCCCTGACAGATATGACTTGTCATTTTAGTTAAAGACTTCTGGTTACTTTGCTGTTACATTGTTGAAATTTTCCATTACATCCTAAAATGGTGTTTGAAAGACAGTTGAATAATTTTTCTAAAAGTGAGTTTTTCTTGGCATTCAGTTCTATTTCCCTCGTGTATTTTAAGTATTTTTTTCATAAGAATTGTACTCATTCAGAGCACTTAAGAAAATGTAGCCAGAAGTTAAGTAGTGGGATTTTTAATTGATTTATCAAAATTTGTTGAGTGCTTGATTTATAAAACAAATCTGGGCTTTGGTTTGTGATGGGCCAACATGATATGTTTATCATATACCAGGCTTTGTTTGTTGCTTTTTGAAAGTATTAAAATCTGAGTCATTAGGGTTTGAAATCTGTAGCTTTTTAATAGAATAGTAGTCTAACAGAATTGAATGTTCACTCATTTCTTGGAATAGAATGTTAAACTTTATATCGTGGTCTTAACCATTTTTTTCTTTATATACCAAGCCAAAAAACAGTGAAAACCAAACATGAAGTGCCAAGCTGTAAATGCTTACTCTCCTGAAGTATACCTTAGAAGAAAAGATAATCTCTTCTTTTACCTGAGAATATAAGATTGAAGGCAGTATTTTAAATGGATAGCACATGGAATAAAATTAAAAAGGTAGCTTTTTAGTATAGGTACAGTCATATATACTTTGAAAATAGCTGGTAGTTATCCTGTATGTAAGTACTGTAGATAAGTACCAGAACTGATACTGATAAATACCCTGAATAATTATTTAAAATACACGTTATTTACAGGTCACCTGTCTGGCTCAGTTGCTGGTGGAGCATGCAACTCTTAATTTTGGGATTTTGAGTTCAAGCCCCACGTTGGGGGTAGAAATTGCTTAAAAATAAAATCTTTTTAAAAAATAAAAAACACGTTATTTAATATCCTGCCCCCCAAAGAGGAGTAAAGTAAATAACTCCCAATAATGGAATTATTTCTTACATGAATAAATTGCATATAACTAGAAAGTTCACCTTCAAAATAAAGTCATGGAATGAAATATAGTGTAATAGCTATTTTGATATTTAATTGAATAATTAGCAAGTATCTAAATACATTTTTATTTTTGTAGAATGAGAATTTTCTAGGGAATGAAGAACAATGAATTTTGAGTATAGAAACTGAAATATGGCATGGCAATCTTAACCTAGTATGTTGTTATGAACAGGTTGAAAAACTACAGCCTGCCACCTGTTTTTTTATCCATCCTCTGAGGTAGGAATGGTTTTTACATTTTCTAAAAGGTTGAAAAAATTCAGAAGTAATATTTTGTGACACATGGAAAGATGAAATTAAAATTCCAGTGGAGGTAATAAGATTTTACTGGGACACAGCTGTGTTTACGTAGTATCTTTGGCTGCTCTCCTGTTGAAGTAGCAGATTGGAATCGTGTGACAGGCTGTATGGCCTGTTAACACCTAACATTCACATTTATTTGATCCCTTTGTGTAAAGTTTGCTGATCCCTGTTACAAAGGGTAGGTTCGTTCATATGTGGCCTGTAAATCCAGTTGGTCATTTGCTTCTAGATGGCAGACGGGGCTCCTGCTTCCTTAAGTCCTAAATTTCTATTGCTGTTACTTAGATTTTACTTCTACAAAAATGTGTTCCCATGATTGCATTTATATCTTAACTGTATTGCTCAAATACACATATACTAGGAGAAACTAGTACTTTTTAGGTACACTTTTTTTCTCCTATTTAATCTCAAATGACAGTAACGTGTTTACTATGGATGTTAAGGGACACTGATGTGTGAGGGAAAGGCATCTAGCACTGGGTGGTTCTGTCAGACCTGTGAAATCAGTTGGGAGTTGACGGAGTTTGCTTTCTGTGTTGGTGGGGAATCCGTTGCTTTCAATCTGTCTTAACACTACCTCCTGTGGATAGACTTGACTAAATGCACTTAGAAAAGGCTGAGAGAAGCCAAATCAGTCATTTATTAGCCCTGCAATATTTTTGTTCCCACCACTTGATGAACTCTGAGAGCTTTGTTGTACATTCAAAGTGTTTATATTTGATAAGTCAAATGTTTTAAGTTGAAATTTCACAGAAGTACCTGTTCATTAGTTAATTGCACTAGCCTTTGAGAACTAAGGATGTGGTCAGTATGTGTGTAATGCTTTATACAGTGATTTAAGCAGGTAGACCAATACCAAAAGTGTATTTTTAGGTTCATTGTGATTGGGTTGAGGGAGGGAGAATCTGTCTGATCCACAGTAAAACTTTCATGATCTATTGAGAGTTAACTGTTACCACTTGCCAATTGAGACTGGATATTGAAACATTTTTAAAGAGATGCACTTTAATCTTAAATAAAACTATAAAAACTAAACAATTCTGGCACTGTTTTTGTTTGTTTGGTTTGGCTTTGAGTTGAGTAAGATGAGCATAATCTACATACCAACATAGTGAACACCATGACCCTCCACAGACACATGAGCCATTCCTAGTTTATCACCCGTTTTAGCTATAGAAGAGGTTCTATTGTATTCGTAGTTTCTGGGTTCCACACGCTTGTAGATCCATACATCCGAATTAAAAATGAAATAGAGGGCGCCTGGGTGGCTCAGTGGGTTGAGCCGCTGCCTTCGGCTCAGGTCATGGTCTCGGGGTCCTGGGATCGAGTCCCGCGTCGGGCTCTCTGCTCAGCAGGGAGCCTGCTTCCCTCTCTCTCTCTCTCTCTCTGCCTGCCTCTCTGTCTACTTGTGGTCTCTCTCTGTCAAATAAATAAAAAATCTTTAAAAAAAATAAAATAAAATAAAAATGAAATAGACTTAATGAAGTTGAAGAATACTGCAGCAAAGAGCCACAAACCAAGTGTTAACAGAAATTTATTGTTCCACAGTTCTGGAGGCTGGAAGCCTGAGACAAGTTGTTCACAGGATCGGTGTTTTAAAACGGCTGTGAGGAAGATCCATGCTTCTCCCCTAGCTTCTGGTGCTTTGCTAGCAATTTTTTACTTTGTTGGCATGTAGAAGCTTCACTCCAGTCTCTGCTTTCAGCTTCTCCTGGTGTTCTCTGTATTTGTCCAGACTTCTATTTATTTTATTTATGTAAAGATTTTATTTATTTGACAGGGAACACAAGCAGGGGGGTGGGAGAGGGAGAAGCAGGCTTCCCGCTGAGCAGGGAGCTCGATGTGGGGCTTGATCCCAGGACCCTGAGATCATGACCCAAGCCGAAGGCAGACGCTTAATGACTGAGCCACCCAGGCGCCCCCAGACTTCTTTTTATAGATACTAGTTGTATTGGCTTTGGGCTCATCCTAATGACCTCATTTTAACTAATAACTTAGGCAGTGTCACATTCTGAGGCACGGGGTGGTGGGATGGTGGTGGGATGGTGGTTAGGGCTTGTGGGGACCTGAAGAACCAATAATAAGAATTTCCCAAAAGTAGCATCGGATAGTACCATGAACACTAGTCATGACTAGTCATGGAGGGACCTGGGCTGAAGTTCTGACTCTGACTCCAATATAACTCAGTTGCAAATTGATCTCTTTTATAACCTTTTGCAGATGGTACGAACAGCTAGTCACGGAGGATTTTGCAGCGGTAGGTCGTTTAAGTGTGTGGTAGTGGATTATTTGTACAAAGGACTTCCCTGTTATCACTGTATTCACGGAATGGAGGTCCAAGCAGAAGTCTTGCAAATTGGATGAGCAGGAAAATTCCCTGGACATGGATTGTCAATGTGTTTTAAGGTGTGTCAGTTGTGATTGTTTTAAGATGTGAATAATAGGATTCACTTTTAAGGTAACGGGAGGAGAGCACTGGTAGAGTAGACAGACCAGTGTTAGCCATGAATTGAAAACTTGTGAGGCTACAGGAGATGGGTATAGTAGGATTCTCCATTTTTGTTTATGAAAATTTTCAAGCTATTAACTAAAAGCCATAGAATTAGATTAAAATTGTGTCTGTTTATCTGTAACAGCAACTGCAAAGTATACTTCGGCAGCTTTAAAAAGTGAAGAGGAGGGCACCTGGGTGGCTTGGTGGGTTAAGCCTCTGCCTTCGGCTCAGATCATGATCCCAGGGTCCTGGGATCGAGCCCCGCATCAGGCTCCCTGCTCAGGAGGAGCCTGCTTCTCCCTCTCTCTCTGCCTCTGCCTGCTGCTTCCCCTGCTTGTGCTCTCTCACTCTCTCTGTCAAATAAATTAATATTAAAAAAAAAAAAGTGAAGAGGAAATTTTAAAACCTGTATCATAACTGAGACAGCATAAACTTTGTTCCCAAGGTTGGAAACATAGCGCACAATGGTATTGGTGCATTTAACCTGGATTTTTAGCCCAGCTTAAAGGAAGATTGAAGATGGGAGAGTGGCTGTCTCTCCCACCATTAAGATGCTTCAGCATGGCCTGCCTTTTTCATGGGACTATTAAATTTCATAAGGACACAGCAGTTTTCTGGCTCATCACTCTAACCCCAGCATCTAGTGTGGTGCCTGGCACGCAAATGTGGTCTCTGAGCATTGACATGTGTGCACAGTCTCCTCGAGAGAGGAGAGACACCTTAAGCTTGAGGACGGTGGGGCATCTGGGTGGCTCAGTGGGTTAAAGCCTCTGCCTTCGGCTCAGGTCATGATCTCAGGGTCCTGGGATTGAGCCTCTCATCGGGCTCTCTGCTCAGCGGGGAGCCTGCTTCCTCCTCTCTCTCTGCCTGCCTCTCTGCCTACTTGTAATCTCTGTCTGCCAAATAAATAAATTAAAAAATGTAAAAAAAAAAAAAAGCTTGAGGATGGTTTGCTCTTTGCCTTGTGCTGTCAGCCTGCCGGCTGCAGATTAGAAAGAACCCCTGAGATTAGGATTTGATCCTATAGCTATTTTTTTTTAAGATTTTATTTATTTATTTGACAGAGAAAGATCACAAGTAGGCAGAGAGACAGGCAGAAAGAGAGAGAAGCAGGCTCCCCGCTGAGCAGAGAGCCCTATGCAGGGCTCGATCCCAGGACCTTGGGATCATGACCCAAGCCGAAGGCAGGGCTTAACCTACTGAGCCACCAAGGTGCCCCCATAGCTTTTTTTTTTTAATCATAAGTTTAATTTTTTAGTTTTGCAGTGGTGAATTTATAACCTATTTCTAAATTTAAATTAGCACTTAAATTAAGGATGTATATTTGGGGAGACCAGTTGCCACCTTCTTTTCATTGTACTTAGCTCCCCTCAGGCCATATTTTCCCTGAGTGGAGGAGCAAGAGTGACAGCTCATTTTTAAAGCTTCCTCATTTTCCATGGGCTCCCCCAACACTATGCATTACAAACAAGGAAGCAAATTGCATTATTAAGCAGATAAATAATAAATTCGTATTGAAAATACATGCAGAATTTTCCCCTTTTGTTCCTTTTAATTCCAGTATAATGAACATACAATGTTAGTTTCAGGTGTATAATACAGTGATTGAACAGTTCTGTACATTACACTATGCTTACTATGATAAATGTACCCTTAGTCCTCTTCACTTCACCAATTCCTCCCCAACTCCCCCCAACAACTTCCATTCTGATAACTATCAGTTCTCAAGAGTCTGGTTTTTTGTCTTCTATCTTTGTTACGTTGTTTTGTTTCTTAAATTCTACATATGAGTAAAATCAGATGGTATTTGTCTTTCTCTTACTTCACTTAGCATTCTATCCTGTCGATCCATCCGTGTTGCTAATGGCAAGATTTCATTCTTTTTTATGGCTAAGCAACATTCCATTATATGTATACCACATCTTTATCCATTTATCTGTTGAAGGATGATTGGGCTGCTTCCACAGTTCAGCTATTGTAAATAATGCTACATTAACTAGGAGTGCACATATATTTTCAAATTAGTGTTTTCATATTTGGGTAAATAGTGTGATTACTGGATCATAGGGTAGTTCCATTTCTAATTTTTTGAGGAACCTCCATACTGTTCTCTAGTGGCTGCACCACCAGTTTGTATTCCCTCCAGCAGTCCGTGAGGGTTCTTTTCCTCCTTGCCAATGCTTGTTGTTTCTTGTGTTATTTATTTTAGTCATTCTGACAGGTGTGAGGTGGCATTTCACTGTAGTTTTGATTTGCATTTCCCTGATGATCTGTGATGTTGAGCATTTTCTCATGTGTCTGTTGGCCATCTGGATGTCTTAGAGAAATATCTGTTCATGTCTTCTGCCCATTTTTAATTCAGATTTTTTGGGTGTTGAATTATATAAGTTATTTATATATTTTGGATACGAACCCTTTATAAGATTTGTCATTTGCAAATATCTTCTCCTATTGAATAGATTCTTTTAGTTTTGTTGAGTGTTTCCTTTGCTGTGCAGAAGCTTTTTTGATGTAGTCCCAATAGTTTAATTTTGCTTTTATTTCCCTTGCCTTAGGAGACATATCTAGAAAAATGCTGCTACAAAAAAAAAAAAAAGTTGCTACAGTCAGTGTCGGAGATACTGTGTGTGCACTCTTCTTCGAGGATTGTTACAGTTTCAGGTCTCACATTTAGGTCTTTAATCCATTTTGGGTTTATTTTTGTGTATGGTGTAACAAAGTGGTCCACTTTTATTCCTCTGCATTTAACTGTCTAGTTTTCCAAACACTATCTGTTGAAGAGACATTTTCTCTTTGCATAGTCTTGCCTCTCTTGTCAAAGATTAATTTGACTGTATAATCATGGGTTTGTTTCTGGGCTTTCTGTCCTCCATTGGTCTATGTGTCTGGTTTTGTGCCAGTACCATACTGTTTTGATTACTACAGATAAGTATTATTCCTTGTTTTGGGGGATTGTAATAACCTCAGTTTTGCCTTTCTCAAGATTGCTTTGGCTTTTTGGGGTCCTCTGTGGTTCTATTCAATTTTTAAGATTATTCTGCTCTTTGAAAAATGCTATTGGGATTTTGATAAGGATTGCATTAAATCTGTAGATTGCTTTGGATGGTAAGAACATTTTAACAATATTTGTTTTTCCAGTCCATGTGCATGGAATATCTCCAGATTTGTTTATGTCATCTTCGGTTTCTTTCATCAGTGTTTTACACTTTTTAGATAGCAGATCTTTTACCTCCTTGAAGTTTATTCCTAGGTGTTTTATTATTTTTGGTGCAATTGTAAATGGGATTGTTTCTTTAATTTCTCTTTCATTACTTCATTATTAATGTATAGAAATGCAATGGATTTCTGTGTATTTATTTTGTATCCTGTGACCTTTTGTATCCTGAATTCATTTATCAGTTCTAGTAATTTTTTGATGGCATCTTTAGGGTTTTCTAAATATAGAATCATGTTATCTACAAATAGTGAAAATTTTCATTCTACCTTACCAGTTTGGATGCCTTTTAATTCTTCTCTGATTGCTGTAGCTTGGACTTCTGATACTGTTCAACAAACTGAAGGTGGTGAGATTAACATCTTTGTCTTGTTCCCAACCATAGGGGGAAAGCTCTGTTTTTCGCCATTGAGTATGATGTTCGCTGTAGGTTTTCCAAATACAGCCTTTAGTATGTTGAGATAGGCTTCTTCTAAACTTAGTTTGTTGAGGGCTTTTATCATGAATAGATGTTTTGCTTTGTCAGATGCTTTTTCTGCATCTGTTGAGATGGTCATGTGGTTTTTATCCTTTCTCTTGTTGATGTAATATATCATGTTGACTGATTTGTGAATATTTTTTTTCTTTTCAATTTAGAAACTTTTAATAAAAATTATACACATTTGAGGTGTAAAATATAATGACTTTATATACATACACATTGTGAAATTAGTACTAGAGTCAAGCTAATTAACATATTTCCTCACATTGTTATTATTTTGTGTGAAGAGTGCACTTGGTGTCTACTCTCTCAGTATAGTTCAAACGTTAAATATAATTAAGTATTGTCAACATGTCTGTTCATTAGATCTCTAGACTTATTAAAAAAAAGATCTCTAGACTTATTCATCCTACATAGCTCAAATTTATACATTTTAACCATTATTTCCTCATACGCACCTCCACCCAGCTTCTGGTAACCACGATTCTATTCTCTGCTTCTTTGATTTAGATGTGGTTTTTTTTTGTTTTTGGTTTTGGTTTTTTTGTGTTTTTTAAAAAGATTTTTTTTAATTTATTTATTTGATGCAGAGAGAGATCACAAGTAGGCAGAGAGGCAGGCAGAGAGAGAGAGAGGGAAGCAGGCGCCCTGCTGAGCAGGGAGCCCAACGCGGGGCTCGATCCTAGGACCCTGAGACCATGACCTGAGCCGAAGGCAGAGGCTTCAACCTACTGAGCCACCCAGGCGCCCCAGAGTTAGATGTGTTTTTGTTTGCCTCTTTCTTTCTTAGATCCACATATAAGCAAGACCACACAGAATTTATCTTTCTCTGTCTGGCTTATATCACTTAGCATAAGGTCCTTCAGGTTCATGCATGTTGTCTCAAATAACATAATTTGCTTCTTTCTCATGGCTGAATGCTATTTTATTGTGTATACATACAATATAGCACATCTTTATCCATTCAACAGAAACAAGTTATTTCCACATCTTGGCTATTGTGAATAAAGCTGCAATGAACATGAACATATAGATGTCTCTTCAATATACTGATTTTATTTCCTTAGGATATATATCCAGAAGTAGGATTCCTGGATCATGAAGTAGTTCTATATTTAATTAGTGAAGAAACTTTATACTGTTTTCCATAATGGCTGTAAGAATTTACATTTCCAAAACAATTTATAAGGATTCCTTTTTCTGACATCCTTGCCAACATTTTTGTTTCTTTGTTTTTGTTTTTGTTTTTTTGATAATAGCCATTCTAACAGATATGAGGGAGAATACTTCATTGTGGTTTTGATCTGCATTTCCCTAATGATTCATGATGTTGAGCACCTTTTCATATTTCTATTGGCCATTTGTATGAAATCTTTTGAGAGATTTCTATTCAGGTCCTTTGCCCATTTTTTTTTAATTGGGTAATGTGATTTTTTTTAAGCTATTGAGTAAAGTTCCTTATATATTTTGGGGTTTTTGTTTTTGTTTTAATTTTTTATAAACATATATTTTTATCCCTAGGGGTACAGGTCTGTGAATCGCCAGGTTTACACACTTCGCAGCACTCACCATAGCACATACCCTCCCCAATATCCATAACCCCACCCCCCCTTCTCCCAACCCCCTCCCTCCAGCAACCCTCAGTTTGTTTTGTGAGATTAAGAGTCACTTATGGTTTGTCTCCCTCCCAATCCCATCTTGTTTCATTTACTCTTCTCCTACCCCCTTAACCCCCCATGTTGCATCTCCACTTCCTCATCTCAGGGAGATCATATGATAGTTTTCTTTCTCTGATTGACTTATTTCGCTAAGCATGATACCCTCTAGTTCCATCCATGTCGTCGCAAATGGCAAGATTTCATTTCTTTTGATGGCTGCATAGTATTCCATTGTGTATATATACCACATCTTCTTTATCCATTCGTCTGTTGATGGACATCTAGGTTCTTTCCATAGTTTGGCTATTGTAGACATTGCTGCTATAAACATTCTGGTGCACGTGCCCCTTCGGATCACTACCTTTGTATCTTTAGGGTAAATACCCAGTAGTGCAATTGCTGGGTCACAGGGTAGTTCTATTTTCAACATTTTGAGGAACCTCCGTGCTGTTTTCCAGAGTGGTTGCACCAGCTTGCATTCCCACCAATAGTGTAGGAGGGTTCCCCTTTCTCTGCATCCTCGCCAGCATCTGTCATTTCCTGACTTGTTAATTTTAGCCATTCTGACTGGTGTGAGGTGATATCTCATTGTGGTTTTGATTTGTATTTCCCTGATGCTGAGTGATATGGAGCGCTTTTTCATGTTTCTGTTGGCCATCTGGATGTCTTCTTTGCAGAACTGTCTGTTCATGTCTTCTGCCCATTTCTTGATTGGATTATTTGTTCTTTGGGTGTTGAGTTTGCTAAGTTCTTTATAGATTTTGGACACTAGCCCTTTATCTGATATGTCGTTTGCAAATATCTTCTCCCATTCTGTCAGTTGACTTTTGGTTTTGTTAACTGTTTCCTTTGCTGTGCAAAAGCTTTTGATCTTGATAAAATCCCAATAGTTCATTTTTGCCCTTGCTTCTGTTGCCTTTGGCGATGTTCCTAGGAAGATGTTGCTGCGGCTGAGGTTGAAGAGGTTGCTGCCTGTGTTCTCAAGGATTTTGATGGATTCCTTTCTCACACTGAGGTCCTTCATCCATTTTGAGTCTATTTTCGTGTGTGGTATAAGGAAATGGTCCAATTTCATTTTTCTGCATGTGGCTGTCCAATTTTCCCAACACCATTTATTGAAGAGGCTGTCTTTTTTCCATTGGACATTCTTTCCTGCTTTATCGAAGATTAGTTGACCATAGAGTTGAGGGTCTATTTCTGGGCTCTCTATTCTCTTCCATTGATCTATATGTCTGCTTTTGTGCCAGTACCATGCTGTCTTGATGATGACAGCTTTGTAATAGAGCTTGAAGTCCGGAATTGTGATGCCACCAACTTTGGCTTTCTTTTTCAATATTCCTTTGGCTATTTGAGGTCTTTTCTGGTTCCATATAAATTTTAGGATTATTTGTTCCATTTCTTTGAAAAAAAAAATGGATGGTATTTTGATAGGAATTGCATTAAATGTGTAGATTGCTTTAGGTAGCATAGACATTTTCACAATATTTATTCTTCCAATCCAGGAGCATGGAACATTTTTCCATTTCTTTGTGTCTTCCTCAATTTCTTTCATGAGTACTTTATAGTTTTCTGAGTATAGATTCTTAGTCTCTTTGGTTAGGTTTATTCCTAGGTATCTTATAGTTTTGGGTGCAATTGTAAATGGGATGGACTCCTTAATTTCTCTTTCTTCTGTCTTGTTGTTGGTGTAGAGAAATGCAACTGATTTTTGTGCATTGATTTTATATCCTGACACTTTACTGAATTCCTGTACAAGTTCTAGCAGTTTTGGAGTGGAGTTTTTTGGGTTTTCCACATATAGTATCATATCATCTGCGAAGAGTGATAGTTTGACTTCTTCTTTGCCAATTTGGATGCCTTTAATTTCCTTTTGTTGTCTGATTGCTGAGGCTAGGACTTCTAGTACTATGTTGAATAGCAGTGGTGATAATGGACATCCCTGCCGTGTTCCTGACCTTAGCAGAAAAGCTTTCAGTTTTTCTCCATTGAGAATGATATTTGCAGTGGGTTTTTCATAGATGGCTTTGATAATGTTGAGGTATGTGCCCTCTATCCCTACACTTTGAAGAGTTTTGATCGGGAAGGGATGCTGTACTTTGTCAAATGCTTTTTCAGCATCTGTTGAGAGTATCATATGGTTCTTGTTCTTTATTTTATTAATGTGTTGTATCACATTGATTGATTTGTGGATGTTGAACCAAACTTGCAGCCCTGGAATAAATCCCACTTGGTCATGGTGAATGATCCTTTTAATGTACTGTTGAATCCTATTGGCTAGTATTTTGGTGAGAATTTTCGCATCTGTGTTCATTAAGGATATTGGTCTGTAGTTCTCTTTTTTGATGGGATCCTTGTCTGGTTTTGGGATCAAGGTGATGCTGGCCTCATAAAATGAGTTTGGAAGTTTTCCTTCCATTTCTATTTTTTGGAACAGTTTCAGGAGAATAGGAATTAGTTCTTCTTTAAATGTTTGGTAGAATTCCCCTGGGAAGCCATCTGGCCCTGGGCTTTTGTTTGTTTTGAGATTTTTGATGACTCTTTCAATCTCCTTACTGGTTATGGGTCTGTTCAGGTTTTCTATTTCTTCCTGGTTCAGTTGTGGTAATTTATATGTCTCTAGGAATGCATCCATTTCTTCCAGATTGTCAAATTTGTTGGTGTAGAGTTGCTCATAGTATGTTCTTATAATTGTCTGTATTTCTTTGGTGTTCGTTGTGATCTCTCCTCTTTCATTCATGATTTTATTTATTTGGGTCCTTTCTCTTTTCTTTTTGATAAGTCTGGCCAGGGGTTTATCAATCTTATTAATTCTTTCAAAGAACCAGCTCCTAGTTTCGTTGATTTGTTCTATTGTTTTTTTGGTTTCTATTTCATTGATTTCTGCTCTGATCTTTATGATTTCTCTTCTCCTGCTGGGTTTAGGCTTTCTTTCTTGTTCTTCCTCCAGCTCCTTTAGGAGTAGGGTTAGGTTGTGTACCTGAGACCTTTCTTGTTTCTTGAGAAAGGCTTGTACCACTATATATTTTCCTCTCAGGACTGCCTTTGTTTTGTCCCACAGATTTTGAACCGTTGTGTTTTCATTATCATTTGTTTCCATGAATTTTTTCAACTCTTCTTTAATTTCCTGGTTGACCCATTCATTCTTTAGAAGGATGCTGTTTAGTCTCCATGTATTTGGGTTCTTTCCAAATTTCCTCTTGTGATTCAGTTCTAGCTTCAGAGCATTGTGGTCTGAAAATATGCAGGGAATGATCCCAATCTTTTGATACCGGTTGAGACCGGATTTAGGACCGAAGATGTGATCTATTCTGGAGAATGTTCCATGCGCACTAGAGAAGAATGTGTATTCTATTGCTTTGGGATGAAATGTTCTGAATATATCTGTGATGTCCATCTGGTCCAGTGTGTCATTTAAGGCCTTTATTTCCTTGTTGATCTTTTGCTTGGATGATCTGTCCATTTCAGTGAGGGGAGTGTTAAAGTCCCCTACTATTATTGTATTATTGTTGATGTGTTTCTTTGATTTTGTTATTAATTGGTTTATATAGTTGGCTGCTCCCACGTTAGGGGCATAGATATTTAAAATTGTTAGATCTTCTTGTTGGACAGATCCTTTGAGTATGATATAGTGTCCTTCCTCATCTCTTATTTTAGTCTTTGGCTTAAAATCTAATTGATCTGATATAAGGATTGCCACTCCTGCTTTCTTCTGATGTCCATTAGCATGGTAAATTCTTTTCCACCCCCTCACTTTAAATCTGGAGGTATCTTTGGGTTTAAAATGAGTTTCTTGTAGGCAACATATAGATGGTTTTTGTTTTTTTATCCATTCTGATACCCTGTGTCTTTTGATTGGGGCATTTAGCCCATTAACATTCAGGGTAACTATTGAGAGATATGAATTTAGTGCCATTGTATTGCCTGTAAGGTGACTATTACTGTGTGTTGTCTCTGTTCCTTTCTGATCTACTAGTTTTAGGGTCTCTCTTTGCTTAGAGGACCCCTTTCAATATTTCCTGTAGAGCTGGTTTGGTGTTTGCAAATTCTTTCAGTTTTTGTTTGTCCTGGAAGTTTTTTATCTCTCCTTCTATTTTCAATGATAGCCTAGCTGGATATAGTATTCTTGGCTGCATGTTTTTCTCGTTTAGTGCTCTGAATATATCATGCCAGCTCTTTCTGGCCTGCCAGGTATCTGTAGATAAGTCCGCTGCCAATCTAATATTTTTACCATTGTATGTTACAGACTTCTTTTCCTGGGCTGCTTTCAGGATTTTCTCTTTGTCACTAAGACTTGTAAATTTTACTATTAGGTGAGGGGGCGTGGACCTATTCTTATTGATTTTGAAGGGGGTTCTCTGTACCTTCTGGATTTTGATGCTTGTTCCCTTTGCCATATTAGGGAAATTCTCTCCAATAATTCTCTCCAATATACCTTCTGCTCCCCTCTCTCTTTCTTCTTTTTCTGGAATCCCAATTATTCTAATGTTGTTTCGTCTTATGGTGTCACTTATCTCTCGAATTCTCCCCTCGTGGTCCAGTAGCTGTTTGTCCCTCTTTTGCTCAGCTTCTTTATTCTATGTCATTTGGTCTTCTATATCGCTAATTCTTTCTTCTGCCTCATTTATCCTAGCAGTGAGAGCCTCCATTTTTGATTGCACCTCATTAATAGCTTTTTTGATTTCAACTTGGTTAGATTTTAGTTCTTTTATTTCTCCAGAAAGGGCTTTTATATCTCCTGAGAGGGTTTCTCTAATATCTTCCATGCCTTTTTCGAGCCCGGCTAGAACCTTGAGAATCGTCATTCTGAACTCTAGATCTGACATATTACCAATGTCTGTATTGATTAGGTCCCTAGCCTTCGGTACTGCCTCTTGTTCTTTTTTTGTGGTGAATTTTTCCGCCTTGTCATTTTGTCCAGATAAGAGTATATGAAGGAGCAAGTAAAATACTAAAAGGGTGGCAACAACCCCAGGAAAATATGCTTTAACCAAATCAGAAGAGATCCCAAGTCATGGGGCGGGGGGTAAAGGGGATAAAAAGAGGTTCAGAAAAAAAAAAAAAAAAAGAAAGAAACAATTAAAAAAAGAAAACGAATAAAGAAAAAATACAAAAATATATATATATATATAATATATATATATTTCTTTTTTATATTATATATAATATATATTATGTTATATATAATATTATATATTATATTATATATATATTATATATATATTATATATTTTTTCTAATATATATATTAGATAAACTAGTTTAAAAACGTTTAAAAAGAAATGGGTAAAAGTTAAAAAAATTTAGCTTAAGAAGAAAAAAAATGAAAAAGAAAAAAAATTAACTGCAAGACTAAAGAATCATGGGGAGAAAGCCATGAGTTCTGTGCTTTGCTTTCTCCTCCTCTGGAATTCCGCTGCTCTCCTTGGTATTGAACCTGCACTCCTTGGTAGGTGAACTTGGTCCTGGCTGGGTTTCTTGTTGATCTTCTGGGGGAGGGGCCTGTTGTAGTGATTCTCAAGTGTCTTTGCTCCAGGCCGAGTTGCACCGACCTTACCCGGGGCCGGGCTGAGTAATCCGCTCGGGTTTGCTTTCGGGAGCTTTTGTTCCCTGAGCGCTTTCCTAGAGTTCCGGAGGACGGGAAGGAAGATGGCGGCCTCCCGGTCTCTGGCCTGGAGGAGCCGAGAGCTCGGAGTCCCACTCCTCAGTGCGCCCTCAGAGAACAGCGCCCAATTACTCCCATCACCCTGGCCTCCGGCCGCGCTCCGAGCTGACCGAGCCTGCGACCGGTTCAAGGTAACCCCGAGCTGAGAGCTCACTCCTCGGCTCTGTCTCTGTAGCCGGCTTCCCCGTTCTAATACCTGCGAGCTCTGCGACACTCAGACACCCCCGATCCTTCTGTGACCCTGCGGGACCTGAGGCCACGCTGACCCCGCATGGGCTTCACCCTGGTTTAGCCTCTGGAGCAATGTCCCTCAGCAGAACAGACTTTTAAAAGTCCTGATTTTGTGCTCCGTTGCTCCGCTGCTTGCCGGCAGCCAGCCCCTCCCCCCGCGGTCTATCTTTCCATCGCTTTGGATTCACTTCTCCGCCAGTCCTACATTTCAGAAAGTGGTTGATTTTCTGTTTCTAAAATTGCTGTTCTTCTTCTCTTCAATCTCCTGTTGGATTTGTAGGTGTTTGCAATCTTTAGATAAGCTATCTAGCTGATCTCCCGCTACCTGAAGTAGTCTCAGCCTGCTACTTCTCCACCATCTTGACTCCTCCCTCGATTTGTGAATATTTTGAACCACCCTTTTATCCCATGAATAAATCCCACTTGATTGTGGTGAATGATTTTTTTAGTGTATTGTTGGATTCAGTTTGCTGATATTTTGTTGAAGATTTTTGCGTCTGTGTTGATGAGATGCTGGCCTATAGTTCTCTTTTTTTTGGTAGTGTCTTTATCCAGTTTTGATACCAGTAGATAATGCTATCCTTATAGAATGACTTTGGAAGTTTTTTTCCTCTTTTATTTTTTGCAATAGTTTGAGAAGACTTTTCTTTTTTAAGATTTTTATTTATTTATTTGAGACAGACCACGAATAGGGCAGGGGATGCAGAGGCAAAGGGAGAAGCAGACTCGCCACTAAACGAGGAGCCCAACACAGGTTTCATGGCCTGAGCTGGAGGCAGATGCTTAACCGACTGAGCCACCTAAGCGCCCCAAGAAGACTAGGTATTAACCCTTCTTTAAATGTTTGGTAGTGTTCACATGTGGTGCCATCTGGTCCTGGACTTTTGTTTGTTGGGATTTTTTTTTAGATTACTGATTCAATTGCATTGCTGTTAATCAGTCTTCTCAAGTTGTCTATTTCTTCCTGATTCAGTGTTGGGAGGGTATAGGTTTCTAGTAATTGATTCAGATCTTGTAGGTTGTCCAATTTGTTGGCATATAATTTTTTTAATAATATTGTAATCCTTTATATTTCTGTGGTGTTGGTTTTCTTTGATTTCTGATTTTCTTTGAGTCCTCTTTTTTTATTGAGGAATCTTTTCAAAGAACCAGCTCGTGGCTTCAATAATCTGTACTAATGTTTTGCTTATTTCTGCTCCAATCTTTATTCTTTTTTTCTAGTTTTGGGTTTTATTTGTTCTTCCTTTTTTAGCTCCTTCAGGTATAATAAGGTTAGGTTGTTTGGGATTTTTCTTGATCCTTGAGGTAAGCCTGTATTGCTGTAAACTTCCCTCTTAACAATAGATTTTGCAGTGTCCCAAAGATTTTGGACACTTATGTTTTCATTTTGTCTTCATGTATTTTTTAGTTTTCTCTTTGATTTCCTGGTTGACCCATTCATTGTTTAGTAGCATGTTTTTAACCTCCATGTATTTGTGTTTTTTCCAGATTTTTTCTAGTGGTTGTTTTCTAGTTTCATAGTGTTGTGGAGGGAAAGACACATGGTATGGTTTTAATTTTAATTTGTTGAGACTTGGTTTGTGGCCTAATGTGTGATCTATTCCGGGGAATGTTCCATGTGCACTTGAAAAGAATGTGTGTTTTGCTGTTTTAGGATGGAGAGTTCTAAATATATCTGTTAGATCCATCTGGTCCATTGTGTCATTCAGAGCCACTGTTTCCTTGTTGATTTTGTTTGGATGATCTGTCCACTGATGCGTGGGGCGTTTTAAGTCCCCTACTATTGTATTACATCAGTTACCTCCTTTATGTTTGTTATTAGCTGCTTTCTGTATTTGGATGCTTCCCAATTTACAATTATATCTTTTTTTTGAAGTTTAAGTAATCTCTGTACCCAGTGTAGAGCTCGAACTCACAATCCTGAGATCAAGAGCTTGTTGGATTTTTCCTTTATAATTATATAGTGTCCTTTGTCTCTTGATACTATCTTTTAGTCTCTTTTGTCTGATATAAGTGTTGCTATCTCCGCTTTTTACTTTAATTTGCATGTAAATGGTTTTCCTTCCCTTCAGTTGCAATCTGTGTGTGTCTTTAGGTCTGAAATGAGTCTCTGTAGGCATTGTGTAGACAGGTCTTACCTTTTATTTTTTATTTTTTTATTTTTTTATTTTTTTTAAAGATTTTATTTACTTATTTGACAGAGAGAAATCACAAGTAGGCAGAGAGGCAGGCAGAGAGAGAGGAAGGGAAGCAGGCTTCCTGCTGAGCAGAGAGCCCGATGCGGGGCTCGATCCCAGGACCCTGAGATCATGACCTGAGCCGAAGGCAGCGGCTTAACCCACTGAGCCACCCAGGTGCCCCCAGGTCTTACCTTTTAACTCTTCCATCACCTTCTATCTTTTGATTGGAGCATTTACTCCATTTACATGCAAAGTAATTATTGATAGGTATGTACTTACTTTGCTACTTGTCTTATGGATGTTCTTGTTCTTCTCTGTGTCTTCTCATTTTCTGTCATGGTTTGCTGGCTTTCTGTAGTGATGTAGTTGGGATCCTTCTTTTTATTTTTTTGTGTATATATTATTTTGTGATTCCATTAGGTTTATATATAACATCTTTTGCATATAGCATATAGTAGTCTGTATTAAACTGATAGTGGGTCAGGTTTTAACCCAGTCTTCTCTCCCCTGAATGTTTTGAGTATATGGTGTCATACTTTACATTTTTTTTTAAATGATTTTTTTTTTTTTAAAGAATTTATTTATTTGACAGAGAGATCACAAGCAGGCAGAGAGGCAGGCAGACAGACAGAGGGGAAAGCAGGCTCCCTGCTGAGCAGAGAGCCCGATGCGGGGCTCGATCCCAGGACCCTGGGATCATGACCTGAGCCGAAGGCAGAGGCTTAACCCACTGAGCCACCCAGGCGCCCCATACTTTACATTCTTTTATTTTGTGGATTCCTTATTTTTATAGATACTTAGTTTTACTGCTTTTGTGCTTCCTACTTTTCTTATTACTACTTGTCTTTCCAGAGTCCCCTTTAACATTTCTTGTAGGATTGGTTTAGTGGTCATGAATTCCTTTAACTTTTTGTTTGTCCTGGAACTATTTCTTCTTCCATTCTGAACGACAGTTTTGCTGGACAGAGATTTTAGGTAACAGGTGTTTTTTTCTTTTAGCACTTTGTTTTCTTTTCAGCACTTTGTCATGTCACTCCTCTCTGGCCTATAGTTTAAGCTTAAAAATCCACTGATAAGGCATTTGGGGTTTCCCTTGTATGTAACTCTTCTGCTGTTTTTAAAACTCTTTATCAGTACTTTTGCCATCCTAATTATAGTGTTTTTTTTTTTTTAAGATTTTACTTATTTATTTGACAGAGGGATACACAGTGAGAGAGGGAACACAAGCAGGGGGAGTGGGAGACGGAGAAGCAGGCTTCCTGCTGAGCAGGGAGCCTGATGTGGGGCTCGATCCCAGGACCCTGGGATCATGACCTGAGCTGAAGGCAGATGCTTAACGACTCAGCCACCCAGGCGCCCCCTAATTATAGTGTTTCTTAGTATGGAGTTCCTTGGGTTTTGTTGAGAACTTTCTGGTGGCTCCTGGATCTTAAATTTGTTCCCTTTCTTAGATCTGGGAAGTTTTCAGCCATTATTTCTTGAAATAAATTTCCTGTCCCCTTTTTTCTCCTCCTTTGAGATACCTGTAATATGAATGTTACTATGCTTAAAACCTAATTTCTTTGGTCTTTTTTTTTTTTTTTTTTTAATTTTTTCTTCTCTTCTATTCAGCTTGATTGCTTTCCATTACTCTTTCCTCCAGGGCACTGATTTGTTCTGCTTCCTCTCATCTATTTATTCCATTATGTTTTCAATTTCGGTCACTGAGTTTCTCTGGTTTTCGGTTTCTATTTCTTTGTTAAGCACCTCACCAAGGTCAAGTCTTTGCTCACATCTACTGAGTATCTTCATGATTTACTTAGCTCTGTTGTTTTTAAGTCTCTTGCTGTGATTTGTCCTGGTCTTTCATTTGGGACACGATCCTCGGACTCTTCATTTTATCTAACTCTATTTCAGTGTGTTAGGAAAGTCTGCTACTCTTCTGCTCTTGCGAGTAGTGGCCATAAGAAGAAGAGGTGCTGTGGTGTCTTCCTGCACAATATGCTCTGTTCACCAGAACCTGACTCTTCAGGGATATCTCCTACGTGTGTTGTGTGCACTCTTCTTTGTGGTTGAGTCATGTTTGCCTTCAATCCAGTCATCTGCAATGGCTCTCTTTGCCACTTGTGGACAGGGTTTTGTCCTCATGGTGTTAATGGGCCAGTCTGGGGGCCACCTTGGGCTTGAGTCAGACCAGGTGTTCACTAGAGATGCAGCAGTTATGGAACTGGCTGTTGCTTTTCCTGTGTTGTCCTCTGAGATACTTTCATTGGTGGGTGGGGCCTACAGTCAGGCCTGATGTCTGCCCCCAGTCCACTGCTGGAGCTGTGGCTGGGCCGGCGTATGTGGTTGTCTTCCCCTCTCCTGAGGGCAAGAGTCACTGTGGAGCAGTGCTGGAGCCTGTCAGGGCTGCTTGCACACTGCCAGGCTTGTGACACCACTTTGGATGGGCTCTGGCCAAGGGCATATTGCAGGGGGCAGCTCTGTAGGAAATAGTAGGAATGGGGAATGCAGTGCCATCCATCCAGCTGTGCATGCTGATCCCACAGTTGTTTCTAAAATGTTAGCAGCTAGCCATAAGGGAAGCTTGCTGAACACACTTTAGTTCCGAGAAAGCCTACATTTGTGGATTTGTAATGGTACTTAATTTTTTTTAGTGAACTCTAAGGTAATGGATTTGCTTTACTGAAATTTGTCGATAATAAAACTATTAAAAATAAGTTAACAGTCATTAGATCAGTGGTGTTTATTGCAGAATGACAGACTTTATTACTAGCTTATCCACTGTTTATATTGACTATCACCTTTATAACTTCAGAACTGGACTAGAATTAAAAGCATCAGCATTCAGTAAACAAGGAAAAGGTGAGTATTTCTGCCATTTTTCTTTAATGTGTTTAACATGTTCAGAATCCTTGTTTAAAAAGTCAAACGTTTTCATAATGGAGACAGACTCTGGGCTGATACAGCAATAACAGTGCATAAACTTTTAAAATGTCTATTCTATAATTAAACTTCCTTTAAAACACTATGGAAATTTAATAATGGCAATTTTAAAAATGAACCGATGGGTTTAATGTTGTCTCTTAAGTTTTATGTCCACGTCCAGAAAATAATGTAGTAAATCTGATTAACATTTGTTTTAGTGGAGAATTACTGAGGTTCATGTAGAAACAGATTAAGGGATGGTACAACTATTAATCATACTGACACAGAAAAACCATTAGGCAGCTTGAGGACTTAGGTAATAGTGGAGAGTCTGAACTGAAATACTGACTGCAGGTCGTGCAGGTCCCAGACAGGTGCGACAGACACTCTGACATGCTTATTAAATAGCCTCCACGTAGTTGGCGGGCAGCATGCCGGTCCTGCCCGTCCTCTGCACAGTGCCGTACATCCAACCTTCATCAATCGCTTGGACATTTACAATAGCATCTCCATCTCTGAAGGACACCTCATCTGCATCAGCAGCCATATAGTCGTACATGGCACGGAAGATTTTCTGTTTATACGATGAAAAAAGGTAAAAAAAAAAAAAATTTTGTATTAGATTTGCATCAACCAACCTGAATGCCTAATTTTAAGATCTCTTATGACTTACTCCACAAATTTAAGTTGCACAAACGAGAATGTGCAGCTACCACCAGGAAAGTAAGTATTTGGAAATCATTCATCTGGTAAGGGGTTACCATCCAGAAAATACAAAGAACTCCCAACCATTCAATACTGGGAAAAAGTGGGAGGGGAGGTGGGAGGCAAAGGATCTACATTCTCCAATGGAGATGTACAAATAGCCCATAAGCTCATGAAAAAAATATTTGGCATTACTAGTCTCCGGGAAAACCACAATAAAATACCACATGACACATTAGAATGGTGATAAAAAGAAACAATAGCAGGTATTGAGGAGGATGTGGAGAAATTTTATAAACTGCAGATGGGAATATAAAATGGTGCAGCCATGTTGAAAAGAGATTTTTGGGGGTGCCTGGCTGGCTCAGTGGGTTAAAGCCTCTGCCTTCGGCTCAGGTCATCATCCCAGGGTCCTGGAATTGAGCCCCACATCAGGCTCCCTGCTTAGCAGGGAGCCTACTTCCACCTCTCTCTCTCCCTGCCTGCCTCTCTGTCTGTCAAATAAATAAAAATCTTTAAAAAAGAAAATTTTTTTTGCAAGTTCTTCCCATGGTAAACACAGAGTTACCAAATTGCAGTCCTATGTATAAACCCAAGAATGAAAACAGGTCTGCACAATAACTTGTACATCTACATTCACAGCAGTTACCATTTATAGCAGCCAAGAAATGGAAACAACCCAAATGCCTGCCAGCTGATGATGAAGGAAAAAGGGTGGTCATTCCATACAGTGGAGTATTTGGTAACAAAAAGCAATGAGTTACTTTGTATGACAGAATTAGATGAACCTCAGAGCATCAAGTATTTCGTTTATATGAAATGTCTTGCAAAGGTGAAGAAAGAAGTACATTAGTGGATCCCTTGGATCGGATGGTGGGGGAGGGAGATGCTCAGGAAGGAGAGTGACTTGATGAGTACAAGGGTTTTGTTAGGGTGATGAAATGTTAAAAAATTAGATTGTAGTAGTGGTTGAATAACTGTAAATGACAAAATCAGTGGACCTGTACACTTCAATATGACTGGAATAGTATATTAATAATATATTCATAAAACTGTTTGGAAAAAGAATGAGTTTATTTTGCATATGGCATTTTCTTCCCTTTTGAGAAAGCAGTACTGCACGTATCTTTCACCCTGGGAATTTGGGAGCAGACTAGTAGTAAAAGTTTCTAAAAGCTATCCTCCACATGTCCAAAAAAACACAAAAATCTGTAACATGATAGGGAAAATGGGGAATTACCAATGATTAAGCATAAAGTTTCAGTTAAGCAATCTGAATAAGGTCTAGAGACCTACTGTTCTGGAGATCTCTAGAGATGTGTATGTAAGCTTGAATCTGCAGTGAACAAGAATGTAAAAAGTAATTTGAATGTATCAAAATAAAAAATTCTGATTTTTGTCCCCCTGTTGATTTGTAATTCTTTTAGGGTCCATTTCTGGACCTCATCTATTTTCATATCTATTCCCCTGCTAAATCCATATTTAATGATAACAGCTTTATAGATACATTAAAAATGTGGTAAGAACATAGCTCTCAAGTGTGTTTACAACTGCAAAGTAAAATTTTTAAAATTCTAACAATTTGTAGACAAAAATAACAAAAATTGAAAGTGCCCAAGTTTCCTTCGTAGATGCAGGTACTGGTTAGTAATTTGGTATGTAACTTGCATATTTTTTCCTAGCATCCCAAATATACACACATATAGTCATATTCGAGGATAGGTTTCCCCTTCCCGCCTACATATATAAAACGATTACTCTGATTAATACTCTAACCTATTCTTTCCATTTAATATAGCTTCAGGGCTTTTCCGTATAAATATTGATATACTTTTTTTTTTTTTAAAGATTTTATTTATTTACTTGGCACACAGAGATCACAAGCAGGCAGAGAGGCAGGCAGAGGGAGAGAGAGAAGAAGAAGCAGGCTCCCCGCCGAGCAGAGATCCCGACGTGGGGCTCGATCTCAGGACCCCGGGATCATGACCCGAGCCAAAGGCAGAGGCTCCAACCCACTGAGCCACCCAGGTGCCCCAGATTGATATACTTTTTACTGCTACAGAGAATTCTGTATTTTAGTAAGATCACAAATTAGCCATTTCCATATTTCTAGACATTTAATTGTTAGCCATTTTTTCTTACACTAATCCCCTAATGTTTGCCTTTAGGCAAGTATTTTAGAAAAAACTTTTAAAGGTGAAAGGAGTAAGTCAAGCGGTATGTGCATTTTAATTTTTTTAAAAATTTGCTACCATAATAATCTAATGCTTATTGTTTTAATTTTCATATTCCTGGTTTGCAGTTATGGTGGACATCTTTTTTGTTGGCTAGTTCTGTTTCTTTTGCTGTAAGTTGTAGATTCATTTGTTTCCATGTCTTTCTTATTTTGACCAGAAGGAGAATAATTTGCCAATGAATTTTTGAGTGTTAGGCTCTTTAGCTATAAATCTTTTTATGTATGCTGTGACTATTTTCCCCCGGTTTGACATGTTTTTGTTATAAAAAATGTAAAATTTTATGGTCAAATATGCAGTCATTTCTTTTCACATTCCTAGGTTCTAGAACCTGTTGAGGAAGGCCTTTCCTGTCCTCAATACTATAAAATTAGTATCTAGTTTTCTCAAGTATTTTACAAGTCTGATTTTTTTCCCCCTGTTGATTTGTAATTCTTTTAGGGTCCATTTCTGGACCTCATCTATTTTCATATCTATTCCCCTGCTAAATCCATATTTAATAATAGCTTTTTTTTTTAAGATTTTATTTATTTATTTGACAGACAGAGATCACAAGTAGGCAGAGAGGCAGGCAGAGAGAGAGAGGGAGAAGCAGGCTCCCTGCTGAGCAGAGAGCCTGATGCGGGGCTCGATCCCAGAAACCTGGGACCATGACCTGAGCCGAAGGCAGAGGCTTTAACCCACTGAGCCACCCAGGTGCCCCTAATAATAGCTTTATAGTATGTTTTGCTCTTATCCAGTTAATAATTTTCTTTTTTTTATAAAAATATTTTATTTATTTATTTGAGAAAGAGAGAGAATGAGCAGGGAGAGCAGCAGAGGGAGAAGGAGAAGCAGGCTCCTAGCTGAGCAGGGAGCCTGACATGGGGCTCGATCCCAGGACACTGGGATCATGACCTAAGCCAAAGGCAGATGCTTAACTGACTGAGCCACCCAGGCTCCCCCAGTTAATAATTTTCTATTGTCTTTTTCAAATTAGATCATTCTTTAAAATAGATTTTAGGATTAATATATAAAATGCTTCTAGGATTTTGACTAGAGTTGCCTTGCATTTATGATTTCAGGAGAGATGACAATTTTATAAGATTCTGTTCCTGAAATATAATGGGTCTCAATACTTGAGATCTTTGTCTTTTAGTAAAGAGAGTTTTCTTCATGCAAATATTT
This sequence comes from Enhydra lutris kenyoni, assembly GCF_002288905.1. Classification (NCBI taxonomy): domain Eukaryota; kingdom Metazoa; phylum Chordata; class Mammalia; order Carnivora; family Mustelidae; genus Enhydra; species Enhydra lutris. The sequence continues at coordinate 50,097,260 of NW_019154085.1, forward strand.
TTTTCATATAAACACTTATACTTCAACCCTGAAGAATTATGTTTTTGTGGCATTGTGGATGAATCCAGGGTTTTAAACTAAGTTTTTAAAGTAGTCTGGTGAACTGTAAGCATGATTGATTTATCTCTTCAATATAGAGAGATCTAAGGGAGATCTAAGGTAATGACACATTTATATGTGTGACACATGCACACACGTACATATTCTTGAAGAATGATTACAAGCAGCAGATACTTTAATGTAGTAGGACCAGTGAGCCCCAAAATGATCATTTTAGTCAGTTTGAGTTTGGTAACAAAGGGTTTCTGGTATTTTTGGTAACATGAGATGTATTAAAAGAGCATTTCATAAAATAGGTTTGGCTGAAAAAGAAAGAACAAAACCCCACCCAGAATACTATTAATCATTACTGCACATTTGGAAGGTAAGAATGACTGGAGTAAGCTCTTGATTGGTTACCTACCCCAGCAGTAGATGGGTGAGATGGGATGGAGGATACTGTTGTCTGTTGAGTGGCAACTGAAGATGATCGCTGTTGTGGGAGCTCCGTGGTTTTTGCATGTTTGTAAGCTAAAAGGTGGAAGGAAGGTAGTTTGTAAGAAGAAAAGGTGATTAGACATCACTTAATTTGTGTCAAACAGCTGAGCAGTGCCTTCTTGTCCCCTAACTTAAAAAGAGTGATTTCCAAGAAAGGAGGCTCTAATAAAGTTAATGAAAATAAAACATCTGGTTTCATGTACCTCTCCACAATTCTAGTCTTACCTCATCAGAAAAAATGATCCGGTTTTGTTTGGTTTTAGTTTTTTAACTCAAAGCATCTGTGCTGGTAACCGGGCAAGCGGGCAGGCTGCCCACTTTTACCTGAGGAGGTTGCAGAGAAGAAGACCCCGCCGCCATCACTGTAGGTAGAGAGGCGCTGGTCGGCGGCTTCCGAGTGCTCAGACTTGTCCTCGCCTCCACTGATGCTCAGTGCACTGGCCGACCGGGAATGCTCCCGGCTCCGGCGCTGCGCTTGCGCTGGTGGGAAGGGGGGCCGACAGGCATGAAATTGGCACGAGTCAGGTGGGTTCATTGCTAGGCATGATTTCCAGTAGATTCCCATGAATTAAACCCTCGAAACCCTATGTATGGTTGCCATCCTCATTTCCACGTGACAGTGTAAGTACCTTACCAAAGGTCACATAACTGCTGAATTGTACAGCCAGGTTCAAATCCCAGAGGCTGTGTTGGACCACAACTCCTTCCCTCCACCCTGCCCATTTTCCTGGCTCACAAAAACTCACATTCACACTCCACCTTCAACTTCTCCATAATGTCCTCCTTCACTTCCCCAAATGAATTCAGATGCCTTTTACCTGAGTTCCCACAATTTGTGTGCTGACCTTTTAAAACTGCATGTCAGGGTGTAACTACTGATTGACTTCTCTCCATCAGCAGACTAGAGTATAAATCCTTTAAGGACAGGCATTACTTACTACTCTACATTTTTAACATGAAAAGAAGACATAAAGGCATGGCTTATTTTGTTGAATTAACAGTCTTCCTTGATGACATGAGTCTTCGGAAGGTTGCCAGAGGTCAAATTCATTCTCTTCCCTTTTGTTTTTTTCCCATTTCTCGAAAGAAAGATGTACTACTTTTTCTTCTTTAGAAACAGAATGGTAATAATGGGGCCTGAAGAAGATTTACACAGAGACAGTAAGACAGTCCTTTCCCTGACTTAAATTTGTCTGGAAAATGATACCGTCCCACTAGTCAGCAGTGTTTTTATGCTGAAGGACAAATCAGAACACTGATAACTCTAGTTCCCTAGAGGTCATTGACACTAGCCCATTAAATGGTGACCTTCATGTTGTATGCTATAACATACCATTAATCATGTGTAAGCTTCGTGATTGAATGTTGTCTTCTGCTGGATCATAGTCAAACACTGAGCCAGGATCAGTACGCCAGACACGAAAACCTGCAAGCAGGTGAGATCAAGGGTCAAAACAGGTGTCCTTGGAGGACTCCTAATAGCTTGGAAAGCAAGGCATGAACTTAACCACAAGAGGACAAACACCAACTTAGCTTATTTCTGGTCCTGACTTCTCAGAGAACAAATCCTAAGGTAGGAAAGATACCAGCTTTGCAAGCTGTGAAATAATAGTTTGGTTTTACAGCTGGTGAAAACACAGGCTGAAGTGCTTTATCCCCCTTTAGCTTCCTATGACTAATGCCACTCTTGTTCTTCTACCCCTTAGAGTTGATTCCCTCTGCACCCCCAACCCCAAGCGCTCAGATACCTGTAATAGTCTCCTGATCCTGGTCATTCCGTTTTTGTTCCATTTCTACCACCTTTCTCTGAATACCTCGGTAGTTAATGTCACTGAAATCCTGTGTGTTCTTCTTTACTCGTTCAGTGATAGGGTCCGTCACCACTGGTGTGAAGCAACCCTTGTGTTTCTCAAAGTCTTCATGATATTTCACCTGAAATCATGAATTGATTTTGTGAAAATACAATGGTGTGATCACTTCCTTTTCCACACGATCCAGCAGACTGGCCAATCACTCCTTAGAAATTGCTGACTCACCGTTGAGATGTGGCGTTGGGTTTCCCGCACCCGTCTCATCTCTGGAGTGTCTAAGACATAGGCAGCTTTGCCTTGTATTTGTTTCCGGAAGCTATCAGAATAAAGAACCTGACAGAGGAGAGACCGTGAATTAAGTACAGGTCATGGTAGTGTTCTAATTCTGAAGCCTTAAAAACTTTTCCAACACATGGAGATAAAAGTAGCTGGGGAGGGAAGCTTGACTCATCTGAAAAGACCCAGTGATGCCCTTGACTAACAGTAGAACAGATAAGCATGAGGATGAATGGGCAGGACTCTCCTTAGGAGAGAAAGGACATGTTTTGACTTTGAAAGTATAACTTTCATTTTCAAAGGACACAAGGCATAGAATTTCAAAGAGGATAGGAAGAAAGTATTCTTTGGAATTTACTAGGAATTGCAGCACCAGCAGATTGTATGGTATTTGACACTAGATGGGATTCTAACATTCAAAACTACTATCCTTTTAAATTTTTTAAAGTTCAGTTAAGTAGTCTCTGCACCTAGCATGGTGCTTTAGCTCATGACCCTGAGGTCAAGAGTTGCATGCTCTTCTGAGCCAGCCAGATACTCCAAAACAACTACCTTTCCAACAAGCGATCATTTTCATAGGTTTATGCCCAGATTTCATAAACCAATGTTAATACAGAAATCAAAGTCCTCTAGACATGAAAAACCCAAAATATCAAAGCCAAAGGCGGCATCCGTCTCAGAATATTACCTGTTTCATAAAGTACCTTAAAAGTAAAGAGGAGCAGGAGATTGAGGATGTTAGGAAGTCAATTTGTTACAGTTGGTTATGTAAGACTACCCAACCCCCCAGTAAAAGAAAGGAAGACATTGGCAATTGTTATTTCTTAGTATGATCATTTGGAATTTAAAAGCACGGTTCTGTTAATTTTAAAGTAAATTTTCAGTTGAATAAGGTGCACAAAAATTTTTATGGTGTTAAAATGTTATTTTTCAAGATGTTGCATTTTTTTTTTTTATTTTAGTGTGTTTCCCAGTTGAATGAGAAAGGCGTGTTTATATGTTAAAATGTTATTTTCCAAGTCGTTGCACTACTCCTGTGTTTAATCCTCAACAATACCGAGCTAATGTTTTCTTGGTTGCGCTTAGCTCGCTCCATCTCTGGAGTAACAGGTGTCGGAGTTGCTTTTCTCATATTCTCTTTGTATAATACCTAGAGGAGCCAAGAGAGCATCCAGACATCAGAGAGCAGAAAACCAGTTCTGAAAACCGTCATCTAGCTGGTGTTATGGCTCAATTAAATCACACTCTATAAGAAACACGTCAGGAAGATAAAGCCATTAAAATGTTATTGTATAAAGCACAAGATGAAAAAAGAATTAAATCAGGTTGAGCTGGTAGGGTGGGGTGGGTTGGTTTAAGTGGGTAAAGAAGAATTTTTAAAAATAAATGGAAGGTTTTGGAAAACTGTGAGATAAATTAGTGATATAACCACATTTGCCAGGCTTATTAAAAGTGTAACAATTTCTTTTTTTCCTCTCCTAAATACCGAGCTAAAGTTTTCTTGATTGCGTTTGACTCTTTCCATCTCAGGAGTAAAGGGTGTAGGGGTCGCTTTCCCCAGGTTCTCTTTGTATAACACCTGTGAGATACAAAGTCGGACCCGAAAATCACGAAGAGGTAATAGTCAAGCCATTCAACATAATCCAATTTTGGGGTGAAAACTCCACATTTAATCTGTTACATGAGTGAGAACAGCTCTCAAGAAGAAAGCTTAAAACCAGTTAATGGCAATAGTAAGTGTTGTATATTATTTACAGGAGATTCTTAAAAACTGGCATTTTGCTTGTGTTTAACCTGGGATGGAGTTAGGAGCAGGCCAAACGGCAGGGGTTACTTTGCAAAATTAAAAACACTTTCGTTTCTCAAGACAATACCGAGCTAATGTTCTCTTGATTGCGTTTGACTCTCTGCATCTCTGGCGTGACAGGGGTTGGGGTCGCTTTCCCCACACTTTCTTTGTACAAAACCTACATGAGTCCAGTGGATCCAAAAAGGCAAAAAGAAAAAAAAAGTACAGTTACCAAAAGATTAAATGGAATAGATAATTTGTTATGAGGCTCAGGGTGCCAAACCATTTGGGCAATAAGGTTAGGCGGAAAGGAGCAGGTTTCTAAATGAAGTTGAGTGTGGTTACAGCAAGACACGTATTTCCAGGATAGGACCGTGCCCTGAAATCCTGGCGGACTGCAAGACAGAACTTGCAGAGTACCCAAAAGGGATGAGAGAAGGCCTTCATTTCACTGCTCATCTATGCATTTCAAGCACCAGACAGATCATCTTAACAGGACTGAAGGGCATGTGACTGACTGACACTGAGAAGGTGGGGCTGCTCCCTCTACGGCAGTGGGGGACTGGCCTGTCTTGTAGCACTTAAACTCATAGAGACACATCCATAAAACTGCGGGCCCCAAAACAAGGATTCCTCCTACTCTTTCCCCCCCTGCTGTCTTCTACGCTCTGCCTCCTGCTTTAGTTCACCAAACATATCAGTAAAGAAAAACGTTTTCAGCAATTGTATCACTAGCGTCATGATAAATCCTTTACCTCAGTGTCTCCGTCCAGTGTCATTCATGGGGACACAGGAGGTCTGGGAGATGGCATTCAAGAGAAAGATTCTGCTAAAGTAGCATTTCTTAAAGTGGGGTCCCTGAACAGAAAGGTCAGCATCACCCGAGCACTTGCTAGAATCACAAATCATCTGGCCCCACACCAGACCCACAGAACGAGAAACTGTGGGACAGCACTCAGCAGTCTGACCTAACAAATACCCTGGCTAATTCTGGTGCCACGCATTTTAGTGCAGGAGAAAGCTGCAGACACCAACCACTGGAGGCCCACCAGATTCTGCCTAACATGAGCTAACATCTTCCCATACAAATCCCAACCCCCGCTACATTATAAACATATGTCACAGAGCACAGGCTTACAGGAAATGGTTTGCTAAAAGTTAGCAGGTACAGACCACAGTGAAGACAAAACAACTAAAACTGCTAAAGCAAAAAACAGTTTGAGTGACAATTCATTTTTACGTAAATTGATAAATTATTTTCTGAAACCACTAGTGGATCTTATTTTTTTCACTTCTCTGAGCGTAGTACCTCCGAACGAGCACATGGGGGATTTCAGATTGTTAGAACTCAATTTTGTTGTTATCCAAGCAAACTAAAAGAACAAGTGGATTTTTTTTTTTTAAATATTTTAAAGTACCAAATGGAAAAGAAATGCCATTATCCTTGGAGGAGAGGATCAGGGGTTATTTTTCCCAAGGTCTCTTTGTCTAAATCTGACAGGGTAAATTAGAACCTAAAGTCAATAGGTGCAAAAACAGACAACAAGATCACAACTCCAATTTTCCAGAAAGAGCTCTCATACCTACGATGCCACCCCCCAGATTTCAGGAGTACATAAAACAAAGAGACCTTGAGGATGGTAGACAGTAAGTTTGGGGACAAATGAGCGAAAGGACATTTTATTGGAAAATCTGTTACTTCCTGATATTAGAACTTTGTAGATTAAAGCAATCTTGTTATTATGGGGTTAAAGCTAAGAGTAGCCTTCTAGGAGAGAAAGATAAATGGGATCAACAAAATTCACAAAACTTAATTTATTTTTAAAGTAAGATTAATAAGTATTATTTTAAATTAAAGAAGTAGCTTTTTCTTTTCTTGCCAAAGTACCGAGCTAATATTTTCTTGATTGTGTTTGACTCTCTCCATCTCTGGAGTGACAGGTAAAGGGGTTCCCTTGCCCATATTTTCTTTGTACAACACCTGTGTAATGAGAAAAGCATCCAGAAAAAAAAAAAGTTAAGTAACATTTCATTTGTTGTAAGACTGTGAGTTCAACTTCCTTGTTACTCAATGACACAGTAGTCCAGGGAGCTGGGAGTTAACGGGTTGGCAAGCTGCCACAAAATACTTTAATGGCGGCAAAGGTTTGGCTAGGGAAGCAGAGTCTCTAGGGCAGCAAGGACCTCAGCTGCTGGGGAAAGGGTGTCAGTTACTCATGTTATTTCATCTATGAGTACAGTGCCTCCCGACAATCATGGGGGTTTGAGATTGTTAGAACTCAGTTTTGTTGTTATCCAAGCAAGTTAAAAATATATATATTTAAAGATAACCAGATGGAATCGCTATCAGAACTAAAATGTTTTAAAAAGTTGAATCCATAGTAGTAACATAAAAATGCAAAAAGTATTGTCCTTTTGCTAAGTGAGGTATATTAGAAACAAAGGAAGGGTAGTGGGTTTTAAAAAGGAATAAATGTTAAGTATTATATAATTATGAGGTTAAGTGGCATCTTCTTTTCACTTTCTTTCCAAAATACCGAGCTAAGGTTTTCTTGATTCTGTTTGACTCTCTGCATCTCAGGAGTGATGGAGATTGGAATTCCAGTCCCCAGGTTTTCCTTGTATAGCACCTGTATGATAAGAAAGCATCCAGAACAAGGAGAGCGATCAACCACTTTCCCCCTTTTGTGGAGGGAGTAGAAGTAGGGAGAAGTAGGGAGAAGAAGGGCAAAGAGGAAGAGAATAGGTAGGAGGAAGGGAAATATCAGAAGCTTCTAGATCCAACCTGTAGGAGCCTAAAGACACACTTTTAAGTAAGGGAATGCAGGAAAGAGCAGCAAAAAACTAAGAGATAGGAAAAGAAAGTTTTGTTACTTTTGTTGATTGAATTAATCTCTGTAGCTCGGAGCAAGAGTGCACCATGGAAGGGAACAATTAGTACTCCCCTGCCCCGCCCAGTTTGTTATGAGGAAGAAAAAGAGTAAAAATGTTAAGAGACAAAAGGAGAACCGAGGAAGTTATTTTTGATTTGGAAATGTTATTAATAAACCACATAAAGAAATCTGGGTTTTTAATAAACACTGTATAAATAAAGGTACATGTGCACAAACCTTCTTTTGTTGAGTTTCAAAAGAAGTCCAAGTATTTAATGTTTAGTTTTCATGGATATATTGGGAAGAATTAATTATTTTTAAAGCAATGGAGAGCAATGACAAGATGCTAAAAAAGTCACAATATCTGTACAAATACCAGTAGGAACAGAGAAGGTTAGAACAGGAAGTGAGGCCGATAGCTCAGTTTTTGCTAAGTATATTTTTGTAAGCTTTACGTCCACTTCAAATTTGCCAAAGCAGGATAAATGTGGGTTCTTAGACACTGAGAAGGTTATGTTTTTAAGGGCTAGGATATACTACTGAACACTTTTAAGTCAAATGATGGTATTAATGTTTAACCAAAATGGGGAAACAGATTCACAGGAAATGGCAGCATTAAGTTGTGAACAAGACATGTCAGAGTTTTTATTGGGATAAGCTGATTAGATTTAAAATATAGCCATTAATTTTTGGTTTAAAAATAGTTAAAGGGATTTTTTTTCTTTTAAATACCGAACTAAAGTTTTCTTGATTGTGTTTGACTCTCTCCATCTCTGGAGTGATGGGAATTGGGATCCCTTTCCCAGGGTTTTCTTTATACAACACCTGTACAACACAAGAAAGCATGCAGAAAAAAACAAGAGCAGTCAAAACAGCCCTTTCATCTGTCCTGTAGGGACCCTAGTATGAGATTACAGACATCAAACGGGAATGACAAATTCACCAAGTTAACCTATTTCTTCCACACAGATCGGGATGAGAATATGCTCTGTATTTTCTTAGCTATGGTTTCAGTGCATTTGATATTCACCTCACTATTAACTCATATTATATTGAAGGTGTGTTCCCCATGTTGGGAATTAAGGAAAAAATTACAAATAATTTCATAAGAGCACTAAAGTGCTTAGTGTATAATAGGAAAATTATTTTTAAATTAGATTGGCAAACTTATCTTCCCTACATAGAACATCTGTTTTGCAGAATAACAAATATTTAAAACCCTAGGCCAAATCTGTGTAGTATAGGAAAATTGGTCCTTGTTGAATAAATCCAAGTTATGGAGGTGGTCAAGTCTGAAAGTTAATGTTTTAATACACAGTACTAATTTTTTTCCCATGGAATCTTAAAAGCTATATAAACCACCGGACAATTCTGCCTAAATGCAACTTGTGTAACAAATACTAATGGTTACTTAGGAAAAAAAAAATTGTCTGGGATCATTGGGATCATTAAGATCTCAGATATAAACAATATACTTACTCTAATATTGAAGAAAAAAATATAACTTTGAAAATTAATGCAAACCTTATTCTTCCAAAAGAAGAAATCATCATCGTTATCACCACCACCACCACCATCATCCCACAGGGAAAACAGTGAACATTCCAAAAGTGAAACTAATTTACATTGACAACTTCACAAAGTTGAAAGGTTGTTAGTCAACAGTAATTAGAAACGAAGGAAAACAAAACAAAACAAAACAAAAAGACAGTGGGACCAAAGAAAGTTACTGATCTAATCATGTGGAAGGATCAAACTTTCTGAAAATATGTGAACTCACAAAAACTACTTTGGATCAAAACCCTGCTCTGCTCCTCTGCCCCCAAAATATCCAGCTAAATTTCACTACTGACATGTGATTTTCTATCTCAGGTGTAAGTAACTCTTAAGATCCTTATACATAAGTTTTACAGACCATTACAGAATTTTTCAACAATATTAATAAAAAGTAACATTAAATATAAGTCTATGATCTGATTTGTATATTTAAAAGAAATCAGAAGGTCTGGATTTCTATTCATGGAATGGCTTGTAGCACAAGTATCAAGATAAGGCTGCTTTGGGTTCAAACACTGAGCTACTTTCTTTTTCTGTCATGTGTTTAACCAGATAGGATGTAGGTGGAGGTAACTGCCATTCCCAATCAAGAGCCACTATTTCTACATGTGGCCTTGGGTACTGCGTTTCTGGACAAAGCTAACCAGGAAGCATCTTAAGTTAAGAGTCCCAAGTAAATAAGAGCTACAGTGCTTGGGTTTTTTGGACATCAATGAACTTCAAAAGTCCCAGCAGCAACACAGAAGTTGAAAAGAGAAGGAAAGGAACCAATTAAACGTTTTACGGGACAATTATGGAAGGTATAAAATGTTAGAATAAAATGGTAAGTAAATGACGTGGAAAACAGAATTCAGTTGATGAAATTTAAAAAATGTTAAATTGATTATTTTAAAGGGACTAATAGTGAGAAGTTTTGTTTTTTAGAAAATTATTTTTTAAATATGGAATTAAAGGAGCTTTCTCCAGAATACCGAGCTAAAGTTTTCTTGATTGTGTTTGACTCGCTCCATCTCAGGAGTGACAGCAATGGGGGTCCCCTTGCTCAAGTTCTCTTTGTACAAAATCTGTGTGCACAAAACCAACAGTCACATCAGCTTGGACCCATCTTTTAGGTAACTTGATCTTCAAAACAGTCCCTAAAAGTTTTTTTGTTTTTGTAATGGCATACAAGGCCAAGACAACTTTAAGAAATGGGACAACTGACCATCTTTGACATTTCATCACATACAGTGCGATCTGCCTGAGTGGCATTAATAAAGACACAGCTGCCAGGCTGCAGGCAGGAGTCACAGGTCTTCACTCAAAGACAGAAGGATGAGGCCTTATCAAATAATTCAAGTTGACTGAAATTAATATCCATAATGAGCTGGTAACTCAATTAGGGAACCAGATAGAAAGAGAAAGAGGTTTGGGGGAATAAAATAAATATTAATAATATTAAAAGCTAAATAAATATTAGCTTTCAATGATCCTTAAACTATTCCAAAGGGAAGCTCATTTCTATCTTTCATGGTATACAAAAAATAATAGCTGAGCCACATTTCTGACTTAACTGTAAATTGCTCTTCCATCTCTTGAATGAAAATATTTAAGAATCACATTCTTTTACAAAATGCTACAAACACAAGAAATACATCAAACAGAGCCAGAATAAGTACAAATAAAATTCTAGTTAACATTGGTCTTTTAAAGGGATGTTAGATTTTTACTTTCGATTTGTGTCACACCAGTTAGAAATTCCTGTTGTTATTAAAGGAGGGTTTGGGGAAGGAGGAACAAACACTGAGTATTATGGGTTTTTAAGGAAAGTGATCTACCATTATGTTTCAGGGAAAACACAGTTAAAATTTCACACCAGAACTCAAGTAAATACTAAATTAGGTTTAGGTTGAAAACTAAGGTAATATTTGGTATCATTATCTTCATTATATGAGTTTAGTAATTTTACAGGAAGAAAAACCATGTTCGTAATGTGTTAAAAAATATTATTTGAGATAAGAATTAAGGGATTTTATATTTTGCCCCCTAAGAAATACCGAGCTAAAGTTCTCTTGATTGCGTTTGACTCTCTCAATCTCTGGAGTGACAGGTGTTGGGGTTCCTTTCCCCAAATTTTCTTTGTACAAAACCTGTGAGATATAAGAAAGTACCCAGAAGACATTCAAAACAGGCACAAAGATTAAGGAAGGGAAAAAATTAGGGGCAGGTTGTTTGTGTGAAGAGGGAGTCTCTTAGTGAGTATACTTAGTAAGGATAATGCTTTTACTTTTTTTTCACAACTTTAATGATAAACTCTACCATGTTAATTCTGGGGATAAAAAAGTACAACACAAAGCACTGAAGTTACAGGAAATGAGTATAATGACGGGGAATCTTGTGTTAATTCTACATATAGTGTTTTAGATCTAAGTTTTCACACTTGTCAGTCGCTAAAAATGTTAAAGTACCACCAGAAAAGTGAATCACTTTCTGTAAGTCCAGATGGTTCTGGTCAGTTAATAACACTGCCCCCCGCCCCCATGCCCCAACACACATACACACACACACACAGAGAATTAAGATGTTACTTTTTGAAAAAAGGATAATGGGTTATTTTGGTAGACTTTTAAGTGGGGAAACAGAGTTTCAAATTATTTGATATATTTGTAAATACCGAGCTAAAGTTCTCTTGATTGCGTTTGACTCTCTCAATCTCTGGAGTGACAGGGGTTGGAATGCCTGTTCCCAAGTTTTCTTTGTACATAACCTGTAGACGATAATTAGAATAGCCAAAAAGGTGAAATGACTATGAATCCTTTGGATTACAGCTACATCTGTGAGCTATGTGGTGGAAACTCCTAAAACAATCTAGCTTTCAAGTATGACATACGAGGAAGAAGGAAAACAAATTCCACAAACATTTATGTTCCTTCTTCAAAAGTGACTTTACTACCCTTGAACACTTGGTACTAAATTATGCATTTTCTATTGTCAACACTTAGAACATTCCTAAAATGCATTAAAAAATAATAAATTCAACAATGAGAAAAACTGAACCATTTCATAACATTTAGTATTAGTGGGTCCACAGTAGATTTGTACTTAATAAATGGGTTCCTTGGTTTAAAATTTTCTAATCATATGATACTCTATTCCTTCACGTTTGGAAAGTTTGTTTTGTATTTTCTACTGAAAATTCCTAGGGGGCGCCTAGTCTGTAGGTACTCTTAATATGAGGAGACTTAAAAGTATATTTTTCAGAAAGAGCATCTGACCTTGAAATTCCTACTGATGGTTGTTGGAGCATGTAAACTAGTGTTTCTCAAACTGAGGGAAGTCCCTATTTTTTAGGGGTCATATCAAAGGTCTATAAATTTTAAGGAAGAGTGTAAGGAACTTCCTGAACCTCTGGCCCCCTTCTTTTCCTTCTTCCCTCTTAAGAATTGTCAGCCTAAAGGAATGAATGAATTCTTTTTAAATAAATGGGTCAAGGGTGTACTTGAGAATGGATTGGGAGCAACAGGAACAGTGCAGGGGGTTTAAGTCACAGATTAATTCCCCAGATCACTGACAAACTAGGGGTGCTATCTTTGTTTTGCTGGGAAACTTTGAGGGATCTTTAAAAATCTGCTTTTTTAATATAAACTTGTGTTTCTTTACCCAGCAAAGCAGCAGAACCGAGATCATGGATAGCAGAACAAAACATAATCAGAGAGAGACAGGAAGTTGCAATCAAAAGTGACTAAAGGCATTTTTTTTTTTTTTGTGGACGCAAAACTCTACATAATTTGTACCACAAGGAAGCCAGAGTATAAGAGAAGAGTGAGACAGGAAAGAGATCTAAATAATATGAATAACTTGCAAGAGAAATATCAAATGTCTCCCAATGGCAACAAAATGAGAATTCAGTCATCCAGTGCCAAGCAGAATCTCTAAGACCAAGGCCCTCGGCTTTTATTGGCCATAAACTATTTCCCAAACTCCACAGGGTCTCTTGCTAGCAGCCAGCGACTGCTTGCAATGTGCTTATGGATGGGAAAGCTGAGTGGGTGAGTGAGTGAGAGAGAGTGAGAGAGAGAGAGAGACTGTGTGTGTGTATGTGTTGGGATGGGGAGCAGAGACTGGGCTAACCTGACAGAGGTTGGGAGAAACATATGCTTAACCTGATTATTTAAGGCATGAGGGACACCCCCCGACACACATCCACTATCACAGGTGTCTGAAATTCCTCACAGAGAACATGCTTAATATATAGTATGTCATTGTGGGTAGAGGGAGGACAGCCAGCACCTTAACATACACTGCATCTGCAAAATAGCAGAGGATATGGGGCAAAAGTTCTTGAAAGGGAGAGGAGAAGACTGCAGAGACTTCAAAAGTCTACCTAGAGTTTTTCCGGACAGAGGAGAGTGTCCCAAGAGACACATACATGCAAATATATACACTGGAGTAACACAAAATATTACATATGATATTATTTAATATTATATATGTATAATTATATAAAATTAAAATTTATATACCAATTATCTAATATATCATAATATACATAAAATGTATAATACTTTGTCATTTTTATGTTTATATCTTTTAACTCCAGGTCAGTCTGATAACCTAATTTCTACCATTGGCACTTTTTACTCTAGAAAGTGCAGGCGTGATCATTAAAGAAGCCAAGTCCCTTCTGTTCCTGAATGGTGTGAAAACAGAGGTTTCTTAGCTAGGATGGAGGGAGGTTCACACCATTCCCAGCCCACCATTCACCCCACTCCCGGAGCTAGGGAACAACCAGGAGGTGACTGGGTGCACAAATATGCTGAGCCCACGGGCCATTACCGAGCTAATGTTCTTCTGTGTCTCTTTGACACGTTTTACTTCTGGCAGGTCAGAAATTGGGGTTCCTTGGCCAATAGCTTCCTTATACTTCACCTGCAAATATAAAAGTGGGAACACGTACATGTGTTTGGTTAGGAGCTCTGCAGTTTGTAAAGTCACAGTTAAATAATACAAACTCTATACTTAGTGTGCACGGGGCTCCATTCCAACACCGGGTCAGGGAACAATGCCATGGGCAAGGACTCTTGGTCGCTCTCCTGTCCGTTAGGGGTGAAGTGGTTAGGGAGTCCATACTCAGACTATAGCCCCTTATCTTTCCTGTGCACTCAGATGTTCTATCCAACAGTTCGTTTGGCTAGGACAAATACGTTCACAACATATATCCAGGAAGTTTGAATTTTCGACTTTAACATATTCTATTTTCTTACAAGTGACAAGGAGTCTCTCCCTGACTAAACTTCAGTCAGGGTCCTCTGAATCTTCTTCCCAAAGAGGCCTCGACTTTTGGATTTCCGAGTCTATCTCTGTATCACCTGACTTTAGCAAGAATCCTAAGTCAGTTTAGCCAGAAACCCCCCTACCCTTGGTATGTCTTCACCCTTGATATCTGACCAAATTCCTTACTCCACCAGCCCCACCAGGCAACGTCTGGTCACCCTGGCCTGCCACCAGCAAAAATCATGTTAGGCAGGTTCAGGCAGAACCCCTCTTACCCCTGATATTTTCTCTTGTCCCCCCGGGCTCCTTTTCCACCCCCCCCTCACCGCCCCCGCCCCCGCCCAATTAGAAATCCTTACTCTTCCTTGCAGTTTTTGGAATTCAGCCCAGTTCCATACTGAGATCTCTTTCCCTTATTGTAACAGTCCTGAATAAAATCTGTTTTGATCACTTTAACCACTGTCCAGCTCTGGTTTGCTCTGACACAGGCCTCTTCATTTCCCACAGGTAACCTCCCTTCCTGCCACCTGCCTGGGCTGCACTAACTGGGGAATGGCCCTCACTACAGGCACCGACTTCAGCAGCTTCAGCTTCTTCTGGTGACAAAAGTTTTGAGTGCAGCTCAGCCCTCAAAGTAAATGATCCGAGGCAGGCAGAAAATGCAGCGGATGAGTCTATGGGGGAGGGACTGGGCGGGGTGGGGGGGTGGGGGGGTGGGTTGTGGGGCATGTCTTTACCAAGCTAATGTGATCCTGTGTTTGCTTCACTCTCATCATCTCAGGGGTCTTTCCGATTGCCGTTCCCGGTAAGACATCCTCTTTGTATAAAACCTGGGGCATTCAGAATCAGGACAATGTTACACAGAAGAAAAGAAAGCCCAGCAATTCCTGGAGGAAGACTAGGAAACATGGCTTCTGTGAAAACAAAGGACACTAGAGAATGTTCTTAGCCGTGTGCCAGAGGATCTGACGTCTTCCACGTCAGCATCAGAAATCCTGCCATATTTACAACATGGACAACTTTCCAGATCTTGAGATTTCTTTTAAAATTATTGTACTGTATCAATACAGGATGAGAAAAACTGGGAAAATGCTGATTTAAAAAGACCCCTCTATAGGAAACAAAATCCATTAAAGAAATGTAAAGTCATTTATTCTGGGGAAGGATAATAGGAGAAATCACAATGTCAAAAAGAAATCCATCTTCATGGAGCAAGACAACACATGTTATTGCTGTGGGATTAAAAAAATTAAAAAGAAAGAAAAGTTACTCTGTTAGCAGATTTAAGGTGTTATTTCAAATGGTTTCTGGAGTGATGTGTTTAGAGCAAAGTATGGGAAATGTTATCAAATAACCACTAGTATTAACTGGGGAGGTTAGATGTTAATTGTCTGAATCAACATGAGGCTAGCATATTTTTTTTTAAAGATTTTATTTATTTATTTGACAGAGAGAGATCACAAGTAGATGGAGAGGCAGGCAGAGAGAGAGAGAGAGGGAAGCAGGATCTCTGCCGAGCAGAGAACCCAATGCGGGACTCGATCCCAGGACCCTGAGATCATGACCTGAGCAGAAGGCAGCGGCTTAACCCACTGAGCCACCCAGGCGCCCGAGGCTAGCATATTTTTAAGGAGGAGAATGCAAGTATTAGGTTAGCATTAAATGGAAAATAAATAGTAAATATACCGAGCTGAAATTCTTTTGATTTTCTTTAACACGCAGTATTTCTGGTGTGTCTTGAACAACTGTAACTTTTCCTTTACTGTTTTTAAGGTCACACTGGTATTGGAGCTATGAAGAAAGAGTAAACATCTTGTTAAGATTTCAACATTTTAAAATGTATTTTAAATTGTCTCTATTGTGTAAGGGAAGTTAAAATCCAAATTAAAACAAAAACCAAACGTCTACGCCATAATAATCATACTCAAATAGCTGAAGGGAAATTCTTTAGTAAGAATGTTATAAAATTCTTTTAAAAACCCTAAAAATGGTAGAGTGTCAAGTTAGATTTTAAAAAAATGCATCCCTGCCTGAATTAATTTTGAAAAAGACAGATGTCACCACTAATAGAAGATGGCGATAGTTCACATACAGTGACAAGAAGCCACTAACAAAGTAGCAGTGGTATTTCATGCTGTGATTTGGGGACTATAAGGTGATCTTGAAGAAGAATGGAGCACATGTTTCCTGGCCCACAGGTAGGAGTTGCGTAGGGCGGCCCCAGAGCCCCCTCTTGGAGGCAAGGCCCATTGTCTATGCCCAGAGGCACCACTGTGCCCACCTTATCCCAGGTATCAGTGGGCTGTGTCTTAGGGTCAACAAAAACTTACAAGGCTGAAGTTCTTTTGGTTCTCCCGGACTCTCTGTATCTCTGGGGTGTCCAAAACAGTCTCATAATAGGACATGCACTTCTCTGCATCTTCCTTGTACTTTTTCTGAAAACAGATTCCAAGGAATAAGGATGGTGACTGATGGGTCCGTGATCAAAGGAGCGAGACTGATACAAAATGGTGGAGATCAAGCAAAACTTTATTTCGTGCCAAGCATCGAGAATCAAACCGACCCTTTGGGGCTGCCTCTTACAGAGAGGGCAACCCCTCCCTGCCTTACAGACTAACTTTTAGAGGGCAAAGGCCACGTGGTTGAGCCTGGCCACACACAGTGGCCAATGAGGTTGTAACACACAGTTACAAAAAGTTACACAAAGCTGCACAGCCATGCTAGGTCCCACACAGGTGGCCAACTGAATTACAATTCACCCCATAGTAGCTATCTGAACTAGCCTATCACCTTGGTCAGAATTGGCGCCCAAAAGGCGCCCAAAAGGCGGGGCCCACACTCCTTGGTAGCTAGGGAGACAGTATGCATGCCCCACTGATTGGATGTCTCCACCTGGCCTGACCTGCCCTTGTATTTGGGCTCTGTTACCTGGGACTGGTTACCCGGACTTGCATTTAAGTAAGTCCCCTGGGGAGGGGGGGCAGGGTCAGTTTAAGTGTTACTGCATAAACAACAAAATGGCTGTTCAACCAAGATGGAGCTGCTCTGGCTAAATAGGCCTTTCCATGACTACCACAGGGAAATGGGCCAATGGGACCTACAACTGCCATTCCTGCTCAGCAGAAGAAAAGTCCTTCGTGGTCTCAGGACTGTTCGTGGATGTTAGGGAGTTCTAAAGCAGAGCCCTCTCGTGGTCAGTGAGCACCAGGTCTTTTCTTTCTGGGAGAACTGAGCATGGGTATTTACTAAAACCCACTGTCACGGCAAAGACAGCAGAAGGAGGCCCTTGCTGGCTGGTCCACAGAGGAAGGTGACAGACAACCAGGCTCCTGGCAATGGGGGGTCTACTCTGAAGCGGATCGGGCTGTTTAGCCAGGAGCCACACGACCCACAGGCAGGGAAAGAAAAGCAGGAAGGTTAAGAGCCATCAGCAGGCCTCTGTAAAGCTGCTGGCAAGGAGATTTTTGCTGAGCTCTGCACAGGTGTGTTGGGGTTCCTGGCTACCAGACACAAGAGGCAGGCAGGACCAACAGGCACTTCCAGAATGCGGCTCTGACTAGAGGCTCTACTGAACAGACCTGGGGCCACCATTATGACCAGCTGACCGGCCACAGCTGAGCCAGCTATCACTGTTCTTGGGCTTTCCTGCCTTGGTTGTGTGGAGGCCGCTGACAGGCAAACAGGCTTGATCAATGGGATGCAGAAAAGCCCATGAGGAGACCCAGCTGAAAATATCCACAAAGCCTAACTGACCAGTGGATGACTTACAATGAGGCGCAGTTACCAAACAGAGAATTCCGTTAAGTTGCCCTACGCATCTTACCCCTTGAAAAACAGCCCCCCACCCCCCCACCCCCGCAACACCACCTCCTCACAGAGTGCCTCTCTGCTGTCCTGCCCTCCACCCCTGTGGTGTCTGAGGCAAACTTCTACCTAAGGTAGAATTCTTTTGCCTTAGGTGAATTCTTTCACCGCCAGGGCCACCAGCTTCCACCTGATCATGGGCCCACATCTGGTGCCCCCATCTAGTTGAGAGACACCCCACTTAGGCACCACTCTGCCTCCTCCTCCCCCCACACCAGTGCCATCATCCCCAGAGATTGAGCAGATTCACTTCCATTAATCTTCCGCAATCAGTGATCAGAACGCTTAATCCACCTTAAGGCCAGAGTTTGCTCTTATTGCTTATCACTGAGTCCTTTCACTTTTCTCTCCATCTTTATTTAGCTCCAGTTTCTCCCACTTTTCAGGGAAGTTTGGGTGTGGAGGGCTGAGGAAAGGCTCGCTAATTTGCAAGGGGATAAAACTATTCCTTCTATATCTCTTTCATCTAAATTGTATTACACACAAATTATGAATTATATTTATGCATTGAAAGATTTAATCTCCTCGAAGGCAACAAAGAAGCCCTTTCAACCAATAAGAAATTACAGCCTAGACTTTGAACAGGAAGCCAGTTAAAACAAAGATTTCTGGGAAGAAAGCTGCTCACCACCTTCCTTGTTCCAGAAAAAGTCACCTGAATGACTCCTCTTAGTTATGCAAACATAAGGCAGATAGTTCTCACTGTCCTGGGAAAGGGGTAAGACCAGTCCTCCTTTTCTTTTTGTTTTATTTTCTTAAGATTAAGCAAAAGCTGCCTTAGCCGATTTGCTAAGCTAGTGCTAGTCACTAAGAGGAGTGGTTAGCTTGCACTTGGAACTTGGCGGGTATTCTGAGAGGAAAGGCATTAGGAAATACTTAGTATGTTATCCTGAATTTGTAGGTCTGTTCACAGTGCTTGCATTGACTCCCAGTATGAGACTTACAAGACATAAAATACATACTTTTCACTGGAAATGGAGAAGCAATTTTGTAAAAAGCACCAGTACCTCCGTGCCACTGAAAGGTAAATCTAATCTGAACCAGAAAGGAAGAAACCTGCCTGGCCATGTCTTAGGCCTTGAGGAACCTGGCGGAGGAAAGCTCCAAGAGAACAGAGTGAGCTACTTCAATCTTCCCTCGAATAGGCCTACACTCTGGGGTTTTCCTTAAAGATTAGCAATGGGAAAAGGCTCAAGGTTATAGGGCTGGCAAGCCTCTCACAGCCTCAAGAATATTAGCCTCCTTCAATGAACACAACATGGTAGTTTGGGGCCCAGATAATTTTGGTAATAAAATGCTTCCCCACCCCCACCTCCCCCCAAAAGGTTCGTTTCTCCCATTTGAATATATCTGTTTCTTAAATAAACCATTCTCTATTGATACTTCTTCATTTCTTATTTTAGGATATAAAATTGTATGTTGCTAACGAAGGACTTAAATCCATGATTCCCCTGACCCAAGTGGCCACTAAGAGATCACCTGTGAAGATTAAAAAAAACAAAAACAAACAAAGAAACAAATAAAAACAGATTTCCAGGGCCAACATCAGGATAACTAGCTTCAGAATTCCAGTGTGGGCCAGGAAACCTATACTCCCCTGTGTTTATAAAGCACAGCCCCTCTCAGGCCACTATGGCTTTATAATTCATTGCTCAGAAGACAGTTGGGAGCTTCTTAAATTGAAGATCTCTGATATCACTGAAGATTAAAACAAACAGGGGTACATCCTGGTGTATGAAAGACATCATACTTTCCTCCATTTCTCAGAGTTATCCCTCAAGGAGGAAGTAGGGTTAGATCGAGTGGTTGCTGGGGATGCCATAGGTCAATCTGGTTAAGGAGATTGACAATCCAGGTATGGACTATCTATTTTGTTCCTTCCAGATTCACATATACAGTTTACATCCACATTATAGGAGATTTTACAGGTTAAAATACTGTTTCGTTAACACAGATGCTACCATGTAAGAGTTCCTCAGTACCTCAAAAGTTCCCTCATGAAATCTATCTTAATTCTGATACAGAAATCTGACCTCTGACTCAAACTTGCATCACAGATGAATCCCCTCTCCTTTACTGGGCAAATCTGTGATTTGAAAGAGCCTACTTGGGTATTAATGGAAAGACTTCATGACTGGGGTCTATGAGTGATATTGCGATGAACGTCCTTACCTGGCTTGAAAGGTTCTTGACTTGCTGGGCATGAATGATCTCCGGAGTATCAACCACAGAAGTGAAATTGGCTTTTTCCATTTCTGCTAACTGCTTATACTTAATCTGCAAAAGAACACCCAACACTTAGGTAAATGTTTGCAATGTACATATTTGTTGATTTCATTTGAGTATGAGGTGGTCAATATTTCTTTTCCAAAAGGATTCATTCATTTTCAAACTCAACATATAGTTTTCCTCTTGTGGTTATAGCTTCGTACTAAAGAGTGAGATTCAGAAAGGTTGAGTCCTAGTTGTTGAAAGACTTACTATCTAGTTGGGCACAGGGGGTGGGGAGAGAGAAAGAGTGGGAAAGGAGAGAGATAATCAACACGGAGTAAAGTATGGACTGTTTACATACCTAAGAGCTGGGAGCAGAACAAATAAGCAAAAGATAATGTGGGATGTTAAAAACTACCTTTTAAATTTAGATCCTGAGAGAAGGCAAAGAAAGAACTCCCCAAATGTCCTAAGCAAGGAATTCTTGGTGCCGAATGGGGCTGTGGGTATTTTTTTTTTTTTTAAGATTTTATTTGTCTCAGAGAGAGAGTACACACAAGCAGGCAGAGAGGCAGGCAGAGAGGGAGGAGGAAGCAGGCTCCCTGCCAAGCAAGGGGGGCTGTGGGTATTGACTAAGAAACCAGACCAGGATGTCCAAATCTGTCCTAGCTTCAAGTTCCCCAAATTCTACCCTTTGCTCTGAATGTCTTTTGTGGCTATAGACTCAGAAAGATGAAAAAAAGGCCTCTGATCCTTCTATCAGAATGGATTTCACCAGGTAGATATTTTAAAATGCCACTCTAGACACAATACTATTAATCAACCAAGCAAGATAATAGAAGGACAACACTGTGGACAACACTGAAGGACAACTTATAATCACTTTTATTCTTTTCTTTTCTTTCTTTCTTTTTTTTTAAAAAGGTTGACGTGGAACAGTAGCACTGACCTGACTGGCAATATCAGTAGCATTCTTGGCCCTCATGAAGTCGGGAGTTTCATTGGCCATGGCATTCAGGCCTCTTCCTTTGACTTCCAGCTCCAAGTCTCTCTTATATTCTTTCTGTAGCAGCATTTAAAACAAGAGTTACCCAACTTCCACAACGAGGTAGTCAACGCACAAAGATACTGTAAATCTACGTACTATACCACTATTTGGTTGCTAGTGTTCACCTTTGCTATTCCCCGTCAACACGTAAGGCTTCCTTTTGAACACTTTTAGCAACTTAAAGTAAAAAGGACATTTTAAATCTGGTTTGCTATATAACTAGTCCCGAACTTAGGTGCATAACACTCCAGTGTGGTTTTTTAATTTAAATGAGCACACCAAATGGTTCATGATCAAATCAAATCCTATTAGATAAATAACAGATTACGACAGCCAATGGACACGAACTATAATACTGACTCACTGCAAACTAAGATATATTTTATTTAACAGTTAATAACCATGTTGGATATGGAATTTGAAATTTAAACCTCTATCTCTCTTCTTTCTCTTTTTTTTGTGTAACTTGGCTAGGGAGGAGAAGACGCTCCAATCCTACCTCATTGAGGATCTGAGTGGCGTTCTTTGCTCTCAGCATGTCAGGTGTGTCTTCCATTTCACTGAGACCCTTCCCACGGATGCTTTCCTCTAGGTCTTTCCTGTATTCTTTCTGTATCACAAAACAAAAGCAACGTCACTGACAAGAAAGCCTGGATCATTCCTCTTAGGTGAAGAGGAAAAACAAGCAAAGACAAAAAACAAAACAAAACCCTCCAGTTTTAATAGTGACAGTTTAGTGATTAAAGATATGATAAAGGTGGGGTATAAGCTTCATTGGTTGATATGAAATATCAAATAAGAAACTAGCACATTTCGTTAGGTATTCAGTTAAAAAATGAGAAGAATTAACGTGGGTAAGAGATTAGGTGGTAATACCAAACACACGTGAACCCAACTTGAAACCCACAAAAGTTAGATGGTGATGAAAATGGTAGAAGGATCACACTGATGAGGGTCATTAGTGTAATTATTGGGATCAAGAGCGAAAGCAAAGACCACGTGGGCACTACCTCGCTGGCTATTTTGGTTGCATATTTGACATGTAATAAAGCTGGTGTGACCTCCAGGCCTGTCAGGTTTCTGCCTTTAATGGACTCTTCATAATCTCTCCTATATTCTTTCTAATGTGATTAGGAAGGAAACACAAATTAAAAAAACAATCTTTATTACAACTTGTTTCTCAAACCTAGGAAGAAAAAAAAAATTACAACACAGTCCTTCCATGTATGACCCCTTAACTGGATCATTGTTTTGCTAAAGGTCACTCGTTTGAAAGGTAGTGTGGTTGTTCTGGAAATATTTTGTTTACAACAAACAGCCTCAAGGAGACTCAGAATTTGAGAAGCCTTGTTGGGCTCCTCATTCATATGTCCAGCACTGCATCTGGGGCTGCCCCACTGTCTGCCTCACAGCAGGGAAGGACAGTGGAAGGAAGCCTGTGCCACCAAGACTCTGAATCTGCTGTCATCTCTCCTGAGGCAACAAGAGTTTACTTCTGAACAAAAAGTAAGTTAAGAGGAAAATAAAACCACAGAGGAAGAAGAGCCTGAGGGCATGAAATGCAAATTTGGCCTTTTAAATAATCATGACTTCTTATTTGTAATCTCTGAATAAAGTGGCCAGTGAAAACATGGAGAAATCCTAAGATTTTGTCCTCCACTGAGAGAGTCACAAGCTCCCCCATCTCCTCTCCAATCCCTGGTCTAGGATGTCTCATCAGGAGACTTAGAATAAATGCTAGAACTCCATTTTAATAATTTTTAATTTTGATAGAATTTTAAACTTACAGAAAAGTTGCAAGACTAGACAAGGAACTTCCATAGACCCTTTACCCAGATTCACCAGTTTTATGAAGTTATGTTAAACTTTTGATTATTTGGCCTCTTTATACCAGAAAGCTTCACAAAGTTCTACTTTATTAACAACCATTTATCTTTATGGTTGGGGATCTGCCCCACAGGGGAGAAGTAAAAAGCAACCCAAAATAAGTCTGTTTCCTAATGAAAACAGACTTTGTAAAATTCAAAATAAGATTCCATTGTTCTCTGTCATTGGTTAAAAAGGAAAAAAAAATTTTTTAAGATACTTGTGCTTACATTTCTAATATAGGAAATATGGCATCTTGACATCTGATGTTTTAATAAACACCTTGATCATTACTCTTTTGTTTGGCCTGGGACTTCCTATTAAGAGTAATCTAGGGGCGCCTGGGTGGCTCAGTGGGTTAAGCCTCTGCCTTCGGCTCAGGTCATGGTCTCAGGGTCCTGGGATCGAGCCCCACATCGGGCTCTCTGCTCAGCAGAGAGCCTGCTTCTCTTCCTCTCTCTCTCTGCCTGCCTCTCTGCCTACTTGTGATCTCTGTCTGTCAAATAACTAAATAAAATCTTTAAAAAAAAAAAAAAAGAGTAATCTAAAGCCAAGGGTGGGTCTGTGCAGAGGGAACTTTTCATTTATCAAAGAAAAAATCATATTACATTCAATATAATTTCAGAGTTACTAGTCTGCTATGTTCTAATGAAAATTATGTTCTATGTTCTATGTTCTATGAAAATAAAAGAGTTGAAATAAAACATAGATGCTAAATATTTACTGTTTGGAACATTTAGTATAACCGAACCATAAGATTTGATATGGAAACATTTTAGTGAGCACATGAAAACAAGTTCCATCATCTACTACTTTTGGATACCAGAAGGCTGGATACATGTGTGTGGGCAGAGCTGGTTTTGAACAGCTTGACGGCATGTTTGCAGTGTGGTGTGTTTCACAGGACTCACCCCACTTTGCATTTGCTGAGACTCTTTGGCAGTGATGTACGTTGGTGTTTCAAAGTCCAACATGGGCTTTCCCCGTTCCTTTTCATACTTTTCTTTGTATTTCACCTAGTGATGAAGAGCCTTATTAGATAGACAGATCTCCTCCGGCCAATTCCCAGACAGAGACTAGTGTAGGGATAGTATTTTTTTAAATGATACATTAGTCCACATGGGTGGCATCTCATTGCCACTCAAAACAGTTTCTTATGTTTCAGATCTAGTACCTTTTTTGTTGTTACGTGGGAGAAAACACCCTTAAATCAAATTTGTGTTCAATTCAAGTAAACAAAAGAATCATTGCAGAAGAATCAGCTGAGAGACAGATCAAGGGAAGGAAATGCATGGGGACCGTCACCCATCCGAGAAGGTCGGCTGAGATCTGATAGGTGTAGATGTGAACACTGTAACTACAGCATCTGTCAATATTTGTGGGAAAGATCTCTAGTTTGTCTTTCACGAGGATTTTTATCAGAGACCTGGGGTCTCTATTCGAGAGAGAACACGTACAACTTTCTATGTCAAGAACTGGATCTAGGTCATAATCAGTCCCCTATTCAATGCAGCCAACAGTAATTCATATAAAAATGAGAACTAGTTTACCTGTCGACTGACTAAGAAATCTGATGTTCTCAAAAGAGCCCCAGTGCTATTTTACAAATACAGTATCCTCATCCTTACAAATACAATGCCCCAATCCAAAGGAGGATGAGGACATGCAATTAGGAATGGGGGCGGCCCACAGATATTCAGAAATGGAAAGTCAGAGAGGCAGAGGCCCTTGTCCACACAACATCTTCATGGCAATGCTCAGTCTCAATCTTGCTGAAAATAGAAATCTGGGGGCACAGGCTGCTTCACAGTCGACATGAAGACACTTCTAGTAATTTTGCCCTTTCTGTTAATGCCCAACAAGGAACCTAAATAATTCTGGTTATGTGACAGAGGAAGTCATGTGATAGCAAACTTTTTCTCTGAGTCCTTTCTTTTGAGAATCTTCATTATTTTACAAATTTTCGATTCCTTAAATACCCACAAATATTTCAATGGTAGATCTAATCATGTTACTTTTCTGCTCAAAATCCTCCAAAGGCTCTTTCCCATCATTGCAAGGTTTCCTAAGCTGGGGTGCAGACTCATGAGGGAACACTGGGGTTATTGTAAGGGGATTATCCCCCTCGTGGCATAATCTTTATGCTTCCAGCCCATCAGTGATCTGAATAACACACACTGCATGCATAGAGACTATTTCTTCAATACCTGTTGATGCTGTTATTTATAGCATAAAATTTTGTTTCAAAATGCTACTAAATTCCAAGCTCCCCTATATCCCTGGATATTTTCCTCCAGCAATCGTTACTAAAATTATTACTACCATTCTGAGGGGGCATTTATGAACATTTTTGACACTGTAGCTGAACGCACATCAAGAAACAGTCTGGACTGACTTACTATGCTCTGCAACTCTGTGGCCTCCTTGAGATGAAGCTGCTCCAGATTATCAGGTATCGTGTGGTAGTGGCCTTTACTCTTCTCATAGTTCTTCTTGTACTGGTACTGAGGGGAAGAAGGCACAAAGGCACATGCATTGGAAAAGCTGCTCAGCATTTCGGTTTTTCCTCTTTAGGTTAGACATTTACACAGCAGCACTGTCAAGACCACACTAAGAGCAGCAAACGCTAAGTGGGGGGGTTACACAAATGTGTCAGAGGAGGAAGAGCCATGTCCAGAACTGCCCGGTTAATACCGGATGGCCAGTCCTTAGGTTATATGGCATATGCAAAGGAGGTGTGAAAAGTCAAAAGTGAAAAAAATTATTCCAAACCACGATTCTATGTCCTTCGAAGGAGGGAAGGGCTTAGTCAATTGGAAAATAAAAAGATTAAATATTCTAAGAACAAAAGCTTTTTCACATTCTGAGAGGTGTCACAATCCGTGGAAGAGTTGGTAGACTAATGCCATAACTTGGAAGGATGCCTTCACATGAAAGAGCTTTCTCGTAAATCTGGTGTCCCGGGAGCAGAGAAGGAGATGTATGTGAGCTCAGCAAAGGAGTTCAGCTGCAAATGGGTGAAACATGCCGTTTCTACAGCAAATGACTGAGCTTACAGAACTGGCAAGGTGGCTGGTATTCAGCACATGATTCATTATCAGAGATTCCTTCATATCAGTCACAGGCTTGTGAAGTTTCTTCAGGTCGGCCTTATATTTAACCTGCATGTGAGGGGGGAAGAATAAAATCACATAAATAGGAACTGGCAGACAGTACCGATGGAAGCCATGGAAGAGGTCCCATCCTGAAATAAATTCTGGAGCTGGTGATAAAAATGCACACACCTCGCTTGCAGTAACTACAAAGTGGAAAGTGGCTCAAGTGTCCATAAACAGATGAATGGAGAAGTAAAATGTGTATATACACAATGGGATATGATTTAGTCACAAGAAGAAATGCAATTCTGACAAGTGCTATGACAAGGATGAACCTTGAAACATGATGCAAAGTGAAGTAAGGCAGACAACAAAGGACAATTACTGTATGGTCCCACTTAGAGAAGATTCTCTAGTAGACAAATTCATTGAGACAGAAAATAGATTATAGAGGTTACGAGAGGATGGGGGGAGAGAGGAATGGAGTTCTAGCTTAATGGTTGTACAGTTTCTGTTTGGGGCGATGGAAATAATGGTGGCTGTTGGACAACACTGTGAATGTAATCAATGCCACTGAACTGTACATTTTATTTATTTACTGATCTCTACACCCGTGGGGCTTGAACTTACAACGCCGAGATCAAGAGCGCTCTTCTGAGTGCTCTGAGAGCACTCAATCATACGTTTAAAAAGAGTTAAAATGACAAATTTCATGTTATATATTTTGCCACAATTAAAAAAAAAACATACCTCACTTGCGAGATTGTTAGCATCTTTCATGACTTTGTAGAGCTGGCTGTCTTTTGGATTGAATTTCGGTGTTTTGCCCTTCTCTTTGTTGAAATTTTCTCGGTATTTAACCTAATAGCAAATGCGAAACTCCAGATTATTTCTGAACATCAATTAATTCGAAAACTAAGAAATGGAGGAAATACAAATACAAAGAATATGTTATACATAAAGGGATCATATAACTTACTATCCACACTAGGATGCTTTTAAGAGTAAAAAAGAGCACAACCAATAGTTATGTTGGGGCAACAGAGAGTCAAGGGTAAGAATGAGCGCTATGGTATTCGCCTTGCTCATTTTTATATTATCCAGAAGTAGGAAAGATAATCATCTTTTTTTATTTTATCAACCAACAGCTAATTTATTTTTTTATTTAAATTCAATTAGCCAACCTATAGTACATCTTAATGTAGTGTCCAATAATTTATCAGTTGCATATTACCTCCAGTGCTCATTACATCACAAATCACCTCTTTTTAGTGCAAAACGAAAGTAAGAGGAATAAGGGTAAAGGCTTCAGGCTACATTCAGTGATCTAATGATTTGGAGCCTTCTGACCCTAGTAGCCAGTGAAACCAAAGGCATTTTAGGTCACCTGTAAGGAGTTTAAAGAGGGGTTGTAAATAATCCAGAACAGTGAGACATAAGGAATCTGTTAAATTAGGAGAATTTATTATAATTTTAAAGTAGTACTTTGGCTATATCATTTTGATTTCTTAAAATGCGGCAAAAAAATGGCATAATTTCTGAGTAAAAAAGAACAGAGCGTGTGGGAGAAAGCCCTTCAATACGATTTTGATCTAGAAGAAGGAAGTGAGATGTTTTGCCATAATGATAAAAATAAGATTAAGTATAGCTTTAGGATACAAAAAAGAATATGCAAAGGGCTAACTTTAATTTAAAAAATAAGCATAAATACCAGCTTACTCTACCAACAGCCACTCCAAATTTTAATATATTTTTTAAAATTTTCCAAGGTCATGCCATCATCAAGGTAAAAACAAAGAAAAGATTTGATGTTGAAATTTTGAAGACTTTGCTGTTTCTGAAAATTGAGAGGCTTACATTTCTAATCCTACATCAAACCTCAGATGTGGAAGGTTTACTTTCTCTGGAAGGCTTGTCTCAGGGACTGTAACTTCTCGGTGTGACCCCAGCCCCACATGGGCTTCCCAGTGTGGGGCCTCCCCTATCCTGACTTTGACGCCTGGCTGATACTTGATACTTGCGTAGAATACCTCAAAGGCCGAAGGAGAGGACAGAGGCACAGGCTGCATCTTATGATGCTGCCGTGATGAGGCATTTGAAGAAAACTAATGCACTCATCAGGGATATAGGACTGACATCAGCAAGCTGACATCTCTTTTCCTTTTGCTCATCTACTTTCCTAACCTCAGTCAGGGGACTGACCAAGTTACACTCTTTTCTGTTGATTTTGTGTTGAAACGTGTGGAATGCTATAGAACTTTCTTGAAAGATTTACTTCTGTGCACACCCCCCTCCCCGGAACATGCTGCTTGGAGTAGGAAGATAGAGTAGACTTGCTTGATAGAAGATGATGGAGTAGACTTGCTCAATAAATGTGATTTAATTGAATGAAAGGAAGAGAGCTGTCATGCCTATGTAAAATAGCTGAAGATGATGATTTACAGGAAAACTCAACAGAATGAGGCATTTCCCCTCAGCACCCTGGATATACCTCGATTACTTTTCACTCCAAAGTGTATTTATTTATCTATGGACATAAGGTTGAGGACATCCGTTCACCCCCTTAGTTCTTAGCCCAGTCATGTAATATATGGATGCTGAATGGCAGAATAAAAGTGACTGCATCCGGTTGGGTTCTAGAAGTTTTTAATTTCATGACACTTGCCTGTTAAATTCCCACAGGTGACTCAAGTGTGAATGCCACCCTTGGGATACAATCTCACTACCTGAGGAGAGGTGCCAGTAGGACCTCACAAGCTGATATTTCTCTTCCTGAAGACTGTTAAGCACTCAAATATCTAGACACACACCCATAAGTGGGAAAGTGGAGAATGAGAAAGGCCTGAAGATCTCAGAGAGAAACAAGAGACAAAGGTCTTTGCTAGACTTTTACAATCTAATTTTTCAAAGCTCAGCAGTGCTCTCCAAGACCCAGGATCTCTCTTGTTGCTACTTCTGCACTTCCATGCTGGGAATCCCGTCTTCCTGCAAGGTTTTTCACGTGAGAGCTGCCACACACCCATCTGGATTACCTGGCTGCTCAGCCTGGCTGCCTTCTTGGCCATTTCAATGTCTGGGCGACCAAGCATGCTTAACCCATGGCTGCCTTCCTTGCGGTGCTTGGCTCTGTACTCCACCTGAATCAAAGAAAACCGAGATGGGCAATACATTCTAAGAGGTGGGTGCCTTGTCATACTCGGTGGCCGTGACCTCTGGGGAGCAGGTCCATTTTCACCACACACGTACCTCACTGGCCTGTTTGGCTGCCTGTGTGGCCTTCTTGATGTCTGGCCGATCAGCCACCGTGGTGTAATGCAGGTTTTCCTTGGCATCTTTTTTGTATGCGACCTTTATTTGGAGAGAAAGGAATGTTTACTCATGTGGAAGATACGCTATCTTTGAAAAAGTCCTCATCAAGCACAAACAACCCTTTTATTAAAACCAAACCAATTTTTTAAACCACCGTATTTTCTAAACTACCAGAGAGGGAAATTAGGAATACCACTCAATGGAACCAGCCCGCTAGGCGCCAAGTTGGGATCCACTGGCTCAGCAGGACCGTGGAGGGCGTGGACAGGGGAGCTTACATTGCTCTGCTTCTTGGCCACCTCCATAGCATGCTTCACGTCCGGGGGCTCCAGCATGACGGAGTAGTTGGATTTCCCTTTCTCCTTGACGAACTTCTTTTTGTAATTTGTCTAAATAGAGCCAGAATTACTCATGTGAGCAGAGGAATCTGGGAAAATAACTGGTTTACTTGAAGAGCTGTGAGATCTCCATGAAAATCCACGGCTCCCCATCCGGGCATCAGTCTGGAACCTGGATCTCTGATCCATACGCTAGCTCTTCCTTGTCCTGTCTGTCCTGGAGCCCAACACTTGAAACACAAGGCAATCTTGGGAGAACTGACTACAAGCAAATTAAACTCTTTCATTTCCCATTTCTAGCTTTAGAAAACATATGAAACCATAAAGGCTCATAAAAATATAATAGCAAGATTATGAAAGCATTATTGATAAGGACAAAGTGGGCAGGGATTACTTAATTATGAAGTAGTGATTTTACTTCTCTAAAATGTTCAGCAGTTTAATGATCGGAGCGGCCATTCTCAATCAGCAACGCTTCCTCCTTTTATTAACGCTAGGTTACTAACATCTTATATTGCAGATAACAGGTCCTGTGGCAAAATGTCCATTTGCCATAGTTGCCATAATAGGAAACGTAATAAATATGGAGTCCTCCTTTAAAGCAGAATTGAAAATTCACACATAGGCATTGATGACGGTAAGGGTGAAGCGATGTACAGGAAGGCACTTAGACGCAAAAAGGCAGCTCGCCCCAGATTTCCCTGGATTCTAAGGTAAAGTGGTGTTGCTGCAGCCAAGAGTCCTGGGGCTGGTCACTTACGTCACTGACATTCTTGGTCACTTCCTTGACATGGATGGTGTCCCTGGTCTCTGGCAGTGTTGTGTACGAGCCCTGGGCCAGGTGCTTCTTGACGTAGTCCTTGTACTTGTTCTGAGGGAATCCACAGAGAGCCTGTTAGAGTGTGTGCCTGGGGCATTAGCCCAAGAGGGAAGCAGAGCATATGTTGCTGGAAGGTTACCTCAGACACCAGATTGCTGACAGTCTTTGCCAGGAGGATCTGAGGAGTGTCAGGCACAGCATGGCAGGTTCCTCTTTCCTTGACATGTTTCTCTTTGTATTTCAGCTGCAGGGGTGCAAAAAATATAGATCTAGCTCCTCTGGGTATCTGGTATATATTTACTCAGTCCCTGAGTCACTCGATAGAGCTGGGAAAACAGAATCACTGACACAGTAAGGACACTAAACTCAATAAAAGATCTGATGTTTGGAAATCTTGGGAACTATACAAAAAGACTTTCTCTCTTCCAAGTTGAGGCTTTAATGATGATCAAAATGGATCTCATGATGAATCTTTATACCCCTAGTCTTAGTTCAAAGGACTTTTGCATATGTCATTTGACCTGCTCCTGAATCCTGGGAGGAATTATTACTTCTCCTTTACAGATGAAGAAACAAAGAAAGAATACGATCACTCAAAACCAAATGCTACCTCATAGAATCCAGCCAGAACGTCAGCTCCCAATTCTCGATGTGTGAACGATCTCGCAGTGCAGTATACATTGAGGATGGTCACCTGGATTTTAAAGCTTCCCCTGCCTGTCACCCTGCTCTGCCATGTCACTGGCACGCTCACTGGGGACAGGGTCGTATTTCAGGACCTGCGCCTGAGCTCCTACACCAGCAGCCTCCTCTGTCCTTCCTTGGTGTGTCTGGGGACTGTGCCACTGAAGTGGGTTAGGTGTCATGGGAGGCACTGGATACTTACATCACTTTCTATTAAAGAATTCCTCAGGGCCAGCACCATGTCTTTATCATCAGTGACAGAAAGCTTGCAACCTTTGAGGAACTCTCGGTCCAGCTTATACTCAACCTGAAACAGAAGAAAGGCAAAGGAAGAAGTTGGCATTTACTGTAATCTGTAATTCTCCTTTAAAGGGTGCTAGGAAGACTTGCTACCAAAAAGGCGGCAGAGGCTTCCTGGCCCCTCACTGCATGCTGGGCTCCCCGTCTCCAGCCCTGTGGCTAGGACCAAGTCCTTCCCACCCGCTCACCCCCAGTTCCTCCCCAGCCTCACTCAGGACTCTACACCCTAGTGCCTGTGCCCAGCTGTGGGCGACCACAGGTCTGCTTCCTGCGCTTGCCTTCCCCTCCTCACATCACCCCCCATCCTTCTGGGATGTCAAGTGTGCTAGGCTGACACCCACAGCAGCGGTTATTATGAGTGATTATTCATGCTTCTGTCTCAGGTGTGTCAGAGAGCCCGACCGACCGTCCCTTCTCACATCGCTCTGCTGTAGGGACGACTTGGCTGCCTGGATGAAGTCTGGTCGATCAGGGGTCCACCTCCAGTAGGCTTTGTTGGCTTCATACTGCTTCTTGTAGTCCAGCTGTTTGTAACAAGACAAAAATAGGTCATTTCGTTCCATGGGCTGAATTCATAACTGCACGTGGCCTGGAGGGACACGTTGTGCATCTCAACATACAAAAAATCATGGTTCTTTATGCAAGCGAGAGCCCCAGTTAATATTTCTGGACAATTTATGCCACTAGTCAGCCACAGAAGAGGTCGTTTCGTGGGACCATTTTGTCTCAAAATAGGGGCTAAAAATTTTAAAGGCCTCCAGGTAAAATAATTCTACAATTCCTTTCACTGTTGGTGTAGCTTTATCATCTTCAGAGTCAAGGACTTTCAACATCTAGCTAAACTCAGGCTTGATCTTTTTTAAATGATTAAATTTAGAGTATTCATTTCATGCCAGGCACTTTTCTCAGTGCTTCCTAACTACTCCTCATTTAATGGTTGCAACGGCTGCACGAAATTGACAGCTGAGGAACCAACCAGCGGGTTAAACTGCCCAAGGGGAGGCAGCTCGTGAATGACAGAGCTGGGATTCAAACCGCCAGAGACTGGCTCCAGAGAGGCTCCCACACTTGCTAGACCTTCCCTGAGCTGGCCACATGGCTGCCTGGGGCCAAATCTGAGGCACAGGAGCACACAGAGCTTAATCTGTGTCCTGGGAAGAGCCCTCAACAGCAGGCACATTTCTTTCCTTACTCTTCATTGTTCTGTCAAGGTATATTTTGCACATCATCAACTCTGCATGCTTTTGAGGAGCTTTTCATGAGGTTTGCTTTATGATACCCTGAGTTTTCTCCAGTTATTGTCAAATTTTTCAAACCTACAACAGAGCTGCAAGAATCCTAGAGAATACCTGTATACCCACTACCTCGACTCTACATCGTACATTATAATGTGTTTGCTTTTTCACACACCCATCCTGCTACCGATCCAGCCCTCAATCCATCCTCGGGACACCTGCAAGCGACCTGCCCACCCCTAAGGTATTTGCGGACCCTGATTAATATATGTTCTCTCTGACACTAGGGGCGTTCACTGGGTTATAATGGTTTCATTATGTAAGAAATTTATATATATTTTAAAAGTTAATACTCCTCAAAATGCACAAAATATCGCTGTGGTTGAGGCTTTAAGGTGAGCAGGAGAAAGACATAGGCTAACTTCTGACAGCCTCAACTGACTAAAATGTGCTTGTTTGCATGTGCATATGCATGTGTGTGTGTGTTTTCCAGAAGAATCAGGTTCTAAATCAGGACAAGACGAAGATATAGAGGGTAGAGGGAATGAAAGATGACGAGACACTTTCCCACATGCAACCTTCGTTCCAGAATTAAATCTCCTATTTCTCAGCCACCTGGCAGAGAGGCTGAGTGGGTGTAACACTGTGGCACAGGTTTGGCCACCTTGGCTCTTCCCCACTCTCCTCTGCGAGAAGCGAAAGCAGCATTTAGATTCCAGCACCAGTAGTCATGCTGCTGGGGCTAACTCTTGATCCAGACTCATTAGAGCTAAATCACCTGAAAAGATGTAAAAGGAGGTCATGTGTCCTGCAGAAGCGAAATCCCCCATTAGCCTTGGGAAAGTTTCTGGAACTTACGTTGGTGTTGACTTTGTAGGCATCCTTGGCTGCTTTGATATGAACAGAGTCTGGCACAATGGTGCAGTTGGACTTATTTCTTTGGTAAACTTCTTTGTATTTCAGCTGGGGAGGAAACATAGTGAGACAAGGTTAATTTTTACAGTGGCCTACCAAGCATTAAAAGGCAAGAAATTAAAACCATCACTATAATACACAATGTTTCATAAGGCCGACTAAGTCTGTTGTGAAGAAAAAATGCTACCATGCACTTTCCTCGAAAGGTCTCGAAGTCCATATTTTTCATCAATATCTCTGGTTATTGTTAAAAGCAGAAAGTTTGGAGGAACAGATACAGAAATGCTTCATTTTTCTACAGGGAGAGGGAATGGGCTGCTCCAGAGAAAGGTTCAAATAGAGGTTTATGAACAAGTGATGTTCATGTTTGAAGTGCCGAAACTTATTTTAACATAAAAAAGTGAAAAAATATTTTAAAAATACTTTATAATTCCTGCCTTCATAAACAGTGCACTGGATGTATTTAACATTTTTTATGGCACATGGCAGAGAGGATCCACTCAGCTGTGCCCAGTCAGTTCCTAGAATCACCAGCAAAAAAAAGGATGATTTTGGTTTAAAGCCACTGGCTGACTGCTGCGCAGGAATAAATTACTGGACCAGGGTTCATTATGTCACGTTAGAAAGAGCCCAAGATGAGAGGGGCTGCGAACATTCTGGTACTTACATCACTGACTTCATCTTTGACCTTTCGGACGTGCAGCAACATGGGTGTGTCGTGGATTGTCGTGTAGCCTCTTGGCTTGGCCTTGTTGTATTCCAACTTATAAAGTATCTGAAGGAGAATTAAAAGCAGAAGGAGACAATATTGTGCATCTCAGTTTACAATATAATGTAGCATAAAAATATGCATGCAAAGTGTTTTGTGTGCTTTTTGAGTGTACCTAAAGGAAAGAGAATTCCATAAAATCAACAGGCACTTTCCTGCTTTCTGTTAAGGCTCCACTGCCTCTAAATTGGCGTGTTTGCCAATTCAGTTGGAATAACTCTTTATTGTAAAAGAAGAGTTGTGAGCAGAGCAGGACATTTAACATCCCTGCCTCCCTCCCACTAAACAGCAGTAGAATCTTCCAGACATTGTGACAATCAAAAATGTCCCTCCACATCTGCAAACACTCCCCGAGTCTGAGAATCCATCCAGCGTTTCTTGCACTTACATCACTAATTTGTTTGTTGACTTTTGTGGTACGCAGGTGTTCTGGAGTATCCACGATTGCGGTAAACTTGTCCTTTGATTTTTCATAATCTTTTCTGTACTTGATCTAAATTGCAGAAGAGAAGAACAAGTTAACTTGAAGCAGAATAGAGGGCTTTAACAAGGGTAATTTTCCTCAAAAGAGTCCCACAGCAAATAGGATTATTAGATAAGCCACGGGGTCATACTTTCTCTTTTAATCTTAACAGAAATGTTTAATATAAAACTGTATTTGATAGCAATAGTGTAATGGAGTGGGCAAATAATCATAATAATAAATGATATTTTCCATACTTTTATACATTAGAAGCCCAGGCCCAATGAGGTTAAAAAATATGAACTAAGGGACACATCTAGAATGAATCCTGGAGCCATGACTGGATCCTTGCTCTCTGGACTCTGATAGATAATGATTCACTTAAAATACGCTGCATCAAATATGTATGATATCTTAAGGTATATATCCATGTCAAAGATGAAACAGATATAAAATTAAAAAATGAGTATATATGGTTTAAAGTATTTATGATTTTTAAAAAGACATTCACTTTTTGTAATTTCCAAGTCACGAGTGTTTCCCATGCACACAAGCCATTTAAAGCGGTACAGATACAGAAAGCGCAACAAAATGTCATGCATGACTATCTAATGATCACATCAGAACAAAGGAACAAGTTCAGGCAAACAAGATGTTCTTATGGAGACCTCATCTCCCTCATTTCACATGTTGACCTGGTGTCAAACTAAAGTGATAAAATGAGTTTCTAATGCAAAAGACTGATTAAAAGCTCTTTTTTTTTTCATGTGGGAACAATGGCATTTTATCAATATCTGGAAGTTAAGCAATTATCTGGGTTTTATTTTATTTATTTATTTTTTCTGCTTCAAAGGTACCTTCCTCCATGATGCAAAAGTGGTGGCAAGAGCTTCAACTGACCTTGCAGGAAGACAATGTTACCAGCTACACTGCCAACAAGTGTGTATGAGGACAGATATGCTGGAAATAACCTAGAAAATTAGCATCAAGCTCAAGAGGGGCCATAAATATGTACAATACTCAAGGAACTGCACCACGACCCTCATCGTTCCCAAATGGTACACTTGCAGTGATCACTGAACAACGGATATTAAATGAAAACATTATTCAGATATTTTAGATGCCACTGAATCTACTTATATCCTCAATCCCTAAGGAATCCATTTCTTTGGGGCAAATACTAAAAAAATTGAAATCAGTGTTATACCAGTTTGGAAATAGAGTCTAAAACAGCCTCAGTTACTCTTACTGGGAGGCACTAGATGATATATGGATGTGGCTGCCACGCAGTCACACGTGGCCACAGGCAGAGGTCATTTGTAAGGAATGAATACTTATGCAGCAGGAAACCAGTCTGGGCAGGGAGCCGGGAAGGGAATCAAGGAAAGCGTAACGTCAATGCCCCCAAGGCTTCTCAGTCACTTCTTCACATCATATCAGACATTACCTGGCTCCACATGTGTGTGTTGTAGAGGGCAGTCAACATATCTGGACGTAGAATTTCATTACATCCTTGTTTCAGAAGCATCTTGGCACTAGATTTATATTTTCTCTGTTCATGCAAAGAGCAGTGAAGCATAGAAGAGACTTATGAAGACAGGAGAGAAGAGGGCTCTATATCCCAATCACTTCTGAGTGAAGAGATGTAGGCACAGACACTTCATGTACTCAAATATACATGTGGGTGAAGACACTAACTACAGGGCAGTACCAAGCAGAATGACTGCAATACTTGCAGCGGAGAATCTGTCATCCTCCCCAAAGGGGAATAACAGAACTAGTCCCACCAACACCGCCTTACAGGACAGAAGACGTCACTGGAGTAGAAAAATGCAGTTTAAGGAGTTCTGTCCTCCTTCCTTCCATTAATTTGTGTCTTTGTTTTCACTTCTACAACTCAATTTGCAGTTTACAAGTAGATCCTCCAGGAGAATAAAGGGTGAGAGGACCAACTTTTCTGTTTATCTTCACCACAGCACATGTGAGGACACAGAGTATGGACTGGCACACTCAAAGAGCTCATGGGCTCTTTGGGTGGCTAGACAGATACTTTGAAACGGGACATCCCAATATCATAGGCAGAACCTATGACATCCTTGCAGCAGACGGCACGACATCTCATGAGAAATCTGGAGCACAGTCCTGCCTGCGCTGTCCAGCCAGCCGCATCACAGTACCTGACTGATCTGGTCGCCTGCGATCTTAGCCAGCAGATGTCTAGGCTCATCGACTACCAGGTGGTATTTATCTTTCCGCTGCTCATAATCAGCTCTGTATTTTTTCTGCTCAAACATCATATCAAATTATGGCAAGAGTACAACTTCAAGGTTACACAGAAATGTCCCAAGATAAACACTCCAGAGAGCCAGAAACAGGTCATTTCTAGAGATGGGCTTCCAAAGCATCCAGAATAGTAATAACATGGAGGTAAAGAGAGTCGATTGAAGATCACCTGGAGAAGGCTAGGACTAGGATAGATCTGATTTGATGACACCAAAATTGGACAACCTTGTGCTTAAACATCTCCCATCTTTAAATACGGGGCCATAAGCAATGTTAGGTTTTATGGCATCTTAAATAAGGTACTAATGAGCTATAGGTTTACTGTCTAAGGTTGTGAGAATCAGAAAGTATATTCGTGGGCAAATTCTACTAATCTTATGGTAG
The DNA here is from genome assembly GCF_002288905.1 of Enhydra lutris kenyoni. NCBI lineage: Eukaryota > Metazoa > Chordata > Mammalia > Carnivora > Mustelidae > Enhydra > Enhydra lutris. The sequence goes on from NW_019154085.1 coordinate 50,134,940, forward strand.
TAAATTTGATTATATCAGAGACCCTGGAAATCCTTCGCAAATTATAAAACAGTAACAAAATTTATCAAGACTGTATTCCTAGGAAGCTTCTGACAATAATTCTTCAGTCATCCTGTGTGGACATCTACTGAAAATGAACTAAATCCTTGTTGTTAAAAATAACAAAAACAGGGACGCCTGGGTGGCTCAGTTGGTTGGACGACTGCCTTCGGCTCAGGTCATGATCCTGGAGTCCCGGGATCGAGTCCCACATCGGGCTCCCAGCTCCATGGGGAGTCTGCTTCTCCCTCTGACCTTCTCCTTGCTCATGCTCTCTCTCACTGTCTCTCTCTCAAATAGATAAATAAAATCTTAAAAAAAAAAAAAAACAAAAACAACAAAAAATTCACATATTGAAATAAGTATACCACTGGCCACATTTTCATTTTTAGATACATTTTACTTATTTTCTAACACTGTTTTTTGATTTCCATAAATCCATAGAAAATCCAAAGAGAGTAAATTAAATATAAAACCATCCAAATGTAAGTTAATTTGTAGCTTACTCATTTCTGCCATTTTAAGCTGAATTTAAATTATGGCAACAGCAGTTCCAGGAAAGACTAGGTAGACTATAAAGGAATATTTTGGGTGCAAATGGATACTTCTCTGCACCAATGTATGAGTAACAGTGGCAATATATCCGACTGCAAAAATCACAACTATCCCCTTAGGGGTGGATCTTCCAACCACCGCCATTTCTGTGCCCTGGTAAGGGATGCCAAATTAACCTTGAGCCTTGGAGTCTCCCAACTCTAGACAATATAATGTTTAAGGGAGTTTGGCTGATAGTCAACAAAATCCTTGACCTCCTTCTTGTCCCCCAAAAAGCTGTGCTGCCCTATGCTGGTGCAAACAGAGGCAATGATGGCGGTGGGGCCCTCACACCACTCTGGACAGTCCCTTTCACTTATTCACTGGACAGTCTCTTCACTCTGCTTTCGGTAGAGCCCATCAGATGATGACATTATAAGAGTCTTTCCAAATCTTTATCTTGAATCAACATTTAAATTGACCTTCCCGTTATTTTATGTATTGGGTTTTAATCAAATAACTCTATAGACTTCTTAAGGGAACTGAATAGGCTTAAATGGATCAAGTCATACGTACCTCATTCATCAACTGAGTTGCATACTTGAAATGCTTATTGATTGGACAATCTGCAACATACTTGAAATCTGACTTCGTCCTTTCAAATACCTCTTTGTACTTATACTAGAGAAAAAAGAACATGGTTACTTATAGCAGGCTGTGATTACCTTAAGAATGAGACATATCATTTATCCTATCATACAACTGAGATGATTTATTCATGGAGGCTAACAAGTAATTATTGAACACTTTGCCTCCTAAGGCAATGAAACGTATACCCAGATGGATACCTAAAAATTAGCCTCCCAACACACCCTTTATTGAACAGATGTCAACTCAATCTATCTGCCACATTAGGCAAAAACATAAATCAGTTCCTTCTTTGTTTCTATATAAGGGTTATTATTTTATTCTATGTGAACTCGAAAGCACTTTTAATCCATTAGTTCGAAATAATTTTCCAGTAATTAATTAGATAATCATAAAACTTTAAACCAGAGGTGAGCTAACATCTAAACTACCATCTTTTTTGAAATGACCCTATGAACTATGAATGTTTTTTAACAATTTTAGGGGACTGTAACAAATACTATGTGACAGAATGAATGTTGTCCACAAAGTTTAAAATATTTACTATCTGGCACTTTTAAAAAAAAATTGTTGACTCCTATTTTAGAACCCAAAGGAAGCTAACCCAAGTGCTTTATTTTGTAAATAGGAAATAGGAAAAAGAGGCCATAAAAACAAAGTTATTTGCCTCAAGTCCCACATCAGTTTTGTGGATTAAAATCATCCCACTTTGTATTTGTTAGCATAGCAACTCTAACAAAGTAAGTCATACAGAGACACAGTAATAGGAAGGAAATTCTGGAAGAGCCATGAGAAGTTATACTAAGATGGCTTTTCATTAAATTCAAATAAATGATATAAATAAATAATGACTATAGTCAGTGAGATCAGTACTAAGAAACTTCCTAAGCAGAGTGAACAATTCAGTACGTACTGCAGCTACAGGGTCTAGAAGCTAGGATAGAGAGAGACATACAGAAAACTACTGCTTCAGCACTGATTCTCTCTGTGGGCACCGGAATATGTTAAATGCAGGTGATTCTTTTTTTTTTTTTTTATAAGATTTTATTTATTTATTTGACAGACAGAGATCACAAGTAGGCAGAGAGGCAGGCAGAGAGAGAGGAAGGGAAGCAGGCTCCCCGATGAGCAGAGAGCCCAATGCAGGGCTGGATCCCAGGACCCTGGGATCATGACCTGAGCCAAAGGCAGAGGCTTTAACTCACTGAGCCACCCAGGTGCCCCAATGCAGGTGATTCTTATCCTTGAGTAGACATACCTTGCTGTAGAGAGTCTTGTTCTTTTCAGCCAGAGTGAAGTCAGGGGTGTCAAAGGCATAGCAACCAATGCCCTTAAGCCAGGTCAGATCTTCTTTATATTTTACCTGGGAGAAGGACATTATCAAAGAATTTTAAGAACCCATTTCTGAACAGTAGTAGGCTAGGATCAATCCAAGTAGAACAAATAGAAGCTCTGACTGCTGAAGCATAAGGAATACTAAAGTATTGAAACAATTACTTAAGAGAAATTCTCAGTAATACTGATTTCTGCTCATTTTATGGTATATTGTTGTGTCATATATGGAAATTTTAATTTTTAATACTAATTAAGACAATTCAAATTTGACAGGCATGTTTTCCTAGAAAGTATTTTAGCTCAGTAGCTATATTTTCACAGAGAGCTGAAAATTCTAAGATGAGCATTGTTATGTGTCTTCATTTTTTCATGAAGTGGTCTCTCCAAATGATCAAAACTAGCCTATTTGCTAGACAAAGTAGATCACTTTCAGTCCTGTAATAGGATATCATCCATTTAGAAGAAAAATTAAGTTTATAAATTTAATATATTTTTCTCTCTCTCAAGTTAAAGCTCAGTTATGTAGCAGTGAGTTTTAAGATTTAAATATCCACACAGAAGATCTGAAATCTGGCCAAGTGTTTCATCAGTTTCTATGCAGTGTTTGATTTTGTAAGTCACATGGGAGTATGAATTCATATGTAAAAACAGAAAGTTTTGAGACTCACATCACTGACTGCATCAGTGACTGCCCGGTGGTGGAAATGATCTGGGCGATCAGGAATGGACAACCAGATTCCCAACTGACTCATGTAGTTCTCCTTGTATTTTACCTGTGGTAAAAACACAAAGACAGCTATAAAGTCTTACCCAGCTTTCATATAAAAAAATCTACATCTCTCTAGAGAGTTTTAAGAAAGGGAGAATACTTTAAAAAAAAAAAAAAGATAGTAGGTTATTAAGCCCAACAAAGTAGAAATATGCAGGGACATACTTTACTAATGTCATCTGTGACTTTACGATGATAAACAATGTCCAGAGCATCCTTCACAGTGTGGTATTTTCCTTTGGTCTTTTCAAATGTTTCTTTGTAGCGTAGCTGGAAAGAGAAAAAGCACACAGATTGTGAAAAACCACCATGTTAAATAACTGAGTTCTTTTAAGCTTGAACTCTCTTGAGTTTTCTCTTAGGTTTTCCCATGAAGAAATTTAGAGAGATTAAAAAGCTCATTTTCACATCCTGGAAGAGAAGGACATTAGGAGAAAACCAGTGAAATCTGAATAGAGTTTAACTAATAATGATGCATCAGTATGGATTCACTCATTGTGACAAATGTCCCATGGTAATGTATTAACAATAGGGGAAAAAGCATATAGGGTATATGGGAAGTCTGTCCTATCATTGCAACTGTTCTGTAAATCTAAGACTACTTAAAATAAGAAGTTTATTTAAATCTAAAACAAACAAACAAACAAAAAAACTAATTGGGAGGAGAAAAAAGGAAACAACTTTGTTGAGCCCAAGATGTACTAATGAACATGGAAAGAGGAGAAAGATTTAGTTTCCAACTCCTAGTATCAAAATGCCTTCTCCAGGAGGCAGTCCTGAAACTTTGTTTTATAATCTTGATCTCTGTGGTAGTTCAAGAGATAACATCTCTGACCTTAACCTAAGACTATCACAGAAGATTCACCCCGTTTTCACAAGATGAGTTCTTCTCTGAGCAGTCTGTTTTCAACCTCAAGTCTTTTGGGGTAGCTGAACAAATACATAATTAAAGGTGTCTTTTGTATGACATTTTAATTTACATTTTCACATGAATAAGCTCATAAAATTGCTTAGCTCTACTTTGGGGGAATCGCCAGTGTAGAAAAGCCAAACTCAATGCCAGATATACCCTTGTTACATCCGACTATTTTTTTTTTAAAGATTTTATTTATTTATTTGACAGAGATCACAAGTAGGCAGAGAGGCAGGCAGAGAGAGAGAGGGAGAAGCAGGCTTCCTGCTGAGCAGAGAGACGGATGCGGGGCTCGATCCCAGGACCCTAGGATCATGACCTGAGCTGAAGGCAGAGGCTTTAACCCACTGAACCACCCAGGTGCCCCACATCCGACTATTTTAAAGGTTAGAGTTATCAGCACTGGTCTGAGAAAGGCCTAGGGGTGGGGCTGTCCATTGGGGCGTCATGAGCCCTAGGTGCCAACTTTATTGGGTGACCACTCCCAGAGAGGGTGGTAACAGAGTAGGCTTGGCTCAAATTAATATTCAACAGTAACCTTGAAGTGACAAAGATGGGGATGTCACAAGAAGACTCAAATATCCTAGGGGATAGATTTTGAGAGTCGTTTACAAGTTTCTCAGTTTATATTTTAAGCCAAATGATCTGTCCCTGGGCCCCAAGAGTGTAGAACAGTGCCCTAGTATGTTGGTATGCTGTAGCCCTGAGCAGCACCCATGGGCATTTTACATTTAGTGAAGAGCGTGCTAACAACCTTGGATGTGTCAGGAGATGCCGGCACTATGTGCTCAGCCCATTTATATCAGGCTGTTGGATCTCATGCCACTATACACCAGGGGAGGAATCTACGATATCTCATAGCTTCAGGGGACAAAGTGCTCATTCAAGTAGCAGACTCCTGTCTGCTCCAAATGAAAACCGCTGACAAAATTACGGAACTGAGACACTGTTTCAGTTTTGCGGTGCCCTTTCATATTTCTGTTTAGAGATCACCGTAATGACTTTAAGATGCCCTGAAATCCTAGAGCAATATTCTTAAGTTGAGGGGTTATGGGGTTGCTTGAGCTTTGGGCTGAGTTTAAGCCCCCATATGCCCAGTCCTCCAGGGATTTTGGTTCTGGTAATGGGTGCAACGCACCTGCAGGCGGGCTCTCAGAAATGAAACTGATAAGAACTGGTTATCTACCCTAAGTTAATTTCATATCTTTATTAACAGATCATCTCATTACCATTGAAAGCCAGTCTTGTCCTTGTTCATGTGGTATGGGGAATGAAAATCTGTCCTTCCTAATTCTAACAAATGTGTCATTCTCATGACTGAGGTGGTCAAGAGAAGAAAGGGAACAACTTTCTCTGCATGTTAACTAAGAGCCCGGCACCATGTCAGGAATGTTATATACATTATCTTGTTTTGTCTAACTTCATTATCACAATTCTTATCCTCATTCCACATACCAGAAAACAGAGTCTTAGAGAAATTAAATTATATAGAATCATATAGCGGGCAAGTGACAGCAACGGGATTTGAACCATGTTTGGCTGACTCTAAGACCATGACTTTATGGATAAGTAACAATTATTTGTCAAGTATCCCTAGCAAATGCCGCCAAAGAATTATAAGAAAGGGTCACTATTTGCTAAGAAGGTCAGCAAGAAAAACAATAGGCTTTTAGACTCTCACAGCAGTATTCTTCACTACTGTGCCTGATTCTGTTTGTGCCTTTTGTTGCTTCAAGTGCTGTTGTTGTTCTCATGATCCATGTTGTGGACCAGGTCTTTGAACTATGGAGGACTGTAATATCTTCTGTGTCTTAGGTACCACAACCTCACCTGTCCCTATCACAGTAGAAGAAAGAAGAAAAGGACACATACATCACTGGCATTCCAGTAAGCTTTCTTGGCTCTGATGAGGATTGGCGTGTCTGGAACAGGGGTGTACTTGTCCTTCATTTTTTCATATTGAATCTTGTACTTTTTCTAAGAAATAAAGGCAGAAAAGAGACAAACTTAAGTGTTTTCATCCCTCCCAATTCACAGTCACGTCATAGATCCAACCTAGGGCCATGATATATTGGGCCTGATAATAGCTTTATCTTCTGTGTTTTGATGCTGCTGAGCATCAAATTACAGAAATTAGCTCTCTGATCAGAGGCAGCAAGGGAAGGTTTTAAGGAACCTTTTTTTTTTTTAATGATTTATTTATTCTAAGAGACAGAGAGCATGAGCAGGGAGGAGCAGGGGAAGAGGGACGGAGAGAATTTTAAGCAGATTCCCTGCTGAGTGGGGAGCCCGATGTGAGACCCAATCCCACGACCCTGAGATCATGGTCTGAGCTGAAATCAAGAGCTGGCTGTTTAACCAAGTGAGCGACCCAGGTGTCCCAAGATTTTTTTCTTTAACCCAGTGCACCTTGGTGCCAAATTCTCAACTTACCTCACTGACCAGGTCCTTTACATCTTTAGCATGCTTCAAGGCTTTGGTCTGGTTTCCAGCATGATGATGGGGTCTCTCTTTGGTGGCAAGTTCAACATACAGATACTAAATGATTAGAGAATAGGGATCAGATGTTAGAAACATAAAACATTTATTATTTAGTATTCAGTCATTTTCATTCATTTCTAACTATTCAATGGGAGGGCCAAGTCTACTTGTTCTGGTTTTTCCTGTATTTCTGTTCATTTGCTTCTTTCTGTGTTCCACATCACATTTGGGAAACATGATACATACACTAGTTACCTAACACCCTTACTGTTGAGTGCCACCTGATCTAAAACCATGTGGTAAAGAATGTTATCGAAGAATGACTGGATTCTGACAAAGCCCTCAACACTCCTGCCACCCCACCACCACATGCATAAAATGTGGTTTCTTTTATCATGAATGATAGATAGGTCCTACAGAACGAATCAAGCAGTTTGGTCCACAGACCATTTATCCAATGAGGAAAGTTGTACACGCAACTTAAAAAATAGACATGATATGGCTTGTTTATGTACAACACAACCACAGTTCTGATGGCCCCAAAGAAAACTGCTAGAAAATAAGGGCCACGAGGCTGCATCAAGGACAACCAAGCATGAGAGTCTGTTACTGAGCCGGAGTGGGCAGCCACAGGCAACAACCCTCCCCGCGATGTCAGTGCTGGGGGTTTAGGAGTCTCTGTTTATGAGTCTCACCTGACTCTGAAGCTTCTGCCCTCGCTTGGCTCTTAAAAGATCAGGAGTGTCGGGAACTGAGGTGAAGATTGACTTCTGCTTTTTGCCTGCAGCTCTGTACACCAGCTGTACATAAAATAGTCATTACCATTATTTCTGCTTCATCAACACATTATGTTCTCTGCTGAGAGATGCCTTTAGTGCTTACTTTATAAAGAAACCAAGGCCCACCCCACTGCAACAGGCTCGGTTTCTGCTCAATAAACCAATAATTTATTTACCTTCCAAGCCCTCTTTTTCTTTTTTCCTTGTATCAAAATAAGAGACATTCTGTAGCTGGCCCAAGATTCCAGCCTCCTACTGCATTCTCGGTCCTATTCTCACCTGCCCTGTTCTAGGAGCCTGTGCCAGCAACTATTCTCGCCCCCCTCTTGACATCTTCAACCTTCTCATTTCTCCAGCCTTCTCCTTTCATCTGCAAATAAATTCCAGTCCTTTCCTTCACTAAGCCTTTTCCAATCTCTACCAATGACCTTGTTTCTATCTTTCATAGCCAAGCAGACTACGTATTTCTTTTTTTTCCTCTCTTTTGGTTAATTTCTCAAGGCAACAGTTTGGCTTCTACCCAGCCATGCCAATGAAGTCACTCTCAAAGGCTACCAAAAACTTTACGACTGCCAGATACAAGAATTGTTCTCTGTAGCAACTGAAACTTCTCAGCAGTTTCATTCCTGAAAAACGTCCTCCTCTGCCTCCCATTCTTGCACTCTCCCCTACATGCCCTCCTATCTTTCTAGGCACTCCTCAGCTTCCTTCTATGGTTCTGTCCTCCAAAGGCTGCCACTGGCTGGAGTCAGGGTTGGCCTCTTTCACCCTATAATTCTCCTTGGGTAACCTCATCTGTTCGTATGACTCAATCATCAACTCTCCTAAGTCAGATCAAAATTTTCAACAATGTTCTGAACTTACCATGTTCATTGCAGAATTCTCTGTATTATGTCCATCTCCAGCCCAAATCTGTTTTTTTCCCTATTTTGTCTACTTTGCTAAATGACTCCTCACTCTCCCAGGCATGCAGGCCAGAAACTTGAGGAGTCATCCTAGACTTCTCCCTCATTCCCATAACAAATGGTCATGAATTCTGGGCTCCTGACTTCGTGATAGCTTTTAAGTCCAATCCACCTTCTCCTTTCTCACAGACACTGCCCTAGCTTGGCCTCCTGTATCATTTCTTCTCTTCCTCCTGTATCATCTCAAGATGCTCCTAAAAAACCTTCCTAGGTCCTCCATTGGATCACTCTGCATGGCTCATTTATCTTTCGCAAGTCTGAGAAGGTGATGTTTTTTTTTTTTTTTTTTTTTAAAAGATTTTATTTATTTATTTGTCAGAGAGAGAGGGAGAGAGAGTGAGCACAGGCAGACAGAATGGCAGGCAGAGGCAGAGGTAGAAGCAGGCTCCCTGCCGAGCAAGGAGCCCGACGCGGGACTTGATCCCAGGACGCTGGGATCATGACCTGAGCCGAAGGCAGCTGCTTAACCAACTGAGCCACCCAGGCGTCCCTGAGAAGGTGATGTTCTTAAAGCTCAGATCTAATCATACCTTAATGCTCAGAAATAGTTCTTCAGTGATTTTTCATCAAGTCCAATATGAAGATATTGGACTTCATGAGCTGGCTTCTATGTTTCTAGCCTCATTTCTCAACATTCTTGCACACTCCCTTTCTGCTAATTGAAACTGTTTCCAATTCTAAGAACTCATTATGGCCATTTTCATATACTGCTCTTTCTGCTTAGAATGTTCTTCCTCCTCTTATCTGCCTGGAAAGCAGAGTCCTCACTGTCTTGATTATTCCTATATGAGATCATTCATCATACTCATGTTTGTTTCTCTTCACAGATATGGGCCCATGGAATGCAGGGGCTCGGCTCTATCATTCTTTTTTCACCTTGTACTTGGATAAAAGATGTGAAAAACAGTAGTCCTTTGATAAATGTTGACGGAGTTTCATACAATGAGGCAAACTAGGAAGTACAAATGGGTAGCAAATAAATTCTAATTATCAATATAAATGCCTGTTGAACAGATAAAATATAGGAGATAAATAATATGTATATACATATGAAGGTATGTATATCTATTTCTTTAAATATAAATTATATACAAGCACGAGTTGAAACAAAATATAGCTCATTTGCTTGGGGCTGTTTTTTCTGTTACTTCTGAAAGAAAAGAGATAAACTAAATAAAAACTTACTATTTCTTCTGGGCTAAATTTCAAATAAAGCAAGTCAACAAACTCATAGAATCTTATGGTTAAAAGGACCCTGAATCATCTACTCTAATTTTCTAGCTCAGGAAATTGGGGTATTGAATATATGAATTATACAAGGTCACACAACAAAGTGGAAGTAAATCTGGGACTAAAACCCAACTCTCCCATACCATTTCTATAATTTTCTTCATATTATATTTCCCCCATACTTAGGTATGCATTGTTAATGCTTCTTTATCTTTTAACATTTAAGTCATAGTTAGTTGACATGGAGTGCAATATATAGGTTTCTGGAATAGAATTCAGTGATTCATCACTAATGTAAAAGACCCAGTGCTCATCACATCAAGCGCCCTCTTTACTACCCATCACCCATCTAGCCCATCCCTCACAGACCTCCCAGTTTATGTTTCCTGGGACAACATTCCTGATTGCTAGTACTACGAAGTATAAAAGTCAAGAATCTATACAACTCAAAAGCAATTCAAAAATTGAGAACTCTACCTTCCTTTTGCCATCAAACTTTTTACTAAAACAGTGTTTTCCAAACTTTGCTGATCCGAAAAAAACCCAAAAGTCCTTATTAAAACAGATTTACAGGTTCTACCAAAGACCTTCTGAATCCAGAAAAGTGACTCTGATCAGTATTTTTTAGAATTTATTTAAACTAAATAAACTAAATTTCTCCCACCCACTATTTCCCATCTATGGCAACCACCATATGTACACACACACACATATGTGTGTGTGTGTGTGTGTGTGTGTGTGTGTGTATTAGGTTCCAAATAATAAGAAAGGTCATATATTTATCTTTCTCTGACTTATTTCACTTCGCATAATGCCCTTGAGGTCCATTCAAGTTGTGCAAATGGCAAGATTTTGTTCATTCTGATATATGTGGCTGCCACCTACAGGACATCTCTTGGTCACTCGGCTGTGAAGGTCAGGAGCGCTTGTGTTCCTGGTACCATGAGACTGTTATAACAAAGGTCACCCAGAAAGGAGCTCATAGCCTTGTCTGGGAGTCTGATTTTTGCAGCTCCAGCCAGAAGACACCTCTATGTCATCTAGCTCTAGTGGCTGGTAGGGCTTACTCTTGTGGGCCCCACAGGACTGTAACCAATAGGGAAAGAGTTCTTAAGTAGCTACTATCCCCAGGGCATAGCAAGAGACAACAGACCCAGGAGCTCAGTCTTTCTGTAAAGGAGACTTGTTAGCTCATCATCATAACTGCAGCTTGAGGGGCAGGCTTTTGATTAAAAATGCATCTTGGGCTGACTAAAATACTTCTCAGAGAACTTAGAGGTCATTTATTACCTTCATCCTTACCCTCTACTATGCCTTTGAGCGCCAGTATCTCCTGGAGGGAAGCTTTTTACACACCTGGTGCCTGATTTTTGCAGCTGCCAACCTGGGGATACCCCTTGAGTGCCTGGCACTGATAGCCTGGAAGGCTCCTATTTCTGGATCCCACAGGACTATGGCAATTAGAAAGACAGTTCTTGGTAGGTTACCACCCCAAGGTCTTTCTGTGAAGGACACCTCTTTGCTTGTCCTGGAATTTTGGCCTGAGTTATAGGCTTTAGGTATGACACATATTTAGTGGCCTATAGAACTGCTAACAAGGAACAAAGATGTAGATGCTATCTACAAAGGTAGATGCTCTACCTTTGCCTTGCTCCAGCTTGCTGGTTTCGTAGGGTTTATGCTTGTAGTCCCTTAGGATTGTATGTATTTGCATATATTTAAAAGCTGATGCCTGAGGGTTTGGCTTCCAGTCCACCTAAATCTAGGTGTTGAGATCCTCCCCTTTGGGACACTGCACAGTCTTGGCACATCTTCAACTACCCGGAACTATTAAAAATATAATAGGATACTTACACAAGCATAAAGTTTCAAGAGACAATTAAGAATTGAGACAGGGTTGAACAACAAGTTTCACCTCCTACATGAGGCCTTCCTTCAAAACTGGGAAAGGTGGTTGTTTCACTTATTGTATATAAATTAACACAGACAGTCAAGAAAAATGAAGGAAGAGGAATATGTTCCAAATGAAAGAACGAGATAAAACTCAGAAAAAACCTTAACAAAATGGAGCTCATTTACTTGATAAAGAGTTTAACTTAACACTCATAAAGATGCTCACCAAACTGCAAAGAAGAGAACACAGTGAGAATGCCAACAAAAAGATGGAAAATAAAAGAAAGTATCAAATAGAAGTTACAGAGCTGAAGAATACAATAACTGAACTGAAAAATACATTCAAGGGTTTCAACAACAGACTAGATAAAGCAGAAGAAAGGATCAGTCAACCTGAAGACAAGACAGTGGAGCTCACCTAACCAGAGCAGCAAAAAGAGAAAAGAATAAAAAAGAAGTGAAGATAGCCTTAGGGACTTGTGGGACAGCATCAGATACACTAACATTTGAATTATAGGGCTTCGAAAAGGAAAAGAGAGAAAGGAATAGAAATCTTATTTGAGAAAATAATGGCTGAAATATTAATTTCCCTAACCTGGGGAAGAAAACAGACATCCAGATCCAGGAAGCCCAGAGAATTCCAAATTAGAGGAACCCAGAGAAACTCAAAACAAGACACATGATAATTAAAATGTCAGAAGTTAAAGACAAGAAGAAATTATTAAAAGCAGCAAGAAAAAAACCTGTTATATACATTAACCCCCCCCATAAGAGTATCAGCAGATTTTTCAGCAGAAACTGCACACCAGAGGGAGTGGCAAAATATATTCCAAGTGCTAAAAGAAGAAAAACTTCTGACCAAGACTACTCTACTTGGCAAACTTCTCTTTCAGAAGTGAAGGAGAGAGAGAGTTTTTTAGACAAGCAAAAGCTAAAGGAGTTCATCATCATTAAAGAAGCCTTACAAGAGATGTTAAAAAGTTTTTTTAAGCTGAAAAGAAAGGGTTCTAATTAGTGATAATAAATCTCACTGGAAAGGTGTATATATATGGTAAAGGTAGTGAATTAATCACTGGTATGAAGGTTAAAAGACATTGTAAAAATAACTATGATTACATTTAGGTAAGAAATACATAAGATAAAAACATGTAAAATGCGACATTAAAAACATAAAACATGGTAGAGGGAGTAATGTTGAGCTTTACAATAGGATCAAACTTAGGCTGTTATCAAGTTAAAACAGACTATTATAAATACCAGTTGTTACAAGTTGCTTCATGGTAACCATAAAGCAAAAACTGACAGAAATATACAAAAGATGAAAAGAAAGAAATATAAGCATATCACTAAAAGGAATCATAAAACCACAAAGAGAGCAAAAGAAGAAAGGAAGAGAGAGGGACTACAAAAAAAGCCAGAGAACAAGTAATAAAACAACAGTAAACATGTACATATTAATAATTAATCTATATGTAAATGGACTAAATTCTCCCATCATAAGACACAGAGTGGCCAAATGGATTAAAAAACCAAACCTACTGAGACACCTAGGTGGCACAGTTGGCTAAGTGTCTGACTCTTGGTTTCTGCTCAGGTCATGATCTTGGGGTTGTGATATCAAGCCCTGTCAGGCTTCATCCTTAGCATGGAGTCTGCTTGAGATTCTCCCTTCTCCCCCTGCCCCTCCCACTCATGCCTGTGCTCTTTCTCTCTCTAAAATAGATGACTAAATCTTAAAAGAACATAAAATAAAAAATAAGACCTATCTATATACTGCTTATAAGAGACTCCTGTTATATGTAAGGACACACAGAGACTGAAAATGAAGGGATAGAAAAAGATGTTCCATGCAAATGGAAACCAAAATAAAGGTGAAGTAGCTATATTTGTATGAGACTAAACAGACTTTAAAGACTAATCAGAAACAAAAATGGGTATTACATAATGATAAAGGGGCCAATCTAACAAAAAGATATAATATTTGTAAATATGCACCCAACAGAGGAGCACCTAGATATATAAAGCAATTATCAGCAGACCTAAACAGAGAAATAGCAATACAATAATAGTTGGGGACTTTAATACCCCACTTCCATCAATGCATAGATTATCCAGACAGAAAATCAATATGGAAACACTGGCCTTAAATGATAGAGTAGACCAGATATTTACAGAACATTCTATCTAAAAGCAACAGAATACATATTCTTTTCAAGTGCATAGAACAATTTCTTAAATAGATAGATTGCATGTTAGGCCACAAAACAAGCCTCAATAAATTTAAAAGGATTAAAATCATATCATGCATCTTTTCAAACCACAATGGGACAAAACTAGAAGTTAATTACATGAAGAAAGTTGGGAAATTCACAAATAGGTAGAGATTAAGTACATGATACTGAACAACAATTGGTCAAAAAAGAAATCAAGAGAAATTTTAAAAATCTTGAGACAAATGAAAATGTAACATTCTAAAAATTATGGGATACAGTTCTAAGGGGAAAGTTCATAACAATGCTTATCTCAAGAAACTAAAAAAAGTCGCAAATAAACAACCTAACTTTACATTTCAAGGAACTTGAAAAAGAAAAGACAAATGAAGCCCAAAGTTAGTAGAAAGAAGAAAATAAAATCAGGGAAGAAAAAAATAAAATACAAACAAAAAATGTAATAGGAAAGGTCAATGAAAGAGCTGGTTCTTTGAAAAGATAAACAAAATTAACAAACCTTTAGCTAGACTCACCATGAAAAAGAGAGAACTCAAAATCAGAATAAAAGACATGTTATAACTGATACCATAGAAATACAAAGTATCAAAGAGACTACTATAAACAATTATGTGCTAAATAAATTGGACAATCAAGAAGAAATGGATAAATTCCTGGAACTATACAACATGCCAATGCTGAATCGTGATGAAAGAGAAAATCTGAACAGACCAATTACTAGTAAGGAGACTGAATCAATAATTAAAAATCTCCCAAAAGGGGTGCCTGGGTGGCTCAGTGGGTTAAAGCCTTTGCCTTCGGCTCAGGTCATGATCCCAGGGACCTGGGATCGAGCCCCCATCAGGCTCTCCGCTCCTTGGGGAGCCTGCTTTCTCCTCTCTCTCTCTGCCTGCCTCTCTGCCTACTTGTGATCTCTCTGTCAAATAAAATCTTTAAAAAAAAAAATCTCCCAACAAATAAAAGTCCAAGATCAGAAGACCTCACTGGTGAGTTCTACCCAACATTCAAAGAATGAACACCAATCTTTCTCAAAATCTTTAAAAAAAAAAAAAATAGAAGTGGATCAATATTTTATGAAGCTCACGTCATTCTTCCAGTGAGGCAAGTGTGGGAAAAAAATGAATTACTGAATAGCTATTCTTTTTCTTCAGTGTATATGCATAAGACATACAGAATCCCAATAGGAACTGGGAAAAGGAGAAATTAAAAGTTTTAGATAATTCTGAATCCAAACACCCAACAAAGGTATTTTGGAGATACCAATAAGCACGTTAAGTTGCCATATGATGTTTTATTATGTGGCACTTGGAGGACAGCTGTGATACTTAAAGCAGTGGTTTCCAACACTGGCTGCATGTTAGAATCATTCTTGAGCAGCTAAAAGCATGCAGATGCCCAGACAGAGAGAATCAGAAGGTCTGGTGTGAGGCTGGGGAGTCGGAGTCTAGTCAGGATAGGTAAGAAATATTTCCCAGGAGATTCTAATACACAACCAGTGTGGAGAAGCACAACTTTGCTGAGAGAGAACATAAGCATTCCTGGCTAAGTGCTGAAGCAAAATAGGTAAGCTTTCAGCAAAGCAAAGGAGCTCAATGTATCATTTGTAGAAGCTAAAGAATTAATCATCCTCTGCCTCTAGCTCACTAGGAGTTCAGGAAGCTGCGCACCCCCCCAGTGAGGACACTTGGTTTGCCAGGACGTCTCTAAGTCTAAGGGCGTAAGTGATTCCTAATCAGCAGCCATTAGAAACACTGAAAATGGGGAATCAATGAAGTGGCCTGACAGCCAGTGTGTGGGTCAGCTTGGTGAAGTCTGATGAGAATGGCCAACTCACCTAAAATAAGAAAGACCATTTACATCTGTGGAATACCCCTACCTTTACAAAGCACATGCAGTCACTAGCAAACATGGACATCTATCATAGCCAAGGCACTACAGAATACACATCTAAACAATGTGGGGTCCACCTCTCAAAAGGAACCAAGAGTGTAAGTGAGAGCACGAGATCTATACACAATTAGCTGCAATAAATCAGAAGCCTCGGGGCCAACTGAAAATGCAAGTAGTCTAGAATTTGTTGAGTAGGTCACAGAGCAGGGATCTATTAGAAGACTTTTCCATGGCGTTGCCATGATTAGGGTTTCTGATAGCAGGGATTAGAGAGTTTTGAAATAAATTCAGTTTGGAGACTGCAACAATAGCGTAAGACAGAAGGCCTTTCCAATTTATAAAATTTTGTCAACTCTCAGCAGTTCTAGTCACAGGCAGTCAAATACTGATATCCTCATCTTATCAAAAGGGGACAAAATAAGTAAACTGAGGCAAAATGAGGTCAAGTTTTACTTGCTTACATATGGGAGGCACTCTGTAATTAAAGGCAGAGGGGAGATTTTTTGCTGAGTGTGGTGGCCTGAAAAATAGTCACCAGAGGAACAAGTCACTCGTAGTGACAGGTTCAGCATTCTTACCTCGCTCAGATGTGTCTTCAGTTCCTGCACTTTTCTGTATTCCGGAGTGTCAAGCACCACTTTGTACTTGTCTCGCATCTTCCTTGCCTTATCGGTGTACAGGTAGTTAGACTTAAAAACACAACAGAAATACAAGTTAATTGATCATTTAAGGAATTGCATGCCACGGTCGCACACTATCTTTCATGCGGCTGGCACGTGCAACTTGAGCAGGGCTTTCATGTACCCTGGAGGTCTTCCCATCCCAACAAAGATGACTGTCATTTCACTGAGTTCATCAGCTTTCACAGAGGCACATATCAGTTTAGGTGAGTCACGAATGGTTCAAATCGGTTAATGGTAAACTTCCTCTTAAAAGTAGCTGAAGGCAAAGATTTTCTGTCCAGCACCTTGCAGCTGGTGACAGGATATATGGAAGCTGTGCGGGGATAGCTATGTGTCCTGAAGGTGTGCACTCACCCAGAGTTTGCGCAGGTGCCGGGAGCGGACCATGTCGGGAGTGTCATACAGGAAGCAGCCCAGTCCCCTGAGGATCTGCAAGTCCTCTTTATATTTAATCTGCGTGGCAGAAACAGAAATACAGCTGGCCATGAGTAACTATAAACCAGGAACAAATAAGACAGAGTAGTGACACTTTTCTACTGAAAGTTTTCTTTCTGGTTGAACACACTCACTCTGTATTCTTAGTTTGTGTGCACCCAAATGAATCACAGGTTTTAAAATTTAATATCTAATCTGAGCTGAGGAGAACACTGCTATTTGTTATTATTAAATTGATGGGAGAAAAGCATAGATTGAATGGAATAGTCTTTTAGGAGAAGGAAATATTTAAGGAGAAAAAAATGGTGGGAGGAAGTTGTTAAAGGGGATGGGAGGGGGATGAGCAGAGGAAAGGTACGAAACAGGACCCAGGACAGAGGCCATGTAGAGTGAGGAGCTGGTAAGGATTCAGTGTTGAATGTAGGATGGTGGTGAGCAATTCTTGTAATTCCCAAGTGGTCCTCTTACTACCATGTGCATAGCTGGAGAAATGTGGGATTCTGCTTCCACACAATTTCACCTCCAAGTTGTATACTCAGTTTAGAAGTACTCAGTGCAGAAGGATATTCAAAGGCCACTGGCTGGCTCACATGTGGACAGCCTCTTGGTAAGAGCCTTTCGGAAAGACCCTTATGAGATGCTTACATCACTAGTGATATCTCCCACGTAGCGGCAATGGATCACTTGGGGTGTGTACGGCATTGAGATCATGTGGCCTCGCATCTTGAATAAGTCTGATTTGTAGATCAACTAGAAAAATACCCAGAAACACACACATCAGAGACCAAATTGCTGACAGTCCCTGGGTTCCACAGCCTGTCGTCCTCTCTCCTAGGAAAATACCCACCTCACTGACAGCCTCTTGTGTCTTCTTGACTTGGCGGATTTCAGGTGTGTCGGGAGTTGTGTGAATCTTGTCTTTCAGTTTGTGGTACAATTGGCGATACAATCTCTACATCAGAAGAAAAACCATTCCAGGTATTTAGTGTAGGAAGATGAAGGCATCTGTTGACTAATCAACAATCAAATATTCTACATAAAGAGCCATGAGAGGGGCAATTAAGGATAAAGAAAGGGGCTGAGATTAGGAAAAAAGAGAGAATGCTAGTTATTTTATTTAGATGAAGAATTTTGAGCACAAAGTCTTCCACATTCTATCAGACGATTGGATAGGATCAGATATATAAACCAATCATTTATACAGAAAACGAGGGTCATGAGTCAGACTAAAATATAAATTTATTAAAAATTTTTTCAATACAAATGTCAAAAGAGGAATACACATTATTATCTATGAATGAGGTCTCTACGATGGCATTGCCAAATACAGAAAAATTTTGCCAATGGATTCAAGTATCAAAATGGTAGCTAAAAGGACCCTTTTATTCCTTGCTAATGTATAAATTTATAAGAGACAGTAAACCCTTAATGCACTTCAAACAAAGCTGTAGTCTTTACTTTTTATTTTTTAAACTTAAATTCAATTAATTAACATACAATGTGTTATTATTTTCAGAGCTAGAGTTAGTTATTCATCAGTCTTATATAATACTCAGTGTTTGTTACATCATGTGCCTTTTTAATGTCCATCACCCAGTTACCCAATCTGCCAATCCCCCTCCTCTCCAGCAACCCTGTTTGCTTCCTATGTTTAAGAGTTTCTTGTGGTTTGTCTCTATGATTTTTTTTAAAGATTTTATTTATTTGACAGAGACATAGCGAGAGAAGGAACACAAGCAGGCCGCCTGCCGAGCAAGGAGTCCAATGCAGGGTGCCATCCCAGGGCCCCGGAATCACAACCCAAGCCAAAGGCAGACGCCTAACAACTGAACCACCCAGGCACCTCTCCCTCTATGATTTCGTCTTGTTTTATTTTTTCCTCTCTTCCCCTATGATCCTCTGTTTTTTTAAACTCCACGTATGAGCGAGTTTCTTAACCCACTAAGCCACCCAGGTGCCCCAATGAGTGAGTTTCTTAAATTCCACATATTGTATTTATCTGATTGTCTTATTTCAAAGCCATGGTCTCTGAAACTCAATATTTCCCCCACAGAATCAACATTCACAGTACCTCACTGGTAACATCGTTGACCCTCCGGACATGGACAAATGGAACGTCTTTGGGCCCAAGGGTATATCCGTTTGCTTTGATGTGTTCATAAACTTCTTTGTATTTGAACTGGAAAAGCAAAGTCAGAATAAGTCCACTGATGGGTAAACAGAGAGTAGCTCTACGTTTCTCAAATAGAAAGAAGCTGTTGCTTTCATTTGAAAATTACTCTCTAGGATTAAATATAAGGAAAAGTCACTGACAAATTTTAATAGTAATCTGAACCCTGAAAATTATTTTGTTGGCTAATAAAGCCAGTTCCAGAAAGGAATAAAATTCAGTGTTGCCTAGATAAATCTGTTTGTAGGCAGGTATGAAAAATATGAGAAAAAAACTGTAATTTTAGTCCCAGTACAGTTAGGAAATTAGGAAATGCAAAGAAACGAGAGACTACTTTTGAGACTGATGAATGGCATTATAGACTGATTTAAAAAAATGACATGTGAGATAATTATGTGAGATAATTAAATCTGCAACTCTCTGCTTTGGAAACCATAATTTTGGGCCCCTAGCTTTTGGACCCTGCCTGGCCAGCAGCTAGGCAAGAAGTCCTTTCTTTTCCAAAGGAATACACAATGATGTTAGATCTTCAAGATAATATTATGGCCACATATTAGCAGGATGTGTATGAAGCTCTATTTCTGGTACATGGCTTGGAATGGTTCAGGATGCAGCAGTGCTAACATCAACAGAAGCAGAGGCAGGGAAACAGCCATGAACCCTAAGCCAAGGGAAATGACTTACGCAGATACAATCCCACAAAAGTCCTCTGCTAATCCACTGGGCTACCCAGGCACTGCCAAATTGTGATTTCACAGCACCCCTAGGAAACACACTGTCTCCCGTTCTCTAGTCCCACCATTATATCATATGGAATCTTCAGGGTGTGACCAAGACATTAGAGCGGCTAATAATGAATATTAGTGGCCCCCACTTCAGACCCCATCTTAATGAGGAGACCACTCACATAACTGCTCATGTATCGGGTGTCTTTGGCATGTTTGAAGTGAGGGGTGTCGCCTGGAAGCCTATATCCAGTAGGCAGAGAGCGCCGGCCAGCATCTCGGTACAGACCCTGCCAGAAGGAGGAAGAGTGAGTAAATCACATCTACATCTAATAACTGATCTAAGTTAAACAAGTCACATGCAGCTCACGTTAGGTTTTCAGTTAGATACTTCCTGTTCTTATGTTCACTACACTGATTTCAGGAAGAAATTATGTAAGTTTTCTAAGAGTCAGGCAACGAATCAGTTTACTCTTAACCTGTTTTTGAAAGAGAGAGCAATGAGTGAAGGGGCTCATAGGAAATAATTCTTCTATGTTTTGAATGTATTTATTCCCAGTTAGCTGCATGGTATCTAGCAAGAAAATGGGAAAAGTAGAGAAAACAGGTAGTCAGGGGTGCCTCTGCCATTAACCTCCCCCCTTTGGAGATATCCACGTCATTACCAATCCCTGAGAGAATCATAGTTATAAGGCACATCTTTGGAATGCCATCCTCCCCATAAACACAGTGTCTTGATGTCAGGCTGGGAAAAGGTCAGGATATTCTTATCCCTGGCTGAAGGGAGAAAGAAGTTTCTGACTATGACCTTAAATAGTCTGGTTTTTTGGCAGAACTCCAGGAGTAGGAATAGTATTTGAAATATTAAAACCAAATTAAAACCAAATTACTTTTAACATTCAATGCAGGAGACTAACATCGAAGGTTGAGACCAAAGTAGCATGACCAGATGACACAGAATAGGAATATGAAATACGTGAGCAGAATCCAGTTTCCTTCTCTTCTGAATTCCAACAGTAATTTCTAGCCCTCTCTTTTATTATTAGTAGTCTTTTGTGTTTATATGCCTTGTCTTTATCATCTTGGTTTTAAGTTTTTTTGAGCCAGAGATAGGGGGTTGCCTTTCTTCATTTTATCTTGTAAACATTGCTCTTAAAAAGCCCATTTCTTGCTTGGTATAAAGATCCTGCCAGCCAAGAGGGAAGACAGACTATGTTTGCTTTTTTCTTTGACTTTTTTAAACTCATGGGAATGGAAGCACATTTACAATGGACAAGGTCAGGCTGAGATAATGCCCAGGCCAAAGTGGTTTCCACGGAAGCCAGCGGCCTGGCCCTTGCAGGCTGCCTCTTGGAGTTCTGCTGGGCACCGTGTTAGGTTCACACTGCTCACCTCACTCTGGAGCTTGTAGGCATGAAGGGCCCGCTCCAGATCCACAGTTTTCGTTGTTGGAGCCACTTTGCCCCTGACACTGTGCACATAGTCATGGTGGTAAACAGCCTGTGTGCAGAGAGAAGAGGAGTCAGTCGGTTTTAATCGCAGCAGTGCTGCTGGGAAGAAGCAAAATAATTGGAAACCCAGTCTCTCTTAAACAAAAAACAAAAAACAATAATAATAATAAGTAGCCTGCTTCCCTCTGGCCAGAGAACTCTGATCAATTATTGGTCTTACCAATGGGACCACAACCAGCGTGTGGACCCCCACACTGAGAGAGATGGGGAAGACACAGCTGAGGCAGGAGAGGAAGAGCGGGTATTTTACCGCTGTAAGTTTCAAAATAAGTAGGCTTGAACATTCTAACTTGCTGGTAGCATTCTCTGTTTACTAGTTAACCTGCGGGGTTAGTTTAAAAAAAAAAAAAAAAAAAAAGGAAAAAAGGCAGCTTTGGGGGCTGCTTTGGGCCGGTCCTGCCCGCGTGGCGTCAGACACGACAGTGGGTATGGCGTCCACAGCGCACACAGAAGCACGCGGAGGCGCAGCTGGGCCGGCTCCGCCCACGCCGTGCGGAGGATGCCCAGTAGAGGCCGGACCCCAACCCCCTCTCTCACTTGGAGCCTGTCCCCTCACTCTACCACAGTCAGCTCTAGTTGCTCAGCAGCCTTCCGCAGCGAGACAGAACTGATGCTCTTGACACAAGGATACAAAACGCAACTTTAAAGCAAAAAGCTCTCAGACACTGAGTATTCCATACAGTGAGACTGCTGACACCGCCACCCTGGGGACTGATCCAATGCACCAGGCATTTAGCAAACAAGAGCAGAATCTCTAAGGCGCTAACTCTGGTCTCCCAGTTACAAAAGGCCACTTTTTTGCTTTCTTTTTTTTTTTTTGGCCACTGTGGCCGCATCCTTATTACTGTCTGCATGACTTCCCTGGAGGCACTCACATCACTTAGTTGTTTCCCACTTTTGACAGCCTGCACGTAGACTGGAGTATCAGTGACCAGCTTGTAGTCATTCCTCGTTTTCTGTGCATGAGATTTGTACTTGATCTGCGGAGAGGAATAAATTAAGCCTGTGTTAGATGGTTCACTGTATGAGAAACTGCTGCTTTCACAGAGAGTCTTGTTTAACTCATGACATTTACTTTCATTAGCACTTATTCAATCAACCAGGAAGCATTTGAATTTTATGATAATCTGCATAATTAATGCTTACAGTCATATGGAGCTTCCAGAGCATTCTAGCAGGTGAGGAACATTTAAGCTTTTTTTTTTTTACTGAAATCTTGTACCGTGTTAATTTGCTTTTAGCAAAGTCTCTCTTTTAAAGATTTTTTTTTTTTTTTTTTTTTTTGACAGATCACAAGTAGGCAGAGAGAGACAGGAGGAGGAGGCAGGCTCCCTGCTGAGCAGAGAGCTGGATGCGGGACTCAATCCCAGGACCCTGAGCAAAGTCTCTTTTTAAAAAAGATTTTATTTATTTGACAGAGACATAGCAAGAGGGAACAGAAGCAGGGGGAGGGGCAGAGGGAAACACAGGCTTCCTGCAGAGCAGGGAGCCTGATTCGGGGCTTATCCCAGGACCCTGGGATCATGATCTGAGCCAAAGGCAGATGCTGAACGACTGAGCCACCCAGGCACCCCATATTCTCTCTTTATAAATAGATCCTGTCTATAAGCATCACAAACACCTCACAAATGGAATTTTCCTAAAATGAGAGTTATGAGTTCAATATATCTGAAATAATCCAAATGTAGACAGAAGAGCCAGGGGTCCCTTCTCCATGAGAGGACAATAGGATAGCTTAACTGCTTTGTTTAATAGGAAAGCTACACGCATTACTGAGAAATGGCTGTTCTCTGCTCCTTGGCATCTTTCTCCAGCTCGGCCACCCTCAACACCACTTAAGACATAACTGGTCTTTGACAAGGTCCGTAACTCTCCCTTTGACTAGACTATGTAGAAAAAGGAAATATATTAAAAAAGGAAAAGAAAACCTAAAAAACCAGGCAAACTCACATCGTTCCGTAGATCATAAGCATGTTTGGCGTGAAGAATTTCAGGAGTGTCCCAGACATAGCAACCAATGCCTTTTAGCCAGTTGAGGTCATCCTTGTACACAATCTAAAGGATTGTAGCAGATAGATGGAATCAGGAAAAAAAAAAAAAAAGTGACAGTAACTTAAACACCAAAAATATGGACACCCTCTGGATCCAGGATGACTTTACGGAATGAACATCAAGAGGCATCATGTGATGAGGCTGAGGATGCCAGGGAAACAGTGGCCCACAGAGCCCTGCTTTGAGGGACAGACCCATGGGTGCAGAGGAAAGCAATCCCGGGAGAAGGCTGAGGTGAAGACACAAGTGAGTCTGCTTCCCTTCAGGATGGCTGTGCGAGGCCAGGGAGGGGGACCTTCATGAGCAATAGGCTTACATCGCTGATCTGATCCGTGACTTTCCTGACGTGGCTGTTGACTTGCAAGTCAGGGTGGCAAATCCACTTGTGGAGATGGAGGCGGTAGTCAATCTCACTGACTTTCTTCTGAGAATCCTTAGCAGTAACCATCTCAACCATGTCAGGCACAGTGTGGATTTTCATCTTGTTCTTTTCATAAACTGATCTGTAGAGGCGCTGTGAAGATAAAATAACATGCCAATTACACAGGGAATTGTGCAAGGTATCATGGCAATGAACGCCTTTCTTATGCCCTGGAGAAGTCAGGGTAAATGATTTACAGCCATCAGGTGTTACCTGGAATTTTCTGACACTTTCTAGATTCACGGGGGTGGGGTAAGCAGCATGTGCTGAAACGACACTTGCTTCTTCACATATGCACAGTCAGGGCCATGGGCATGACTAGGCAATGTTCTGATTCATGACAGATGGCTATACTACCCGGCCTTGATTTGAAGTAAGGCCTTCGGGATTACTTACATCAATGTTAAACTTGCCGACTCTCAGACAGCGTGCTGTATTTGGGTCATCCTCAACACTTTTTGGTAAAGTATAAAGAGCTTTGAACTTCTCATATTCTTCTCGATATTTGATCTACAGAGAAAAAGTACAAAGGAAGGAAAAAGTTTTTTTAGTTACTGTTTTAAAAATGTCTATACCCATACTTGTACTACTATTGCTGCTACACCTAACTCATTTTACAGATTATGTAATTTTTAAATAATCTCTTTCATGATAATGATTTTGCTTTTCTTAACCATGAATAAAAGATGAAAAATGTGATCGAGAATTTCTTTGTTTTTAGTGACTGACAAGCCTGATGCTTAAGAGACACAGTCCTTGAATTTCAGATTTTATAAGGTTTTCCAAAAATACATTGTAACCAATGTCTATAGGGAAACTAACTTTTGCTTCTTAAGCCATATTGCCTATGAATTAATGCTCCAGGATTTCATGAATTAGGAGAGAAGGCTCTTAAAAAGACTAAAATCCAAACTCCTAGCATATGACGAAAGAACAATCCTCATTACTCAGAGGCCCACATCTTAGTTAAGGAAAAAAAAAAGGAAGATGGGAGTATTTGTGTCAGAATTGCAGTGAAGCTCTTTGCTAACTGGAAACCAACCAAAATTCCCAACAGAATTTCCTAGAATATTAGTTCACGTGCTCCTTACAACTAAACCTTTCCTCAATTATAAAGAAGATAGAATTCAAAGGCACTTTTTAAAAGAAAAAAAAAAAAAAAAAAAAAAAACACTGTTGAAATTCTTTTAAAGAATTATGCCCCATCCTGTTTCAAAAACAAGTTGCTGAAAATACTGCTTCTATAGTTTTTTTCATGACTAAAGGAGAAAATCTCTGATGAGCTTTCTGAATTCTATATACAAAACTTTTTTCCAAGTGAAATTTGTTCCTTTGGGCTAGTCTGTTTGCAGTCCTCCAAACAGACTTGGGTCTGGGCAAAAATCAAATATATTAGTTTTTCCTCCAGGTAGAAATTAAATTAATTCCATATATTTTTAACAAAAATTAAATTAATTCCATATATTGTCTAACAAAGTCTTTTCCTAAATATGCATCTCTAGGCCCATTAGGAGGTAGTGAAATCAAGTTATTGAATCACTGGCATTTAAATGAATAGAACAGAATTGAAATGATAGGCTGTATTGCCATTAGGTAGCAGTACATAGTCTTCTGTAAAACACTGTCAGAAGGAATTCACGTAAACTTCAGCTGTCTGTGAACTCGCAACATAAAACAAATTTCTCACTGTGGGTCTTGGTAGAAAAAGAGATCTACAGTGCTATGTAAAATTCACAATTCACAATTAAGAGGTAAAAGTCTCTAAAAGAGGTTATCTTTCTGAAAGGGAACTGTATTAGGACTGCAATGAAAGTTATAGGGAATTTTACAATTAAAGGCTTTACTTAATATTTTAGGCCTAAAGGGTTAAAGTTCCTACAACTTAATATTTTATCTAAATACCTCATGTAATTTAAGATTTTCTTTTATAATATATATAAACATATAATATATATAACACGTGAATTAGCCAGAAAGATACTAGGAGCAGAGAACTGGAGAAGACAGAGGGTGGGGAGGAGGTTATCACCTTTGCACTTGACTTACATTGCTGGCCAGGTGCTTCTGGTTCTTGGCATGTGTCAGGGACATGGTGCTGGTAGGCAAGATGTAGCTGGTGGCTTTCACTCTATCCCAAGCCTCCTTGTACAGGTTCTGTAGGGGTTAAAAATTATCTTGTGAATACAGAAAAATGCATTCTGGTTGGCTCGTGAGGGTATCTTTCCTGTAACTACCTTTTTCAGACACTCCTTAACACCCCATGATCTTCATACTCAGTAGGATCCAAGTACCCCTCAGTGAATAACAGGTTTAATGCCATGACCGTAATTTCACACTCCGTTATTTTGTTCTCTACCATAGTACTTATCACAGTTTGGCAGTTATCATGGGGTGATAAAGAACTTTTCTATATCTTGACCACTGGGGTGACTACATGACTATGTATTTGTAAAGCCATAGTACCATATACCACAGAGAGTGACTTTTACTGTACATAAATTAAAACAAAGTTTTTGATTCATTTCCCGTAAGTCTAGGAAATTCTGAAGGATGAAAACCACTAACTTAAGATCTATTTATCCTTTCCTAGTTTTTTGTAGCTAGTGGGAGCTCAAAAAATATTTTCACTCCCAGGTATTTATTTACTCAAGAGAAATGAAAACTTACATATACACAAAAACCTATACTCAAATGTATATAGCAGCTCTATTCATAATTGTCAAAAACTAGAAACAACTCAGATGTCCTTTGACTGTGAATGGATCAACAATTGTGGTACATTCATGCAGTGGAATATTATTCTGCAATAAGAACAATAAACTACTGGTTTATATGGCAATGTGTGTAGTGCACACATGCATTTTGCTAAGAGAGCCAGACCTGATAGCTACATCCTTCGTAATTTCATTTACATGACATTCTGGAAAAGGTTTTTAAAAGTTTTGTTTGTTTGTTTGTTTGTTGTTTTAACTGGTGCATACAATATCTCTATGGATGTCTAGGGAGAGAAGGGAAGCAAGAGGCAAATTTTGAGGTGATAGAGAGGTTTTCAGTATCTTCATTATGACGGTGAATACACGACTCTTTGCATTTGTTAAAAGCCAGAGGCACCTCGGTGGCTCAGTTGTTAAGCATCTGCCTTTGCCTCAGGTCATGATTCCAGGGTCCTGATCCCAGGGTCATAGGATCGAGGCCCGCACCCGGCTCCCTGCTTGGTGGGAAGACTACTTCTCCCTCCCCCACTTCCCCTACTTGTGTTCTCCCTCTCTCCCCCCCCCCAAAAAAAAAAAAAAAAAGCCATAGTACTTTGCATGCCTGGATGGCTTAGTGGGTTTAGCATCTGCCTTCAGCTCAGGTCCTGATGAGCCCTGAGGAGGAGGGTGGGGTCCCTGCTCAGCTGGAAGTCTACTTCTTCCTCTTCCTTTGCCCCTCCTCCCACAGATGCTGTCTCATTCTCTCTCTCTCTCTCATATAAAATCTTTTTTAAAATATTTACTTATTTGACAGAGAGATAGAGCACAAGCAGGGGGAGTGGCAGGTTGAGGGGGAAGCAGACTCCCCACTGAGCAGGGAGCCTGCGCTTAACATAGGGAGCCACACAGATGCCCCTAAATAAAATCTAAAAAAAAAAAATAAAAAAAGCCATAGGGGCTTTTCTTAGTTTTGATCATTGCATTACAGACAATTCTAGTAGAGAATTGCTGGAATTCTCTACTATTTTTGCAACTTTTCTGTAAATCTAAAATTATTCAAAATGAAGTGTGAAAAATGTTTGTAGAATTAACCAATTGAGAGGAGGAAAAAAAAGAGTGTCTTTGTAGGCTTAAGCCAGTGGCCCCTGGCAAAGCCAGGGAAGGACGAGCTCAGGGTCAGTGTAGCATAGCTTCAACCCTACCCGCCTGCAGTAAGGGAACAGCAACTGAATTTGTTCCACTGTTCGAGACGGTGCAATACTCCACTTGGGCTGGCTGAATTGGGAGTAGGACTACTGGTGGGATAAAGGAGGAATCTGAAGCTTCCTGAAAAAACTGGAAAAACCTTTGCAGTTAAGGTGCCTATCCCAACTATTCCCTTATCGTCTCGGAAGGAGAATAAAGACGAAGATGAAAAAAGGAACTCACGCTGCTATAAAGACTCTTCAGGTTCTTGGTTCTGTCGTAATCCACTGTTTCTAGAACGGTCGTGTATTTGTCCTTAATCTGATGGTAATTTTCTTTATATTTCACCTACACACACAAAAGATGGGTTATTCTTTCCTGCTCTTCGCAAGTGCGTAGAGCTAACAAGGGCTCATCCTGGAAGAACAGTATGAGGAAGACGCACCTCACTGGCGTTGATGCCACTTTGAAGAGCAGTCACGTAAAGTGGGGTGTCCGTGACCAGGTTGTAGTTTTGCAGATTTTCTTTCCCTGCTGCCGTGTATTGCAGCTGTAAAGAAAAACAAGTCACCGGAAATGGTAAAATACAGGTCTGCCACCAGCCTGGGCAGTTTGTGCCAACTTAGATGGGTTTTTATTTACTTCTGGGTTCCTGTTTTAATAGTAACAGAGACGCCGTCATTCTATATTCCTGCCGACTCTGGATGATTGTCAAAATGAATACTTTTTCTCGACCAACAGTGGGGGCTGGCTCTTTGTCAGGTCCTCGTCTTCATTTTGTTGTCTTTTCCCTGCACGCACCCCATCCCTGACTGCGGTCCCTCAGGCTCAGTGTTCCGCTAACCTGTCCTGTCAGAGCCCAACCACATGCCGGGAAATTTTCCAAATACCTAGTTTTTACTTCAGAACTTATCTACCTGAGGTCCAAGCGTGTGCATTTGCATTTTACTCCCTGCAAGTTAACCTTATCAACTTCAGCATAGCTGCTTGAGAGCGGTTCACTATGAAAACACCTCTCAGGAAACTTTCTGTTAGAGACATCAAATGCTTCAACCCCAGGATAGACTAAAACTGAGAGGGTCCAATGCCAGAGCAGGTCACCAGGAGAGGTTTTATTGGGCAGGGGGCCTTCGGTCACCTTGGATCCTGCAGCTTTTCCTGCCTGGCACAGGACTGGCCTGGCTGTCACCCCACAGAGAGCACCATGGATTCCACAGGTCCATAGGGAGCCAGTCCTTCCAGAAAAAGCTCACCTGACTCTGGAGGTCATATGCTTTCTTGGCATGGAGGATCTGAGGTGTATCCCAAACATAGCATCCAATGCCTTTCAGCCAATTCAAGTCATCCTTATACACATTCTGCATGAAAGAAGGAATAAAAGGTGACAGGGACTACTGAATTTATAACTGGGCATTTTGATAATTTCCTATCAGCTGTTGGCTGTGCTCAGTGCTTAGTGGTCATAGGGTGGGCCTCTCAACAGCTGGAGGCCTGTAATGCCCTGACCTAAAGAAACTTAGAAGGAGAGGAATAGCTAAGTGTAGGCCTGTGTGAAAACAAGCTAAATATTTAACATAGGGGTCATTGGTGTAAGGTCTTCTTACACCAAAAAGCGGTCACTCATGTCACTGTTCTAAAAAGCAGCAAAATTTATGAATATGGGGACGAATGGAGCATGGAGGGCACGGTCAAATGAAGCCTGTAACTAAGTCAAGCTGCAGAAAGGACATCATACATCACTCAAGATTTCCTGAGCATTGCGAGCCCGTATAACGTTGGGTTCTTCTGGGAGAGACGTCCACTGATGGAAGAAGTGTTGGTATTCCAGGTCACTGAGGATGTACTGGCAGTGTTTAGCCAGTACGTGATTCATCATATCAATGGGGATGTGAACATTGGCTTTGGTGTCCTCGTAATCTCTTCTGTAGTTCAACTAAAGAGTCATAGTTTTTAAAGACAAAAAGAAGAAAGGGATTCACATGTTAATTATACAGATTGATCTCTTTTTGAGTCTTAGCTCTAGTATAGATCAGTACCTATAGAATAAACAAAGATACTTGAATATGTTCTTCTTTTTCAATGTCCCATCCTTTCATAACACAGGGGTAAATAGTTACCTCGTTGCTTTCTCCTTTTTCCAAACATAGATACCTCACTGTGGGTTAGTGGAGGAGGAAGGGGAAGGGAGGAAGCCCAGGGCTAGCAAAGGTACACAAGGCTAACTTGCAGGCGTGGGGATAAATCTCAAGAAGGAGTCATGCCTCTCTCAGCTAAAGAACATGTTACAAACATGCAGACTAACAGTACACGTAAGGGACAAATCCTCTATGAAAGTGAGCTTTGCTTACCACACTCCTCATCTTTTGGAAATCCAGACAGTGAACCACACCAGGGAACTCACTGATTTCTTTTCCAGCCAGGTAGTGGCCCTTCTGCTTCTCATAGGTCTCTTTGTATTTAAGCTGTGAAGTAGGTACAGCATTGAGAATCACTGGGATTTTCTAACCAGCTCCCCAATGAAGACTCTTACACCCACGAGAGGAGAAAGTGCTACTGACCTCACTGTTCACGTAGTCAGCATGCTTGGCTCCAACAATAGGAATGTAACGTTCATCCAAGGTATATCCGTAGGCCTTGGTTCCTTCCCATGCCCCTTTATACAGTATCTGGAATAAAGAAATATGTTGTCAACAAAAGTTTGTGGTCAACTTCCTTCAGATATTGCTAAAAAGAAAATGGTAAAACCACAGCAAAATACTTATGTTGAAAGGCAAAGCTTATACCTTTATTAGAGCCATTATTGTGCCTACCTACTAAGATGGCAGAATTTTTTGGTTTACTGCAAATTAAATCTGCAGACACTGAGGCATTTTATAACCAAGTCTAATGATATTTATAGTTCTAATAAAAGTGAAAATAAATGTTCACATAGGGAATCACCAAAGATTGTTTTCCATTGGGCATACACATATACACATGCTATATACACACGCATCATCCTTTGACTTAGATGAATTAAAATTTGGAGGGGAAGTCTTCCATTTGTTGGTTGGAGATATTTATACATGACTGCCAAAGAAAGACCAGCCTTTCCTCTCTTTTCCCTGTTGGCAGGTGCTCAGTACTACCTGCGCCTAGAGCTACTATAGCTCCTGATACATTATTATCTCTTTACTTGAATGTCTGTCCCTCTCATTTACATGGGCTCCTGACAGGCTTGTCTTATTAAGCTTTAGCACCTTGGTGCTTCCTACAGTGCCTGGCACATCACAGGAGCTCAAAAAAATACCACCTGAATAAATGCTATTTCTAATACACAAGACAAATTTATTTCTAATAAACAAGGCTAAATATAATAATCTTATAAATTCAGTTTTTCACAAAATCAGCCAAAGATATGAATAGTGACAAGAGCTTAAAATTAAGAACTGAGTTGTAATCACATAAAATAAAACTTACAGTACTATAGAGCTTTCCCATGTCTTTGGAGTGGGTGATATATGGCGTATCTGGAGAAAATGTATACTTGCCCTTTATTCTTTTATTAAATGTTTCTTTATATTTTACCTAAGGAGAGAAAATAAGACAAAACCAAACAAAACCTCTGGTTAATATAAATGTATATTTAAAGTTTCATAGTTTCTACCTAGCAAGATAATAATCAGTCTACATTTAGAGATTAAAAACTAAGGAACTGGTTGGATTTCAGTTCATTTTACCTAATAATTTGGACAAGAATATAGATATTTTCTGTAAGTGAGTACAGTATGCCTCCTATTAGTGACTTTTAAGACATTCCCACCAAAGACAATCTCATAGTTTCCCACCCCATTGTCCATTTTTTTACAAGCAGTTATCTGGAGGTAAGCAAATGTAATCAATGACAGACCACTAACTCCCCAGTCCATGCACATCATTATAC
Source organism: Enhydra lutris kenyoni (assembly GCF_002288905.1). Taxonomy (NCBI): domain Eukaryota; kingdom Metazoa; phylum Chordata; class Mammalia; order Carnivora; family Mustelidae; genus Enhydra; species Enhydra lutris. The sequence continues at coordinate 50,166,441 of NW_019154085.1, forward strand.
ATAAAACAAACTTACATCACTTTGATTGACTGAGTTAATCTTAGCCAAAACAACCGCTGGTGGGTCCACCACACTTGTAAAGTTAGGATAGTTGTCAAGAGCATCTTTCTTATATTTTATCTGTAAGGAAAAAGATGATTAAGACTGGTCTCCTTCCACTGTGTACCTGCCCCCACACAGTAGGCAAGGGGGCCAGGCTCTAGGTGAGAACAGGCTTCGTGTACCTGGTTCACCATTTCCTGGTTCTTCGTAACCCTCACATAGTCCACAGAATCCAAGGGTATCCAGCCAATGCCACGGAGCCACTCCAGGTCAGCTTTGTAGACATTCTGAGAGTAGGAAGAGAGATACAATGCCGATATAAATGACTGACACAGGGTTACAGATAGTAGATTAGAAGCAACTTTTTCAGGAGCTTTTTAAGGGTTTCTCTTTAGCAACTTTTTTTTTTTTTTTAAAGATTTTATTTATTTATTTGACAGAGATCACAAGTAGGCAGAGAGGCAGGCAGAGAGAGAGGAGGAAGCAGGCTCCCTGCTGAGCAGAGAGCCCGACACGGGGCTCGATCCCAGGACCCTGGGATCATGACCTGAGCCGAAGGCAGAGGCTTTAACCCACTGAGCCACCCAGGCGCCCCTCTTTAGTAACTCTTGCCTCATTGATTCAGTCATTATTTCACCTGTTCACCTGAAAAATATTTTTTTTTTAAGATTTTATTTATTTATTTGACAGAGAGATAGAGGGTACAATCAGGCAGGGTGACAGGCAGAGGGAGAGGGAGAAGCTCAGCAGAGAGCCCGATGCGGGGCTTGATCCCAGGACCCTGGGATCACGACCTGAGCAGAAGGCAAAGGCTTAATAATTAACCCACCAACCACACCGGCGCCCCCTGAAAAATATTTCCCGAGCCTGTAATTATGAGTGAGGTAGTGTGCTAGGTGATTTGAGGGCTAAGTATAAAGGAGTCTAGTGTAAACAGAAGTCCTTTATGAGGGGAGAGTGTAAGAGCTAGAACACCCCAGAGCTGTGGGAGTTATGGGCAGGGAGCCATTGTTTTCACCAGTGAGCCTAAGAAAAGGTTTTACTAAGGAGGGTATAATTTTAGGTGGACTTATATTTAATTACTTAGAAATATGCAGGACATTCAGACTATATAAAGAAAATGACATGACTAAATGCACATGTGTTGTAGAGCAGGGGGACACATCCCTCCTGCCAAGCCTAGCTCTCCCCTCCCCCACCTAGTGCCTCGATTCTCTCAGGCCAGCCCTCACCAGCAGTGGAGCTGCTAATCTGATTAAAGGTCCACAACAGTCCTTCTGCCGCAGCAACAGTGAGGTGGGATGTTCAAGCTCAGCATCTGTGCTGCAGGCAGTCCTTGATTTCCTGCTCCCACTTGGTAATGAGAAGACCCAGCAGGGTTAGCTCCTGGGGGCACCGGAGCATCACGTCGATGCACTGTGTTTCTGTTCCTTACCAATGGCTGGCGGCAGCTACAGGTCTTGACTCGAGCTTCACTGCAAGATGGCCTACGTCATGTACCCTCTACCCTATATGCCTTTACCAAAAGTCTGTGTGAGGGATTCTGGGCCCTCATGTGGCTCGTTGGTACTCTGCTTCCCCTTCGCTTTGATTCCTTGCAATCAAGTCCTTCATAAATGCCTGAAGGAGTAAAACGCCTGGCCGAGCAAGAACAAGGCATTCCCGGGTCCTCGACTACACTATCCTCTAATATTGTTAAAATCCCCACTCACTCTCCATTCTCACCCCAAGCCAATTACCATTATTTTAAATCAACTGATAATTTTCCAGGCAGATGTGAGATGTTGCTGATGGCAAAGATATAAAAAAAATTTTTTTTTCAATGACTTTGAAGGTTATTCCGACATACATAGTAGGCAAAGCTGTCAGCCAGCCAGTCCCTGCTCTTGGGCTTTCTCTACCTCATATCCAGCCTTAATTCTCTTCTGGGACCAAACTCAATATTTATGTCTTGAAGTTTAGAAGCTTGGTGCTTCCAGAGTGTTGCTTATAATGCTCAGAGTATACATTTCTAGATCATTAAGAAACGAAATCACTTACATCGCTCTGTAGGTCATAGGCCTTCCTTGCCTGGATAACATCATTTTGGTCAGGATGACATATCCACTGGTGCAGGTAATTACGGTAATCAATATCACTGACAAGCTCCTGCCCATGCTTGGCAGCCAACACCGACACCATATCAGCAGGTATATTGATCTTGGCCTTTGTTTTGTGATAGTCCTCTTTGTACAGTCTGTCATTCTGAATCTGGCCTGCGTGCTCAAACCAAACCAGTGTGGGATCATCTCTCATCGTCGGAACACCAACATAATGACCCCTCTGTTTTACATGCTCAGCTTTGTATTTCAGCTGGTAGGAGGAAAACAGAGACTGCATCAGTTTTGACAAGCACTCAAGGGAAAGAGGGGCTTGAAACCTCAGCAGATGCAGGCCTTCGGCCTCTTGGCATCTGCCTCCCTGAGAAGAGATAATAAAAAGCACAAAAATAAATAAATATAAAGAAATATCAATTTAAAAATAGAAAAACTGTATTAGCTTTCTAATTCTGCCTATGTCTTATTTGAAAGCTCAGAGATCTTAAGGGAGTGAGGGAATAGGAGAAAGAGTAAAGCACTCAAAGGATAGCTCTTACAGAAAGCCCACGAAACAAGACAAAACTCCCGAAGCCCACAGGGAGATCTAGAAGGGAACAGGTACTTCAGCCATCCTCAAGTCTGGCCGGGCCTGCTAGCCCCAGGCACACTCCAGCGTGCACTCATACCCGGGTAAATTACCTCGCTCTGAACGTCACTAGAGTGATGGGCGTGAACAAACGGCACTGCATCTGGAGGCAAGATGTAACCCGTAGCCTTCTGCTTCTCCCAGCCTTCCTTGTAGAGATACTAAAAGACAGAGAGCCACAACAGAGGCTTACACGAAGCAGTCCGGATGGGAAATTGGTCGTGTGCATCCCTGACCCACAGTTCCACTATGGTCCTCTGCCCCCACACAGAGTACCAGGCATCCGACTAAAACCCCTACCTGGTCCAGTATCCGGGCTGCCTCCTGGGCAGTGTGCAGCAAAGGGGTTTCTGTGAGGGTGTATTTCGATTTGGTATCGTTCCAATCTTTCCGGTATTTAATCTGGAAATGAGAGGCAAGAGGCTTAAGTTACTTGATGTTAAGAAAGTACAATGCTGTCCAAGCAAATGTTAGCATCGTCCCAACGATTACAACCCGTATCGTAGACGATGATCGCATACTGAGCGAACGTAGGTGGGAAAGCTTTGGAAATGACATTTCACGACTAGGCAATTTTAGAACGAGAGCCGTGTACTTACATCATTGAGGATCTCGCCACTTTGTTTTGCAGTCACGTAATCAACTCTGTCATCCACTGGAGTAAAGTTGAGAGTTTCTATTTTTGTGCGGTATTTTTTCTAGGGGAAAGAAAATACCCTTCAGATAGTTGCAGTTTCTGGTCCTGTCTGAGCGGAGAAAGAGGCACTAGATTTAAGGGTCTTTCTCTACTAGAAGTGTAGAGTGCCATATTTGAACAGCACCTTGTTGGCAACTTGGTCTTTTCCTTAGCATTTTATTTTTTAACAATGGAGTTGCCTTCTTATATCTCCCACAGATTTTAAAGTAGTAGGTTTGCTTAGCTACCAATCATGTACTGATTCATTCTGTATATCATGTTACTCCATACATGTCTTTCAACTGGACAAGCTTCTCCCAAACGTATCACCATTGCTGACAAAAGATGTTTTCCACTTATACAATTCCAAGCATCAGCTGGGCATACTGGATATTATCTTATGGATGTGGTACCCTGATGTGATAGGGACAGCAGAGGATTGTTTTGGGAAAGGGTATGTCCAGCTTAAATGACAGCAGTCGCAAGCAACTGTCCAAATTGCTGATGGGGAGTGAATGAGTTTTGGTTTGTATATTTTACTCTTCTTTTTTTTTTTTTTAAATTTTTTTTTAAAAAAGATTTTATCTATTCATTTGACAGACAGAGATCACAAGCAGGCAGAGAGGCAGGCAGAGAGAGAGAGAGAAGCAGGCTCCCCGCTGAGCAGAGAGCCCGATGCGGGGCTTGATCCCAGGACCTCGAGATCATGACCTAAGCCGAAGGCAGTGGCTTAACCCACTGAGCCACCCAGGCGCCCCGGTTTGTATATTTTAATTCAGCCTCCCAGGAAACGCACTGAATGGCAGGGTAAAATCTTGGAATACCTCACTGAAGATATCCGCGGCATGTTTGGCGTGATTGACAGAAACGGAATCATTTGGCATCCACCCGATCCCACGTAACCATTCCAAGTCCGCCTTGTAGACAGCCTGTGGGGACAAGGCCGAGTGATTTCAGCAACTCTGGGCATAGGGTCCTATTTATTCCACCCCTTGGTTTGATGGAAAAACACATAGAAGGATGACATACTCAAGCAGCCAGGCAGGTAACATAAGTAAATTCATTAGGAGGTCAAGTGATATGAAAAACTGGGGTATCTATTTTCTATTTGAAGGGGGTTAGCCTCAATTCAGCTCCCGCCATTGTTGCCAGGGGTGTAAAGCATATCCAGAGATTCATTCTCTGATTTTTTTCTAAAGAACTAAGAAATCTTAGATTTGTACCCCAAATTTCCTGATTTAAAAACGCAGCAACTTAATTCAAGATTTTTAAACATTGTATTAACTAAAAAAGCTAATCTGTGCCTACATTCTTTCCACAGACTGCCAACGTTTTACTTATGATATGAACCTTTGTTGCTACTTTTTTTTAAAGATTTTATTTATTTATTTGACAGAAATCACAAGTAGACAGAGAGGCAGACAGAGAGAGAGGAGGAAGCAGGCTTCCTGCTGAGCAGAGAGACGGATGCGGGGCTCTATCCCAGGACCCTGAGATCATGACCTGAGCCGAAGGCAGAGGCTTTAACCCACTGAGCCACCCAGGTACCCCCCTTTGTTGCTACTTAAATGCCATAAATAATATCTTCACAGCAGTTGTCTTTATACCATTAAAATTAACATTTGTATTCACACAACCATTTATTCCTTGATACAGAATCTAGATCTTTCACAGCTTTGCTGGTTTTTGACACTGTACTATAAGGTCTAACTAAAACCAAATTCTTAGCTGTATCAAGACAGGAAGTGATGCTACAAAAATTTAGGGATATCAACTTTCTGGGAGACATGGCAAAATGAGAGAAGAGCTCGAACTAAAACGCAGCCCACTCACATCACTTTGCAGTCGGTAGGCTTTCTTGGCCTGAATCACATCATTCTGGTCAGGCATGCAGGTCCACTGGTGTAAGTAATTGCGGTAATCAATGTCGCTGACCAGGGTCTGGCAATTTTTAGAATGCACGATGGAAAGCATATCCACAGGGCTTTGGAACTTGGTCTTCCATTTGGCCCAGTGCAGCCGGTACTCTCTTTCATTCTGAATCTTGCCAGCTATGAGGGCCCAGCGGATTTTGTTGTCATCCCTGGCCGTGGGGGTCCCCACATAGTGTCCCTTCTGTTTCTCGTGGTCAAGCTTGTATTTATACTGGAGACGGAAAAACAAAGCAGATGGATCACAGTATGTACCCCCGATGCACCTAGGATCTTTGCTCAGAAACTGACAAGTCAAACAAGGCCACACTTACGTCACTGGCAATCTCCCTGGAGGCCTTGGCAGCCTGGATGGGGATGGCGTCCAGCCGTACGTCGCAACTCATCTTCATTTCATCCCAATCCTCACGGTAAATTTTCTGAAGAGGGGATAAAATAGGGTACCACTTTGGATTCAGATGTACTGATAATTTCAAGGGTTCAAGTAGAATTACCATCAAAGCAGTCCAGTTTTGAAGTCCCAGAATCAGTTAAGAAGGGAATAGGTGAAAGAAGAATTCACCACCACGCTACAGGAAGATGAAACTGTGTCTGGAGTCCAAAGAGCTGGGCTTGACCAGAGTTCTTTCTAATTTAAATCATGGCTTCTGTGTAGTTGTTCCTGGTTTATATAACAGGGCTTAGCGGCTCTTTGTATGGCTGTATTGCTAACATTGGGCTAAGGTGAAGGTCAGACATTAATAAGGATTACTGGATTGCTTTAATTCAGTAATTCAATTTATTCAACTTTAGAGTTCAACTCAATTTTGTAACCTTCAGAATTATAAACTTTTTATATTTGTGGGGAGGTTTACCCCAGGATGGCTTCTTAGATCTTATGTGGTTGATGATAAATATTATTTGGGAATGTTTGATGTTCCTTCTGAAGCACAGTTGGAGGTTAACAGCCCTTTTTTTAAAAAGTAGGCTCCACCACCAGCATGGAGCCCCATGTGGGACTTGAACTCATGATCCTGAGATCAACACGGGAGCTGAGATCAAGAGTCAGATGCTTACCCGAATGAACTACCCAGGCGGTTCCACAGTAGCCATTTCTTTAAATGCAGCGTGTTTTTATTTGGATAGAAGTTAATTAGGGTAGTGACTGATGTACAGAAAGCTTTTTAAATATATGTTCATATTTAAACAGGCACATTCTGTATTGACAATGTCAGACTCAGAAATCACAGTAATTTAAACGTATGATTCAGAAATACCAATCAAACGGGAGCCTTAACAGTGCAGAAAGGAGAGATTAATTTCAATTATTAATAGTTTTATGGGCTTTGCATATATGATATATGAGTGCTCATACAAATTTTGACCTTGTAAGTACAGATAAGTTTTGTATGAATTTTCACTCAAGTTTTTGTATGAATTTTGCATGGTCCTATTTAACAATAGACTTTTTAATACAAAAATCACATTCTCCACATTTCAATGTATTGGAGAATACTTAATGCAAACTTGTTATTATGTTATATAAAATCTTTTGTTTTTATTTATTTAGTTTAATTATATATAGTGACACTATTTTTAATTATGTAATACATTTTTGTTTATGTAGTCAAATATATTTTTTATTAAAAAAAAAATCTGAGTTTGAGACCAAAATTGATCTACTAACTTTAAGAACATGGGTCAATTCCTCAATCACTTTAAGTTTCAACTTTTCCATCTGATAAAAACAAAGTAACCTATTTTACTCATATGATTAGTTTGAAATTAAATGAGTCAAGTTAATGTGAATTTGCTTGGTTACCTAGAAAATCGTATACAAGTATCCCGAAAAAGCTGTGTTTCCCAAATGATAGAAACAATTTTATATAGTGGATTTTATCAAGATTATTATAGTAATGGTAACACCATGTATAAAAAAAAAAGTACATTTTGGTTAGCATTCAAATAGGATGCTTGATTTCTTCTAAAGCACAAGTCATTCTCATGAATGTCTTAATATCTAATTTTTAAATGTCTAAAGTTTACAACTTTACTTTTGGCATGGCTTCAAATGTTAGTCCTGCTTACATCAAGATATCAACAATAGGATTCTGGTATTTCCAGATGAGAAATGTATCATGCAAAAGAGAGGACATGGGACTTTCCCCGAAAGTCTGGCCAAAGATGCCTTTGGATTGAAAAGAAGAGGTTGAGGAGTCCGTTTATGTTGCAGTGAGGAATGGACTGCCTCTCCAACCAGCCAGCTGGTGATGAGATGGCACTGCACCATACTATTCTTGTCTTAGAAAAATATTATCAGTGCTCCAAATTCTATTTTCTTCCCATCTCTCGGAAAAAAATAGCTCATTACAACAGAGTTGATGGGTGTAGTTTGGCACATGGTGAGGAATCTTTGCTGGGCAGCTTCCTTCCCTCAGAGATTTGTTATTTTCTGAAAGATGGGAAATTCCAAACCATGGTAAACTGCTCTAAGGCAGTAGCCTTCTTCTAGGTTCATATTTATTCTACACACAAGAAATCTCTGTGATCCATAGAGACAACACCTTTCTTGAGCTTTCTTAAACTGTGTGACTAACCATAGAATTCTTTCATTTTATCTAATAGACTTTTAAGTTCATTCTCTTCCTTTTTCCAGACATAATGATTTATCCTGCAAATAATAATTTTGCCTTTTAAATCCAGTACTTATCTTTCATTCTTACTCTTCTCTAATTATTTTGGCCTGAGTGAGGAGCTTATTCACTTAGCTAGAAGTTCCAGCAAATATTAAATAATGGTGATGTCAGTAGGCATCTTTGTTTTATTCCTAGCTTGAATGAGAAGATTAACTTACTGAGGATGAGCCTGGCCTTTGATTTGAGATTTATTCTTTTAGACACATTAAGATGATATTCATTTATTTTTATTTTACTAGGACTTTATTTTTAAAAATAAGAGTGGATATTGGATTTGGTTACATGCCTCTTTTCAAATCTAGTAAGATGAATGTGTGATTTTTCTTTTTTGTTCTATAACATTATTAGGTTTCTGAATATGGAACCCTCTTGGCATTCATGGATGAATCCTGTCTCCTATTTTATTTGTTAGTATTTTATTTAAGATTTTCCTCATTATTGGTCTACAGTTTTCCTTTGTGGAATTATCTTCGACAAGTTTTAGTAATTGTGATGGCTTTCCTTCTTTCATTAGGCTCTATGTTAGTCTGATTATTTTGTGAAATTATGGAAGAATTCTCCTATGAAATCATCTGGATGACCCTGACATCTGAGAGTAGGAAGGAGAGTCTGTAATAATTCTTAATTTCTTGCTATATGTTTTTAATTTCTTGCTTAATTTGCTTGCTTAATTCTTGCTTAATTGTTTAATTTCTTGCTATATATTTTTCGGGGTCATTTTGGTAATTTATGATTTCCTAGAAAATTCCCTCTAGATCCTCGTATTAAAATAAATTTGTACAAAGTTTTTTGTTTTTGTTTTTTAAAGTTTTTTCATTTTTAAAAAAATATTTATTTATTTATTTGACAGAGAGAGATAGTGAAAGAGGGAATACAAGCAGGGGGAGTGGGAGAGGCAGAAGCAGGTTTCCCACCAAGCAGGGAGCCAGACGCAGGGCTCAATCCCAGGACCCTGGGATCATGACCTCAGCTGAAGGCAGACGCTTAACGACTGACTGAGCCATGCAGGCGCCCCTAATTTCTATAAAGTTTTGCAAAGAATTCTCATCATTATTTTGTGTCGTCTGTCATTATGCCCCTTTCTTGTTCATGTGTCTCTTTATCTATGTCTCTTTCAACTTTCTCATCCTTACTCCCTTCTCCCTTTTCTCATGTTGACATTGGCTCACCAGTAACTGGCCTTTCTGGGTGACTCTGAGCCAGGGATCTGCTCCTCTCCTCACTTCCGGTTAAAGGGCTGATGGTGACGCATCTTCCCTAGCCCCACCCAGTCAATCCTTCCTCTCTTGCCTATGAAGAGTTTCCTAGGGATATCATAGCACCAACCGGGTGACTTTCCAAACAGAAAGGGGGTCTGTTGAGGTACTTACATTGCTCACATTAAGAGCATTAGCTCTAGCAAGATTAATTTCTGGTGTATCTGGCATTATGTGGACGGAAGTTTTATCCTTGTCCCAAACTTCTCTGTACTTTGGCTATGGAAAAAAGAACCACAATAACAAAATTACTTTGCAGTTTGTAATTCTGCTAGTTCCAGTGCACAACTTCCAACTTTTCTGATCCAAAATTTTTTCATATTAATAAAAAAAACCTAAAAGTTTTTCACATAAGTTGCTCAAATGTAGTACGAAATTGGTATTAATATCTTTTTCGTTTGAAATTCATAAATAATGAGAACACAATTCCATCAACATTACATATTAAAATCTTCGCTTTCATCAACATTTTTCTCCTACAAATCGCTTACCAGGTTAATTATTTATCAGTCACTTACAAGCATGAGTTAGTTTAACATATGGGGACAAGGGGACTTACAATACTAATGTTTTCAGCATTCGACTTAGCAAGGACAACTTCAGGTGTGTCGACAACACTTGTGTACTTGAGGCTCACTACAGGTGTACGGTAGACACTGTCTCGCAGGATCTTCTGGGCATTTTGGACCCTCAGCACTTCAGGAGACCCTATGGGCATCCAGCCAATGCCACGAAGCCACTCCAGGTCAGCCTTATAGATGGCCTGGGAAGCAAAACAAAGTGAGGTAGAAGCGGGTTTTGTTGTTTGTTTGTTTTTAGTAAAGTAAGAAAGCAGTTTTATGTTCTATTTTATGTCTCACAAACAGTAATTAAAATTGAGCAATGAGCTCACAAACTCAATTCCTCATATGCACAGCAGTGTTCCAGTCTGCTTTGTTTTCTGTGGCGGGGGCACCTGTGCACACTATAAAAAGCAGAAATGATGCAGAAGGTGCTCTCTCTGTGGGATGCTTCAATCTCTCTATGGGATTCTGAATACTTTAGTAACATATTAGCTCAGGTGGACTTTTAAAGCAATAATAAATGATTGAAAGAAGGCATTCATTCTACACAAGAAATAACTATCCTGATGGAATCCATGATTTCCAACAAAATGAACAGGCAGAAAATATGAATAAGTCTAAAAATACATCAGGTAAATGAATGCAACATCACATTGTGAAGAATACCATATTAAGGAAACTAGTGAGTTTGGATCATGCTGCTGACCTTTGACAGTAATTTCAAGGAAGTAGCCCTGTCATTCTTCCATTGTGGGACCCTGCGAATCCTCATGTTTATGAAACTACAAACACTGCACACATTAAGGGATCTGTAGAAAAATTCTGGCAGGACCACTAACAGTAAAAAAGAAAACTTTCTCAATAGGTCCAGCAGTAAGACAGGCAATCAGTAAACCTGAAAGGGTTTATGTAGGGAGAGTTGTATTTTTCCAAGTCCTAGGAGGAAGGACCAGGGAAAGCTGTGGAAGGATTTCTTCCTGGAAAACAGCTCACTACTCAGACCCCTCGGTGGGTACTCTCTGCACAAGCCAGCAACTTACATCACTCTGCAGGTCGTAGGCTTTCCTGGCTTGGATCACATCATTCTGGTCAGGAAAGCAAGACCAGTGGTGCAGGTACTGGCGATAGTCCACATCACTTGCTAATGCCTGGCCTTCTTTGGCAGCATTGATGGACACCATGTCCACTGGGATGGAGATCTTGGCCTTGTGGTCATTGTAGGCCTTTTTGTATAGCCTGTCATTCTGCATCTTTAACACATTTGCCGCCCAAACCAGTTTAGGGTCTTCCTTGGCATTGCGACATCCAATATAATGGCCTTTCTGTTTCTCGTAAGCAGTTTTGTACAGATACTGGTATATGTGAACAGAAGAAAGAAGAGTCATTTTTTCAAACTCACTTTGTCTAAATAGCCTGTTCCAAATAACTCCATCTCCCTTAGATTAGCTTTTCTTGGTTACTGTTTTTCTTAAATCCATACTATACGTTTTACAATTCTTAACACATTGGCTTGCCTTCTATGTCCATATGCATGAAGACAGCATGAGCACTTCTAAGGCAAGTCCTGTGCTTCTGGATTATCCCCAGTATAGGCGTATCTAGTGTTTCCCAAACTCCAGTCACTGTCTCACCTTCATGTTTTAGGTTATCTACTAGATTCTTTGTTTAAATAAATTTTAAAGTGTAAACTTTGAAAGATTTTTACTTTAAAATGTATAATCCCATTTAAATGGAAAAAATCAGTATTTTTCTATCACACATAAACACAAACGTATAGTCTTTAAAAATTGCTTGTCCATCAACTATATAAAGTTATGTCAGGAACAATTTATGTATGCTGTACTTTTAGAAACAACAGAACTGGGGCGCCTGGTGGCTCAGTGGGTTGAGCCTCTGCCTTCAGCTCAGGTCATGATCTCAGGGTCCTGGGATCAAGCCCCACATCGGGCTCTCTGCTCAGCAGGGAGCCTGCTTCCTCCTCTCTCTCTGCCTGCCTCTCTGCCTACTTGTGATCTGTCTGTCAAATAAATAAATAAAATCTTTAAAAAAAAAAAAAAAAGAAAGAAAAGAAACAACAGAACTCTTTGTCCCCAATGCGTTTTTATAAGTGCTTGTAGATTACGTGATCGTGAGAAGATACCGAAAAGAAAATAAAAATCTGTGCTTAAACATGAGAACAGCAGAACCCAGTGCTAATGCAAAAGGGTCACCAAACTGTTGTCAAAGTTATTCTTGAATCTGAGATTTCAAAACAAGACACTAATCCCGACGCTCACCATTCTACTTAAGTGTATTACTGGGGAATTAAGTTAAAGATTAGAAAAGTATTAACTTCCATGGGTCGTCTATTAGTTAGTGCTGGTTAAGGCTGGGAAAGGAGGAGCTCTCACATCACTGGCGATATCCCTGGAAGCCCGGGCGTGCTGAATCGGTATGGCATCTTCCCGCAGGTCATAACCCTTCATCTTGACAGCTTCCCAAGCTTGCTTATATTGTTTCTGCCAAGAGAGATTGCAATGCCACAGTTAATCTGAAGAGGGAGCCACTGAGTCAGCATTACTGACGGTTTTAAGGAAATCTCTTAAGTTACATTGAAAATTAGTCTCCCCTTGAGATGTATAAATAGACTGGTTTCATACTGAAATTAAGTTTCAGTAAAGTTTTAATGAAATTTAGTAAAGTTCATTTTTTCTTTCAAGAGAGAAATTAGGAGACAATAAATCATGTGAAAATGAGAAAAATAGATCTCGTTTGGCTTTAAAAGGACAAAATCACTGATGGGCCACTAAAAAGAGAACCAAATATTACTATACTTGCATATGTATGTTTTTATCTTGTGTTTTTTGTGAAGCTAGTGGATTTTTCCTTCCCACAAAGATAGGGACACACATACCTATTTATATACACACATGCATAACATGTGTGTCTATGCACATGTGTGTGCGCACATGGCACTTAGCATTAAAGACTAGAAAAAAAAGGAACGGTAGGGAAATGCATTTGGCTAAACTCCCTCTGGAGTATATCAACTTTAGTTTCAGTTAGGTAAAAAATACTGTGTAAAGCAAGTGGATGTGTAGTTCCTTACATCACTGATATGTATGGCATTGATCTTGGACTGCAGCATCACTGGAGTGTCAGCTGGCACATTCACATTCGCCTTCTCTCTCTCCCAGGCATCACGATACAATGGCTGGTAGTAAGGGGGGAAAAAAAAGGATGGCTGATAAGTAAATAAGTCAATTACTACATGAATAAAATTATGGGTACAATTAAGGTTCTCTTTGGATATTCTCAGACACAAATGTAGATCATTTTGTTTTCATTTGTGCAGATTTTTTTTGTTTTTCTGTTGAGTAGGCTCCATGCCCAGTGTGGAGCCCAACACAGGGCTTGAACTCATGACCCCAAGGTCAAGATCTGAGCTGATATCAAAAGTCAGATGATCAACTGACTGAGCCACCCAGGCACCCCTTTGTTTGTGTTTTTACTTAAAAGGTGCCAATAGTGACATCAACAAGAATATATTGATATGTGATAAATTATAAATAGAAAATGAGTCAGAAATATGGTAGTAAAATGATCCTTTTTCATTAAGTCACCAGTAACTATCTGGCAGGTAAACCCACATCTCAGGTAACTACAATAATCCACATCACTAATCGAGTCCTGGCTTTCTTGGTCCAAATAACTATCATAATATCTAATACTGGGGCCACCCCTGGACTTTTCAACTTATCTCATGATTGAAAAGCAATAAAAAGGTGGCAGTTTTGTGATCATGGTATTAACTGGTGGACTTGCATGACAAGCAAGACCTCAAAATATATTCAAAGTGTGTATCAGAGTCTGTGGAATATAAAGATGCCTACCACATTATGTTGACCAAAGAGTCATTCAAGTAAATGAAATGTGGATACCGTTACTTGATTGAGTATATGAAATTCTATCTGGATACACAAATGTTCAAGGTTCTAATGCTGGTATCAGCAGTTTAAAGTTCACAGTCAAAATTCTTACGGAGACTTCTTCAATATGTCCAAACGTATCATCAACCCAGCTTACCTCACTGATCTGTACAGCATTGATCTTTGCCTGGATGACTTCAGGGGTATCGACAATGCTGGTGAATTTGAAGTCCTCAGGTTTTATACGATACAACCTCTCATTCAGGAGATTCTGGGCATTCTTCACTCTCATCACTTCCACAGAACCCTCTGGCAACCATCCTATACCCTTCAACCATTCCAGGTCTGACTTGTACACGTTCTGCATGAAGGAAAGGAAAGAGTACACAAGAGTCAAATCTATGAGAGCACAATGCCAGCAGGCCACACACTCCCTCTATTCAAATCAGCTGGGTGGCCAAACCCATGAAATAGAAGAATCAACATTAAATATTAATGTTTGGGTATTACATCCCCGGCACGCATCACTGGGAGAAGTTCACAATATCCCACAGGAATTGGAGCAGTGCTGACAAGGGTCACTTGTGGGATGACAGATAGCAATGGCACATAATTTTGTTTTTATACAAGGTTGAGCTTCTGTGCTCGCCATTTGAAATCTGCCTTTTTTTACACTACTGAGAATAATATCTGTAAGAATTTGGGAAAATAATGTCTTTAGATGTATGTACAACGAGGAAAAGATATATACTTTTATCTGTATATACCTCTCTATATAAAAACATAAATATATACATATACATTTTTCCTACATGTGCCAGATAAATTTAAAACCAACATTTCCTTATGTTCACATTTGCTTCTGAAATTTAGCTATCTACTCATGCAAATGTAATGGGTTTAAACAACTGGGACTAAAATTTTATATCTAATTACATAGAATAGGAGAGTGATTTTTTTTTTTTTTTGTCTTCATGAAAAAGGCCTAGCCACATGAGAAGGAATCTTCTGTAAGACAGAAAATGTTCCACAGTTATTCTACTACGATGAAATGTACAGATTATGTTAGGTTCTATTAAGATTACCACTTAAATTATGTCCCTAGAGAATACACCATGATGATATACAGAGACACACATCTCCCCAAGAGCCTGGTGATGATATACGTACATCGCTCTGCAGTTCGTAGGCCTTCTTAGCCTGGATCACATCATTCTGATCTGGCAAACATGTCCACTGGTGCAGATAATTGCGATAATCAACATCACTAACCAGGACCTGACATTTCTTGGCCTGAACAATCGACATCATGTCCAACGGTGTATTGTGAATTCCTTTAGACTTCTCATAAGCTTTCTTGTATTCTCTGTCACTCTGGATCTTGGCAGCATGTATAGACCATACCAATTTGGGGTCATCTTGCAGGGTGCGGAAACCCACATGGTGGCCCAGTTGCTTACGGTAACCTTCTTTGTATTTGTACTAAGGTTGAGAAGAATCAGATAAAAAGACATATGAAAATAACATAGTAAGAGGACTTTTTATTGTTTTCAGAATATTCTTCTCACTTTAATAGAAATTTGTCTCAACACTGGCCGTCATTACATAATTCAGTTCACTTTAAGGAAAATGGATAGGGCTATTTTAGGTAGTTTGATAAAGAACTTGAGTAAAGCAGGAGGAAATAGTATGGTACCTTGATAGGTAGTTTGATAGAGAGCATGAGTAAATCAGGAGGGAAATAGTATGGTGAATAAGAGTAATTACAAAAAAAAATCATAGCTGACATTTACTGAGCAATTACTATATGCCAAACACTATTACGAGTGCTTCAAATATCTTAGGTTGATTCATGTGAGATCGCTGAATTTTTTAGTTAAAAATAGTTGCATAGCAGCAAGTACAATCTCATTTAATCTTCACAACATCTCTGTGAAGTACATACTATTATTATCACATATTTCAGATGTGGAAAATAAGACACAGTGGGTGTAATCATGGTCTCCAAATTTGCCTAGAAAGTGGAATATTAAGTCAGATGGTCCCCCCAAGAGTACTAACAATCCCTCAGACAGGAAAAGGCCATTTGTGTGGTTTTGGAGACAGATTAAAAAAAAGGTGTATATTTCACAGGAATGGAAAGCAATGTTGTTGGTTTGAATCAGAAGACAACAAAAGGCCTGGGGACAAGAGTTTCCATTTTGCCCACACCTGTCGTAAGTGTCTTAGTACTAGAGTAAGATAGTGTCTCTTTTCTATATTTGGATAACACAGAATAGTTTGGACAAAAGAGGGGGAGAGAGAGCCGGGAATAAGGCAGATACTATAGATTGGCTATTGTTTTTAGAGATAAATATGATAAATAAAAGGGAAGAAACAGGTGGCTACAGGAGATAAAAAATAGAGAAAAACCCAGAGAAGGGGAACAGGGTTGCTTAAAGATTTGGAGCTGGAGGTGGGAGGTAGGGAGCTTGGTAGGATAATTATTTTGACTAAGTTTTTAAATTGCTATTAAATGAACTTCAAAAGGTTACTGAGAGCATTACACATAAGCCTCCAGTATAAAATCTTATATATGTAATGGGATTTCAGTCTTAAGTCTCATATGAAACTTTCAAACATGATCTATATTTATGAAGAATGCCATAAATATTTGAGGAATAAAATGACACTGGTCACAATCAAATATATTGATCCCTGAATTTTCCCTAGAATTCTGCATAGATTCTTCATGTTTTCTTACTTCTACTTAGAAACGACTTAGAAATCATTTATACATATACCTCATCTATACTAACCTTAATGGGCTTCATTCCATTTTAATGTATTTAAAAAGAGAAAGTTTATAGCGCAAAACAAAATGAAATTTTTTACATAGATTTTTAAAACCCCCCAATTTAAAAAAAATACTACATTTGTTGTAAGAAGAGAAAAACCACAAGGAAATAGAGGCTGTACCTCACTGGCAATTTCTCTGGAGGCTTTGGCTTGTTTGATTTCAATAGCATCTGCTCTGAAGTCATAGCCTTTCTGCTTGGTCTCATTCCAGTCTTTTTGGTAAAGTTTCTATTGAAGGAAAACATAGGTTTACAAAACTTGAAAATAAGTCAATATACTCAAAGTACTGAAAAAATGAATCATGCGACTTGATCTAAATGAAGACAGCATAAGGAAAAACAGTGATTTCTGAGTTCTTCTTCTGGTTGTTGGCTATCTCCTTTATGGAATGCAGGATACTTCTGACCAAAGTTTTAAAGCTAAACTTGTAGATCTACTAAATGTTTGAATATTTGTCTTCATCACAATATGGTACACATCTGAAAATACCCCACCATACAACACATGGAAACTAAGAATCAACTGTGAAGCTAGAAAACCTTCATCAAGATACCATGAAAGGTCCAGTGAGATTTAATTTTTCCTAATGTTGTCTTCTGACTTTTCAGAGGTCCCTGCTAAAGGGATGTGACATAGATATTTATATGTATCTTACTCTTTGGATAGGATTTAAAACTGTCCTTTTGCTTTTCTAATGGCTTTGAAATGTCAAACAAGACACTTCTGGATCAATCAAAAGCCTATAAAGATAGAAGAGACCATTACATCATAATCCCTCAAGAGAAATTTAACGAGGGATTCCATTATTCTCAATTCATATATGATGAAAGAGTTGTGGACATTGGATATAGAACAATGCTTTCAAGATTGAAGGGAGGACCCCAGTAAGATTCAGACATCCCAACTCTTTGCAGTCCTGGGACTCAGCCATGATCTAAACTAATGTTTAAAAGAGAGAATTTCCATTCATATTGCATTGGGAATGGGAGCTAAAGAGAAAACGTGTAGCACCAATAGCTGTACATATCTCTAAGATAGGTAATTTGTCATTATACCACCCCCGAGCTGAGATGTATTGTCCTATAAAGGCATTTACACTTCATATTTATGCCACTTACATTGCTGATTTGCATGGCATTTATGTGGGCCTGCAGCATGATTGGCGTGTCAGAAGGAATGGTGATATTGGTTTTATCTTTATTCCATGCATCTTGATATAGTTTCTGTGAAGAGAAGAGAAATACTACATTAATAGTGGATATCTGAAATATTAAGCCTCAGAAACTAACCTGGAGAAATTCTTTTAATGTTTGTGATGGTTAACTATGTGTTAACTTGGCTAGGCCACAGCACACAGATATTTAGTCAGACGTCATTATAGATGTCTCTGTGAAGATAGTTTTCAGATGAGATAGACATGGTTATCAGCAGACTTTGGTAAAGCAGAGTACCCTCTGTAGTGTGGCGGGCCTTGTCCAACCAGCTAAAGGACTTCAGAGAAAAAAGTCTGACCTCCGCAGAGCAAGAAGGATCTTGGCCAGCAGACTGTCTTTGTTGCTGGGCTGTGACTCTTCCTTAGGTCTCCAGCCTATTCTGCAGACTGCAGACTCGCCAGCCTCCATAATCATATGGCCCAATTCCATAAAATAAATCTCTTGGGGTGTGTGTGTGTGTAGACACTCATACAGTCTATAGATCTATCTACATCTCTCTCATATACATATATATACACATATACGTGTAGTACACACACACACACCTGTATCTATACATACCTATATCGCCTGTTGGCTTTATTTCTCCAGAGCACCCTGACCAATACATTATACCATTTAAAATGCAGCATTATGCTACAGGTTTTAGCATTTAATAGGAGTTAAGGAAGTATTTGTTCTACCTTGCCTGGGCCTATACCAAACTAGCCTACAGATTCTTAGAGTTGCTCCCGTCACTCTAAATCTTCCAAAAGGCACAGCCCACGTGCTCGGTTTGGGTGAGGTCATCTGAGAACAGAGTCCCGCAGAAGACATGGCTGGTGATAGGATGGTTCTCACCTCACTTATTTGCAGAGAGTTGGTTTTTGCCAGGACAACATCCGGCGTGTCAACAATGGACGTGAACTTCAAGGCTTCTGGCCGCGTTCTATAAAGTCTTTCATTTACCAGGCCTTGAGCATTCTTCACCCTGTTCATTTCTACAGAGTCCTCTGGCATCCAGCCAATGCCACGCAGCCACTCCAAGTCCGCCTTATACACGCTCTACAAAGGTTTGAGACAAATAATGTTCCCTGGTTAGACACACCACCTCATAATTGAAAAGTAAAGTCTGTGGGAGTGAGGGACCAATAAGCACAGGACATGGTGCTTCCCAAAAAGGAGGAGCTGAGATTTTATAGGACTCAGGGGTTTTAGTATCGATGACAAGAGTCATCTGTAAAAGCGTACTTACATATACTAGCTGTGAAGAGTGCTAAAATGGTAATAATGCTGAATTTCATAATTATTTGACAATTCCAAAAAAAATTATAGAACAGAAAGCATTTTTAAAGGAAATCTTGTTGAATCTCATTCCATTTTATTCCTACAGTAATTAACTGTAGAAAACTCTGTTTAGTGTATTGGCTGTAGTATAGTAGCGGCAGTTACTTTAAAAATACTCAGATAATTAAAGTATGTCTGTGATCTATTTTCCCTGCCAGAAAGTACAGATGAAAGGAAGAAAACAGTCTGGCATCTAGGCCAGGGGATACAAGACATGGCCTAAGTCAGGTTCTTCATCTATATTCTTGGATTCCCAGGACATAACCCCTAACTATGGATTATGTATTAAACAACAGGAGTGGTGCCTTCCTGGGGGTGTGCAGTGCACACAATCCATGAGTCTATCCACAGAAGGGTCCACAGAGGCACTGTCTGGACAACTAATAAACATACGTCCTCTTATTCCATCTTCCCCAAAGTTTGTGTTACGTACATCGCTCTGTAGTTCATAGGCCTTCTTTGCTTGGATGATGTCGTTCTGATCAGGTAAGCACGTCCAGTGATGCAGGTAATTTCGATAATCAACGTCACTGACCAAAGTCTGAGATTGCTTGGCCATCACAATGCCTAACATGTCCACTGGGCTACTGAATTTGGTCTTCCACTTCTGGAATTCCTTCTTGTATTCCCTTTCACTTTGAATCTTCCCTGCATGTATGGCACACATAATCTTGGGGTCATCTTCAACACTCTGGGCTCCAATGTGGTGGCCTTTCTGTCTCTCATATGCTTCTTTGTATTTGTACTAAAATGAGAGAAATATAGGTTTAGAAACCCAATTTTAAGAGGGATTTTTAGAAACCCAATTTTAAGAGGCATATGCTTGCTGACAACTACAGAAAACATGAATACCCACAAGCAAATGGGTAAGAATTTCATATGGCAAACATTTTGGCATCTCTGCATAATTTTAAACTCTTTTACACTATTGTAAGCTGTTACACTATTGTAAACTGTAGTATATTCATATACCTTCATTGGTGTAGCCCTTAGCTACAATTCCAAACTATGCTATTCTTTTCTGTGACAACAAAGGGACAAAGTCTTAGAAAGTAGGAAGCAGGAGTGGGGGATACATGTGGAAACAATTGAGAAATGTGTCCCACCAGCCTCACAGAGGCCATTCAACCACGTGACACCAAAGAGGGCTGGATAGAGAGTACTTACGTCACTGGCGATGTCCCTTGAGGCCTTGGCACTTTTGATGGAAATGGCATCAGCCCTCAGATCATAGTCCTTCATTTTGGATTCATCCCATCCCTTGGTGTAAAGTTTCTAGGCGGAGGGTAATACACAACGGAAAAATAAAAGTGTTTTGGAAAAGTTAATAGGCCAATTTTCTGGACAGGAAATTGTAAGGTGGAAAAAGTATTTTAATGAATCCTAGAAAGCCTTAAAAGACCATTGGGAAGCCTCTTACTTGGCTGATATTGGCAGAATTGCTCTTGGCCAGCAGAATTTCGGGGGTGTCCGGCATCACATGGATGGAGGTTTTGTCAGCATCCCAAGCTTCTGTGTATAAATGCTATGGAGGAAGTGAAGTAAGCCTTTCATTAGAGCCCATACAAGACAATTATTTTCAAATTATTTCACTGTGTAAAAGCCTTTTCAAGGCTATTTAGAGGTGAGGGAAGCAAAAGGGTACTGGGAAAAGAGAAACGTGATAGTACTTAAGTATTTAAACTGCCATATGATAGCTTCATAGCTAATATGAAGTGATAGAATGGTCTTGATTATGAATTCTTTTCTTCCAGTGACTCTCAAGCTTACTCATAGACCCTCCAGGGATGGAACCTGGCTATAGAATTATGATATAGTAGAAATCCCTAGACCTCAGAGTTAATCCCACATTCAAACCCAACCCCACTATGCCCAAGCTGTGTAATCTTGAGAAAGGTACATAATACCTTATATCCCTCATTTCTAAGAGAGAGATAATCATATTTTTACTGAGTGTTCTTTGAAGATTAACCCATAACATAAGTAAAATGCCTGAGTCACAGTAGGCACTCAATAGATTCTATGGTGTTTCTTATTATTACTGTGGTTGCTGTGATAGGTATGGTATAAAAAAAAAAAGATTTTCTAGAGTTTTAGTACTTTAGGCTTTGGAGTTTGGTATCTGAGAGTCAACTTCCTATTCTGCACTGAGCAGAATCTCACTACCTCACTACCTGAGTATCTGGCAGATGTCCCAGCAGGTGTGGAAGAATTCAAGTAAGTTCAATTCAATCTAAAATGTGCATATTAAGGACTTATCCATTGGATAAAGAATGAGCCCTGTATCAATAAACAGATTGCTAGAACTCTGGAAAAATGAATTGATTATCTATCTTGTGTAATGATACTGAAAGCAACAGGAGCAGCTCCCTTCCCGGAGTAGATTTCCATAAACAAATATGAAAGAGCAAACCAAGAACTAATTTGAGTTGTTTGCCAGCACTGCTATAAACACTGTGTTTTCCAGCTTCAGAACAAAATGCTAGGTGGCTATACATTCCTTACAAGGTGCATAAAGAGAAGTCAAGGGTGGGAGTCTGCTCTGCCGGGAAGAATGTACAGGGAAAACTAATGGATGGGTGGATGTCTCCATGCCACTGCTCAGAAGAGTATGTGCATTACTCCACAGACCTTATCCCAGGCTACGCTTCCTCATGCACCTGATTAGGGGATACAATATTGAGAAGCACACGCAGGCCCAACAGGAAATCAAACAGATGCACTGCTGAAGATTGGAGAGAAAATCAGGCCCATCATATCTCCTTTCTCTGGAAAGGCTTGTGGGCATTTCTCACTTTATGAGCCAAGGGCATGGAAAGTGAGACTCAGGAAATGGAAGGAGGTAGATACTCACCTTGCTCATCGTCAGGGCATTATTCTTTGCCAGGACAATCTCTGGGGTGTCTGTGATGCATGTGAATTTGAGCTGGTCTGCGGGCTGGCGGTACTTCCTTTCACTCAGGATTTCTCCAGCTCTCTTCACCTTCTCGATCTCTACTGAGCCAATGGGCACCCATCCAATGCCTCTCAGCCACTCGAGATCAGCCTTGTAAATAGCCTGGAGACAAAATAATGTCAAATATCACCTTGACAGTCTGGTGTCTGATCTTGATTTAGCACAGACAGACAATGTGTAAGACTGAATCTTACTTATGTGAATTTCTGGGAAGACCCACAGAACTGACTTACTTTGGTGAAGAGTGGCTAGCTAGCCAAACACTTTGTCCCTGAAGGTAGCCAGTGTTTATTGGTTTAAGACAAAATCTGTGCTCATTTTGGCAGTGCATACACTAAGGACTCGTAACATCTAATAATATGCAATCAATTTCATTGATGCAAAACCATTTTAAGGAAATTAGTGACTGCCACCTGATAGAAAGCATTCTCTGATTTGATTGCCTATTCCTCCTTGTGTGGGAATAGTATTCTGTCAGAATACTGCTTGTTCCTATCCCATGGGGCAGTGGTCTTCACAACCAGCCATACGTCATAAAGATGAATGCTACCAGCTGACCACATGTTGAATTCATGTGTTTTCTGGGGACGACAAAAAGGGTATCTTTTTTCATGTGATTCTATATACATGCTTCTAAACCAGAGAGTACATGTATTTTTACTCTTATTTATCTTACCCTCAATCCCCTTCCTTGTGTTATAATTCAAGTAAAAAAAACATTTTATTCTCTTCTTCATTTTTCTTTGAATTTAAATATTTGGCTAAAGGAGAACTTCTCTGATAAGTAAAGGTAATATATACTAGCTGTTTGTATGTTTTGTTTGTATGTTTTTTGAGGAAAACTCTTTTTTACAATGTCACTATGTTTATCACTCTTTCAAAAGTGGCTGTTTGTCAGAGCTTGATCAAAAAGACAAAGAGCTACTATACCAATGAGGTAGCATTTGAGTCCCAAGGACAATCTACCGGCTGACAACAAAAGTGCCTCACATATTTCTAAAGAGCTGTTTTCAGCTTCTTAGAAAAATTGTCTCAATATGTATAGTTCATCCTTAAACTTCCTTGCACAAGTAATAGATATTTCTTTTAACTGAAGCAGTCAGAAAAATGATAATGAAATCAATTCATTTGGAAAATTAGGGTATGTTAAACCAACAATTCCGAACCTGACATCAACGAACTTGAATAGAAAAACATGATATCTTTATTTTTATTAACCTCTAATTGAAATAGAACCTTTCTTTTGATTTAAGTAGAGGTTACAGATCATAGTAGCATTAGCACTATGTGAGACTTTGTCAGCAATTAAAAAATCACAAATATTTTCATGTCCTATTACAGTTGTTGCAGGCATCCTGAAATATTTATGTATTTATGCTCATTACTTCTTTGAAATTAAATTAGTTATTGCACCCAGTGCTAGATCTTTTATTTAATGTGTTAAAAAGTGTGCATATTACATCATAGATACAGTTTAATATCTTCATAACCATATTTCGATATGATCAATTTCTTTTGAAACATATATACTGCGTTGTATGCATTTCATGACATTGTCTTGAGAAGCTGTCCCTGGTCTCACAGGATTGCCAAAAGATTCCATGGTAAAAAAAGTTAGAATCACTTTAAAAAATCTTTTAAACATATGCTGATGCGGTCAGCACCAAGGAGTTTATCTGTCACATGGACCCTCTCTATCCCCAAAGCCAAAAAGGTAATTCACCTAGTAAGACCTCCTTCTCCTCTTCCTAAGGGAAGGTGACCTTGTCTGAAACAATCCTCTCCTTTCTTTTGCTAATAACTTCCTTGTTCTACCCTCCTTCCTATAAAAACCTTCTGTTTTTTTACAACTCTTTGGAGTTACCCTCTGCTTGCTTGGTGGATTGCTGCCCCATCCATGAACTCCTTAATAAAGCCATTTAAATCTTCAAATGACCATAACAGAAATAAACACATGCTGATAAATATCAGACCCACTCACATCACTCTGAAGGTCATATGCCTTCCGGGCCTGAATGACGTCATTCTGATCAGGCAGACACATCCATTCGTGTAGGGGATGTCTATAGTCTACGTCACTGACTAAGGTCTGACACTTCTTAGCCAGCACCAACCCCAGCATGTCCACTGGGCTGCTGAACTTGGTCTTCCACTTCTCAAAGTCCTTCTTGTACTCCCTGTCACTCTGGATCTTGGCCACATGGATCGACCACATTATCTTGGGGTCATCCTCAACATTCCGGGCCCCAATGTGGTGGCCGAGCTGTTTGCGGTAGCCTTCCTTGTACTTGTACTGAAAAAAGAAAAGGGATATGGGTCTAATGTTAAGAACATCTCATTTATACTACATTTTATAATTTCATACACACATTACTTCTTTGGATTTTTCTTTTCCTAGTGTGAAGGAGAAAGGTTAATATTATCAACCCCATTTTACAAAGTAGAAACCTAAAGCCTAGAAGGGTTTTAGGTGATTTGTTCAAGATGATATCACAAATAGGTGAGACCTACTAGTTCTTAATATTTTTCCTTTCTATTAAACTGCACTACCTCTATTACATGTGATTACATAACAAAGAAAGATAAAACATCCTGTACAATCTAAAAGAATGTCTACTGGGGCGCCTGGGTGGCTCAGTGGGTTAAGCCTCTGCCTTCGGCTCAGGTCATGATCCCAGGGTCCTGGGATCGAGCCCTACATCGGGCTCTTTGCTCTGCGGGGAGCCTGCTTCCTCCTCTCTCTCTCTGCCTGCCTCTCTGCCTACTTGTGATCTCTGTCTATCAAAATAAATAAATAAAAATCTTTAAAAAAAAAAATAAAAATAAAAGAATGTCTACTTGGGGCGCCTGGGTGGCTCAGTGGGTTAAGCCTCTGCCTTTGGCTCAGGTCATGGTCTCAGGGTCCTGGGATCGAGCCCTGCATCGGGCTCTCTGCTCAGCAGGGAGCCTGCTTCCCCCTTTCTCTCTCCCTGCCACTCTGCCTACTTGTGATCTCTGTCAAATAAATAAATAAAATCTTTAAAAATAAATAAATAAAAGAACATCTACTTAAAGGATGTGACTATTTTTTTTTTCTAAAAATGTGTTGTTAAGGATATTTTAGAATCTATCTCTTATCATTAGAATTTATACTGAATGCCCTGAATGAGAGAATGGGCTACATTTAGATAGTCTCACCATAAAATATCTCACTTATTAGCGTGTTATGTCATTGAACTTTTCCCAAGATAGAGTCATGCCTTGGGTTAATATTCTATACTTTTAAAATTTAAGAATAACATGGTCCATTTTACTGTGAGATGATCACTGTGTGGGCTTCTCTAGAAAACGTTTTGATTATAGAAGGAATGAGGCAGAAGTCTACAGCACAGGGTACTTCCAGGAGAAAGCTTGGATTTGGGTTCTAAGGAGCTCTGGTACAAAATGAGACATAAGGCACCTTCAAGAGATGTTTTTCATGAGAAGGGAAGGGATATAGAGAAGAGACAAGTGGGTGCTGAGAAAAAGCTTCGGTTACTTCTCAATTTGTCCATATAACCAGTTAGGGGCATCTTGGTGGGGGAACCTCATCAAAAGTTACAAAGAATGAAACAAAACTCTAAAACACATCCATCATTGAGTCTTCCTTTAACGCCAGAATAAATGATAGAAATAGTGGGAAAGAATTCACATTCTTATTGGCTGACTTAGATGTGCTTTCAATGTTTTTACAATTGCTGCTCAACTTCTGAGATTCAAAAATATGAACCTGTTTTTAGTGTGTATAAAACACTCATTTTTAAAGACTCTACCTCTATGACCCTGACTGATTAACAGGGATAATGGACACAGTATCTTGTGGTTTTGTTTTTAATTGCAATGTTGTACATGGGGGAATCACTACATGAAACTGAGACTTGTAGAGATAACCAAAATTCTGGCAAGAAAAATGACAAAAGCTGCCATTTAGGAACATCTTTGAGTAAGAAATGCCTCTTCCAAAAACAACTTACATCGCTAGCAATATCTCTTGAAGCCTTGGCCGCCTGAATTGGGATGGCATCCAAACGTAAGTCATAGCCTTCCCTCTTGGACTCTTCTAAAGCAAGTTTATAGAGTTTCTGTAGAAAAGAGAGTCATTAATCATTACTCCTTTCATAAAAAATAAAGCTGTTTATTATTAAATTTTCTCTGTCCTCATTTAAACTGTAGAAAGAAATCCACAAAATCAAGTATGAGGATGGGTTTCTACAAAACTGCTTCATAGGTGCTTAAGGCCTTTAAAGCACATGTTCTAAACTTTGGGATTTTATTGATTGCTAAATTTTAAAAAATATATGGGTTGGGGTGAGATCAGCATGTGGTTGCCAAAATTTCATTTTGCCAAATAAGCACATGGAAAAAAAAAAAGAAAAATAACTACTATCACCATCATGATATAAAAGAAAGACCATCTTGGGGCACCTGGGTGGCTCACTGGGTTAAAGCCTCTGCCTTCGGCTCAGGTCATGATCCCAGGGTCTTGGGATTGAGCCCCACATCAGGCTCTCTGATCAGCGGGGAGCCTGCTTCCCACTCTCTCACTCTGCCTGCCTCTCTGCCTATCTCTGTCTGTCAAATAAATAAATAAAATCTTAAAAAAAAAAAAAAAAAAAGAAAGGCCATCTTAATAGTACAGAAGGAGATAGAATAAGGACATTATTTTCAAGTTGAATATATTTGGATTTAAGAAAAACTCCCAAGTATTGTACTTATTTTTTCTCATTTTGCTATGGACTATCATCACAGATCACGATCAATCTGTACAGTAGGCTTTCAGAATAACTGCCCTGATGAAAATGCTGGTCCTGAGATGCCTAAAACAATGCTTACAAAGAACATTAAATGGTAACCAGAACGTTACTGAAGCAGAATAATACAGGGAATGACAATGCACGGGTTCCAATACAATACATGCCTGCTCAGTAACTGTTTAATCAGGTAATGACTTGAGTCCCACACTGTAGGGGAAGGCATAAGGAATATTAGTCCCACTGAAGTAGATCTTCATAAGCATTCCATTCCCTGATACCCAGTTGCTAAAAGGCCAGTCTACACTGTGGACCTACCACACAGGGCAAAATTGAATAAAGAGAGAACTCTCTTCTACTGACGTATAATAAATTAGTTGAAACATGACACTAAGGAAATAATAAACAATTGCTCATTTTTGCCTTACTGTTCATTATATGATCAATAGTGTACGCACATCACTGTAGTTTATGCGGTTCAGTTTGGCGAGCATGATTTCTGGTGTATCTGGCATGACATGGATTGTTTTCTTATCATTGTCCCAGGCTTCAGTATATAAGTGCTGTGAAAAAAAGAAAAGATGAGAAAAATTACTTTGACATTCATATTTTTCCTTTATGTGTCACCTTTCCTCTAAACAAAGTAGAAATGAAATGACTAAAGCTGCATAAATTCCTACTTTTCATGTAGATAAATTACTATTTCCAAGAGTATTTAGCTTACTAGTTTACTGTTTCACTGACTCAGTTGTTACTGTTCCTTATTAAAATTCTTTAACAATTCTGAAATGTATAATTGGGTTGCAGTACTTAAAATGCAATTATGAAATAATTACAGCACATAGTATTTTTAATAGTTTACTATCTTGAAGTATTAGTAAGTGACTATGGTAGTATATTGGAAAAACCATTTTAGAAGGTATCCTGAATCCTAAAGCAATTATAGGAATGCAGTAACATGCCAGATTTTTTTTACCCTCTTCTATAGTGAATCCCTTGATCTAACAGTAAGGGGTAAAAACTCACCTTACTCATGTTCATAGCATTGCTCTTGGCCAGCACCTGTTCTGGAGTGTCAGTTATGCTGGTGAATTTCAGTGTCTCTGGACGCTGACGGTAGATGTTATCACTCAGTATCTCTGTGGCCCTCTTGGCTTTAACAACTTCCACGGAACCAATTGGAACCCAGCCAATGCCTCTCAGCCATTCAAGGTCTGACTTATATAAATTCTGCAAATCAGTGGATAAGAAACATATTTACTAATTCAAGTTTCAGATTCATTGTCACAAAATGGTTAGAGAAATACAAAAGTACAGAGGAACAGATAAAAGCTCCCAGCCTAGCTGCTCACTCCTTCACAAGCATTACTGAATCCTGAGAACACGTTCTTCCCTGAGCATTTTTTGGTACAGAGAATTGTACCAAGAATGGTGAAAGAATTTTTATAAAAAGTAGAAGACACCTGTGCTGAGGGTATGATAGGATTTTTACACAAAAGCAGAGCTTCTTTAGCTTTGGAAAATCCACTCTAATCGCTTCCAGTAAGACCCCACACTCAGACCAGTGCTATGTGAGTGTTGTAGTCACAACACCTCTAGCTTTTTTTTTTTTTTTAAGGGAAAAGAGCTGAAATTCAACTATAATAATGAGCTCAACATTTAGTAATGTTAACCCTTGCAAATCACACTCTGGATCTGCATTTTTAAATTGGAATATAATTAACATGTAACAATATATTAGTTTCAAGTCCCCACATGATGATTCAGTATATGAATATATTGTGAAATGATCACAACAAGTCTAACATCCATCACCACACACAGCTCTATTCTGTATGTGGAATAAAAACTTTAAGGACATCTTTATATCCACCTTCACAATCACAAAATGTCAAGTGTGTAATGTGGTCTTATAAAGAAATTATATTAGATATTACCCTAATTATTCATTTTATTTTACTCTCAATAGTGCATACTAACTGTTTATAAGAATTAAATGACCAGTTTTGAAAAAGACAGGAATATCTTAGTATTTCCCTGTTGGTAGTTATAAAATATAAATGTTTATTAAAATGACTTAGCATAATATACCTCTGTTCCTACATCTTCTAGCTCCCTCCACATCCACAATTCTACCCCTTCAGCCAAAAATGTGCAGCTATCTATTTTCGAGAACTCCGTTTCACCTAGCTCATGCAAAGCAAGCCTGAATCACCAAGAAGAAATATACCTATATATATTTGCCTATATATATCTTATTCCCTCTTTTCCATATGAGTCTTGGGGAAGAAAACGCTGAAATAAATTGTAGTGCTTTCTGTGGGAAACGCTTTTTAAACATTTAATCATGTGTTGTTTGAAATATACAAATAAATTCTAGTTCACTGGCATTAGAAGGCAGGGACACATCTTAGATCTGCTGTCGACATGCAGAACCAGCCTCGGGGTACTCACGTCGCTCTGGAGGTCGTAAGCTTTCCGAGCGTGGACGATGTCATTCTGGTCGGGCAGGCAGGTCCACTCGTGCAGAGGATGTCTGTAGTCCACATCACTGACTAAGGTCTGACACTGCTTGGCCAGAACGAGGCCGAGCATGTCCACTGGGCTGGTGTACCTGGTCTTGTATTTCTCAAATTCTTTCTTGTACTCAAGGTCACTCTGCACTTTGGCAATGTGCAGAGACCACATTATCTTGGGGTCGTCATGTATTGCTCGGGCACCAATGTGGTGGCCTAGCTGCCTGCGATACGCTTCTTTGTATTTGTACTGAAAGAAAGAAACCAGGGAATAAGAAGCGAGCAGCAAGGGTTACTTCCTGTCGTTCTTCTTGTGATAAGGCTCTTTTGTGATGAAATCCTTAAGACTCCAGGGGGGTTTTGGGGCACCTGGCTGACTCAGTGGGTTAAGCGATTGCCTTTAGCTCAGGTCATGATCTCATGGGTCCTAGAAGGGAACCCCATGTCCTCAAGCTCCTGGCTCAGTGGGGAGTCTGCTTCTACCTCTGCCTCTCCCCATTGCCCTCATGCTCGCTCTCATGCTCTTTCTCAAATAAGTAAAAGACTATAGGGCAGTTTCATCGTGTGCTGCTGAGACGCCACACATTAGAAAATGCTTACTCCCATCAAGGAGGGTGTTGTGCTCATTTGCACATTTCCACAGAAGAACACCACGATCCCTTTATACTATGGTAAAAAAAAAATGTATGTTGATAAAAGGTGATTAAAAAGTGAATTGTGAGAAGTTGAGTTCAATTACAGTGATAAACAGGGTCTCAGAAGTTGGTCACGTGGGTGGATTCAACGGAAAGGTTTATTAATCTTTTTTGCTAGGGCATTCTGAGAAATAATTTCCTCTACACAAATAATCTGAAAGGGTAGTTTAAAAATAGCCAATTTATGTTGTTTTAATAGGTACAAAGTTTCAGTTTTGCAAAATGAAAAAGTTCTGGAAGGCTGTTGTAGAATAGTGAGAGTACACCTAACACTGCTGAGCTATAGACTTGAAAATGGCTAAGACAGTAAATGTTATGTTTTAATTGTGATTAAAAAGAAAAACCTACAAAAATGAACAATTTCTACTATTTGGATTAAAATTGAAGTTGTCCAGGAATCGAAGGTCTTCATTCTCGGGGTAAAGGAATATCGATTTTGTGGACCCCTCACCAAGGACACATAGCTTTTTTTTTTTCTATTCTATGTCCTGCATCAAGTCATGGGGGAGAGCTCGTTAAAGCCTGTTTCTTTCCTGCCATCTTTGTCTTGAGTATATCCTGAGGAGAGCTTATAAGATTTTACAAGAAGCTCAACAGATATCTAGCTAGCTTTAATCAAGGTACTCAATCTTATTAAGCAAACACCGAAGGACAAGAGTCAAAAGAACCACATTGCAGTCCAGGTTTTGTCTCTGTAATGCTTGTGATCTTGGGCAGGTTATCTACTGTCTCAAATCCTCAATTTATTTGCCTACACAATGAAGGCAGTTCAGATGGAGGACTACAGATCCATGGATGATGACTACAGAGATTTCCAGCTATGATCCCCTGTGCAGGGGGCTTGGTCTGTTGGTAGCAAATGGAAGGATGTGATCAGCTCTTACGTCACTGGCAATGTCCCGGGAGGCCTTGGCAGCCACGATGGGAATGGCATCACTTCTCAAGTCATAGCCTTCTTTCTTGGCTTCTTCCATGGCCTGGCGATAGAAGTTCTGAGGAAAGAAGTAATGGCTTTTAGATATAGTACTCAATTGCACTCTACAATCGTATTTTTGTTGAAAGAAGACTATTTTGCATGCAAAACTAACTGTACTAATATGTTCAGCCTTAAATCTTTTTAAAAAATCTCTTTCTTGGGGCGCCTGGGTGGCTCAGTGGTTTAGCCTCTGCCTTCAGCTCAGGTCATGATCCCAGGGTTCTGGGATCGAGCCCCGCATCGGGCTCTCTGCTCAGCGGGGAGCCTGCTTCCTCCCCTCTCTGCCTGCCTCTCTGCCTACTTGAGATCTCCATCTGTCAAATAAATAAATAAAATCTTTAAAAAAAAATATTTCTTTTACTTTTTATTTATCCAAGCTATTTAAAAGGTAAAATTTTACATTCAGCAGGTTTTAAAATTGCAAGTTCTCTTACACAAATCCTTATAGATTTTAGACACCAAGTCAATAACTTCCAAATGTGTTGGACTGGTTCAGCACTTGCTCTTCTCATGACATGACCATGAAATGTTGATTTACTTAACTCCAAATTTGAATTAGAAACAATTTCATTAACAAAGAATATGGGTATGTAAAAATACACAATACCTACCACTGTGAGTACATATGCAAAATCAAACAGTGAACTAAGGTTAATCTGCTGTTCCTGAATGTCTGTTAATATTGATTTGCTCCCTATTCATATTGTCAGCTGCTAAAAACTGCTAGCAGACATAGGAATAGCAGGTACCAAGGATATAGGAGTTGAAAGCACAAAACAGAAAAAATTATATTTGATAAATTTATATATAAAATTGATATATTTGATAAAATTGGAAAAACCACCCGACTGTTCATTTTCTGTGGTAGGACAGATAAACACAGACCGTGGAACACAGGTGTGCTATGGGAACATAGTTTGAGAACCAGTGCATTAAACAAATCATCTGTACTGAGGCAGTCAGCCCCTTTTGCTTGTGAGCCACCTATAAGAATTTTGACCAATCCTATATTGCATTAAAACAAATTTTAAAATAATTGTTTTTTAATTAAAACATGACAAATAAGATATACATTTTGATACTTTTTAAACATAAAACTTATTACATCTCGTTATTTTTGTGATTTATAGGAATTCATGGTACCTTGATTGAAAAAGGTTTTGGTGGATATTAATTAAATTGTCTGGCACAGTTTTTTTGTTTTTTAAAACTCTCAGGCATGCATCACATTATCAGCTGGCACAGGTATGCCTTTCTTTTTTCTTTTTAGAAATAAAATCTTTATAAAATCTTCTCTAATCAAATACCTTAATGCATGTTTTAATATCTAAAAATGTGCATTTTTCTTATTTTGAACAACTTCAAACCTACAGAAAAGTTTTTAGTACAGTGAACTTCCAGCTACCCAGATATTAGCACTTTTTTTTTAGCCATATTTATCTTTCTCTTCTGTGTATGTGTGGTATGTATATTACTTATTTCCAATAATAAGGACTAATCACGAATAAACTGTAGACATCATGACTTCTACTTTTAAACACTTATGTCCATGTATTGCCTAAGAATAAAGTCGTTTTTACAATTATAGTATATTTATTAAATTTGGGAAGTTTAATACTGACATAATACTGCTATCTAATAGATAGTGAATATTCAAATGTCACCAACTGTCCTAGTAATGTCCTTTAGAACAATATTGTTTTTCTACCTAGAATCCAGTTCAGGAGCACGAGTAGCATTTGGCTGTCTCGTCTGTTTCTGGGCCTTTAATCAGTGCTTTTGTTT
The DNA here is from genome assembly GCF_002288905.1 of Enhydra lutris kenyoni. Taxonomy (NCBI): domain Eukaryota; kingdom Metazoa; phylum Chordata; class Mammalia; order Carnivora; family Mustelidae; genus Enhydra; species Enhydra lutris. The sequence continues at coordinate 50,199,291 of NW_019154085.1, forward strand.
TAAAGTGAAAGAAGAGTGGCCAAGAAAGAAGTGGACCCCACCTTAACGCGGGGCCCTCCCAGACATGTAACTTAGAAGGGTACCAGGAAAGTGGCAGCTATGTTAAGTGCTTAAAACAATGCAAGCCAGCATCCCTATTGGAAAGACTTTGTGTTACACCTCAAGGACACCGAAAATTTGAAGGTAGCTCATCTTTACGCCGCCAAACAGAGACACGGTTCTTAAACCCGTCTATGATGGCGTAACTTAATTCTTAATCCCAGTTTCTCCCCTTTCCTCTGCTAAGCGTTACTGAGTCAAGGAAAGCAGTCATAGAACCCGTAGATAGCTCTGAAAAAAGGACTCAGAAATCACTGATGGTTTTAAGGGCAAACAATGACCTTGATTCTTTAGGGCTTTATCTGTCTTCCTACGTTACAATGTTCAGTATTTTGTCATTGTATAAAGGCTGTAAAAAACAACATTTTAAATGTAAGGCAAGGCTTTAAATAGTGTGGCAGCAATAATGAAAACTAATTGCTTCATTATTATGCTCCATTTTCATGTTAGATTGAATTAAAAATACTGGAATAATATCTGAATTTTAAATATGATGCAGAGGTGCTTAATTTTTAAATGATCTAAGAGTCCTAGAAGGAAGTTATTGTATGTTTTTAATGTAGATTATTACTATGTGACAAATTACATTCTTCCCAGGGTAAGATTTTACAAGGAAAAGCTAAAGTGAAAATAAGAACAAATTTGATACATTTGAGATATAATCTTAAGGGCATTTGGTCTTAAAAATTCCTAGAAATGTTTATTTTGAAACTGGACAGCCAAATAGCTCCTCTATTATATTTTTCCTTGGAGGACTCTGTCCTTATGCATAAGTGGAAAAATATGTTTAAGTCATCTCATGTCTTCAGGCCAAACAAATAAATAAATTTATTTCATTCTTTCAACATTTGAAAAAGATTCAGGGCTTCAAAGAAGAGAATACTTTTGGTTGCCATTCAATACCACGTTTTAAACCTTGTTTGGTAAGTTATTTACCCAAGAGAACTAGATAGAACAGGTAAATGAGAATTTAAGAGAAAAAAAGTAAAATGTGGTTGCTTTGTTTATTTGGTGTGTATTTATTGAGCTAAGTATGGAATGAAAGTACCAGTTGGGTTGAGAAAAACTCAAGAGAGCCATTCTGAAATCTAATCTTCAGGATACAGCCCTTAGGGAATTAACATCCTCATGTAATTTTAAAGAAAATTAATCCAGCTGAAAATTATAGAAATAAAAGCCTCAATTTCCTCTCAGTCTGAAAACAAACAAACAAAAAGCCACCTATCTCATCTGACCTAATTTTAACAAAAGGGAAAGGTAAAAGCATCATTACAGTTTGGGATAGAAACTAATTTCATCTGTCTAGGGTGAGACAGACCTCTTTGGAAAAGCTAAACCAACAGAGAATCAGTGTGGCCAAGAGAAAAATTGCTCAAATTGCCATGGGCAATCAAATACTTATGATTAGGCTTGTCTTCTGGTCTACTTCATAATGCTGGAGGAAGGGAAATCATATCCTCTTCATTTCACTTGTCATGGTTACTCAATACAAACATGCCTTTTCTTTAGGGTCACATAATTGTAGTCAGAAGTAGTTAATACAGAAGAATGAATATGGTCAAGTCTTGAAAATGAGTACTTAATTTTCCAATGTTCTCAAACTGAAGAAGAATCCCTTTTTTTTTTTTAAACGAAGACACACCAACATGTAAGAAATCAATTTCTTGTTGGATAAACCAGATAATTGTTAACTTTGGCAAGTACAACTGGGCAAGAAGCTGTTTCTGCAGCAGTATTTCTGGACTACAAAGATATGTGATGACAAGTTTAGGGAGGTGGGAGATAACACATAAAAAATATATTGTATTGTCCTCAGGCAATTTTGAAATGGATGGATTTGAGAATTCTCATTTTTGTTCTTGTAAATAAACAAGGTATTTTGAGCATGGTAGATAAATCTAATATGTATGGTAACTAGAGTGTATGAGGAAGAAATCAAAGGTTAATAGCATCTATTTTGTGCCAGGCTCTATGCTGGGCATATTATATACAACTTTACTTAGTCACCACAAAAATTTTCAAGATATATATTTTTATCTCATTTCACAGGTAACTGAACAAAAACTCACAAAATATTTAAGTACTAATCTGATAAATAATAATCATTATTTTTAAATTAAAATTGTAAGTTTCAATCATTAATAGTTGGGAGTTTTTTTTCCTTTTCCTGGCATAGAGACATTTTTGTATTTATTTCTGTATCATTTTATCTATCTACCTTTTGACAGATGGCACAAATATTCAGGGTATGGTGATGGGCATAAAAAGATAAAACTAAGCTAACTGGTGCACATGAGAATTAAATCCAGGATTCTAACTTTATTACTACATCAACAACAACAAAAAAATCAATGAGGTCAGATCAAGAAACCAAAACAAACGGTCTTACCTCACTATAATTTATTTTATTTTGTCTTGCCAACATAATTTCAGGTGTATCAGGCATGATGTGGACTTGGGTCTTGTCTTTGTCCCAGGCTTCTGTGTATAAGCGCTGTGAATGATAAAAAAAAGGTAATGAATTAGACAAACAATGTTGTGTATAGGAGTTTCTAATTTAGAGATCATGACAAATTTGAAAGCCAGCCTCCTCACTATCCATGCTGTGGGCTATATGCCAATAGTCTTTGATCTCTTTGAAATTACAAGATACTTATTGTCACTAAATATAAACATAGGCTAAGATATGAAAAAAAAAGTATGTGTTTTGTTACAGGATCACCTCCAATTAAATTACAAGCAACTATTTTCTAAGCACATACAAATATCCCTATGTACTAGATCTACATTAAATACTTTCCATGGTTTTGTTCGTGGTTTATTAACTGCAAATGTAACTGGGTATGCCTTCTCTAGATTTCTTTTCGATAAATATCACGGAGATCTGCATCTCATTTGTTTGTTTCATACTCACCTAGATAAGTACCCGACAAGAAAGAAACCTTGATATCAAACCATGTATTACTCTCACTGGCTGCAAACAAGTTGAACACCGAACATCTATCCTATTCTTTACACTATTTCACAAGAGATGTCAAAGCAGAAATTCCCACATACATTTTTGGAATCCTGATGTAACTGAATAGAGAATGCAACCAAAACACTAAACACAATATGGCAATTGGATAAAATGAAAAACACTAAATTAACCATGGATATTCTCAAGGATATACGGTTCCATTTTAGTTTCCCCCCAATTGGGGGCTCACCTTGTTCATATTGAGGGCATTGTTCTTGGCCAGCACCTGCTCCAGGGAATCAGGCACACTAGTGAACTTGAACTGGTCCGGAGGCTGGCGGTAGATGTTGTCACTCAGTATCTCCACAGCTCTCTTGCACCTGACCAAATCCAGAGACCCAATGGGGACCCAGCCGATGCCTTTCAGCCACTGGAGATCTGACTTGTAAACATTCTGGTGAGATCAAACACAAAAGCAAGTCTTACTTAAGCTGTTATGACACCTGCTTTAAAAAATGAAAGAAAAAGGCTGAAAAACTTTAATAGCCAAACTTCACGTCTATGTCTCTTCAAATACAAAGCCCAATTAAGACCTTCGTAGTATCATGTTCTCTCCTATAGGAAAGTAAGGCACACTCAACGAGAGGCAGAGAGAAAAAATGTTATTACTTCTGAGGCCTCAGCCTAATCCTAGACCATTATCTATGTATCACCGCGCATTACTATCATAAGCATGGTCACCGGTGGTATATTATGGGTCCTAGTACTCACGTCACTCTGGAGGTCATAGGCCTTGCGGGCATGGATGACATCATTCTGATCAGGCAGACACATCCATTCGTGTAGGGGATGTTTGTAGTCTATGTCACTGACTAAGGTCTGGCACTTCTTGGCCAGCACCAACCCCAGCATGTCCACTGGGCTGCTGAACTTGGTCTTCCACTTCTCAAAGTCCTTCTTGTACTCCCTGTCACTCTGAATCTTGGCCACATGGATCGACCACATGATCTTGGGGTCATCCTCAACATTTCGGGCTCCAATGTGATGGCCAAGTTGCTTTCGGTAACCATCTTTGTATTTATACTGAAATAAAAGTAGTCATTTAAAAAATAAGCATGAATAGAAAGGGCTAAAATTATTGTTAGTTTAAAACATCATTTTTTAAACATCACTTAAAGCGTCAAATTTAAAATAAATTTGGAATCATCTGAATATCAACTCATCTCTTCATCCTAAACTCTGATTTGACTGTAGCAATTCTCTAATGGGAAAACAGGCCAAACTACATAGTCCTATGGTTTGCAGACATTAAGTCCCTGGAAATAAAGGCAGCAACACTTCCAGAATATCAGTCATGGCAGCACACTGCCTTTCCTTCATCTTGGGTCAGTGAAATCACTAACGCAGAAATTTACATACAATTTTTCAAATGCTATTCCCCAGTCCACAGGTACTATATTACTTCCCCTACCCATCTCTCAGGCCTCCCAGTTCTAGCTCTGTTGACCTTCACTGGGTCGTCTGACTCCCTAAAATGGACTGGCTTGTGTTTTCTATCCTGCACTCCCTGCTCTGCTGGACATCAAGTTTGGCTGGCATTTCTTGGGATTCCCCAAGTGAGAAAACAGATTATATAACTAAAAGAAAGCATTTTGGTGGTGGTGTAAGTTCTGAGTGGATATTCTCTCTTCACTTTAGGCAATAACATCACACAAATCCTAAAGTATACTTATGGAAGCCTGAATTCTTCACCAAAGGACCCACTTCTTTCAGAGGACAGCAGAAAGACAATCAGGATCACCATTTTATTGCTTTTGGTTGTCTTCGTTTTTCTTTTTTCATTTAATAAGAACTCAAAAGGAACCACTTAAGGTAATTTTCCAAAGAAAAGGTTGGCAAAAATCCAGATCAGATTCATTGAAATGTACATTTTCCTAGATCTGGCTGAACACGGTCTTTTTCAGATGTTGAGCCAACACATGTAACCAAGTTATTTTTTTAACCCTTCTGGCATTTTCTCATTTCTATATAAGGTACGTGTTCAAAATATGGAGATAAATGTCTCATAACTATAGATATGAGCAACTATAGATTCAAATTCAACTTTATCTTGAAGTTCAGGATACCCTCTCTACCTATGGGACATGAATATTAAAGTGATTCAGACTTAAACATATAAGAGTTTTTCCGATGAAAAACTTTTTTTTTTCATTTAAAGCACAATAAATATGCTTTAACTGGCACCCAGATGCATCTCCCTGCTGTAATGAGGATCATCCCCCCCCCCCACCATCTACATGCACATACATGGAGTGTTGCTACTCACGTCACTGGCAATGTCCCGGGAGGCCTTGGCCGCCACGATTGGGATGGCATCGGCTCGCAGGTCGTAGCCTTTCTTCTTTGCTTCTTCGTTGGCGAGTTTATACAGAGTCTACAAAGAGTGTCACAGTTAAAGCAAAGGGTTTGACGGTGACAACTGGGAGATTACTAAGTGACATAACGAGTAATTTTAAAAAGGACACACTGGAAATAACCTAAATTTCTAGCAATATTGAAAGCAAATAAATTATATCTTACCCAAAAGAAAATATACACAGCTTTAGAAATGAGATCAGTTAACACAGATTGATATATTAGTCCATTATGTATTGTACATTAATACATAGCATGTGGTTTGATATATTATGTATAATCTAATAGTAGAGATCAATTGACAAAGTATCAATTTCTACATGCTAAGTAAAAAATAACTGGAGAACAATGTTTATTATTCATATATATATAAAATATATACATATACTTTTATCCATTTCTTTATTAAAACATCTTTTACAATCATGTAATACTTTATAATGTTTAAAAAAACGAATGAGAAAAAGACTGAAGTACAATTTAAAACATAGCTAACTGGACTATAATTACAACTTTAAGGGTCTAAATTTTGGCTGTATCATATTACTAAAACATGCAGTTATAGATTGCATTTTACTTAAAAAAAAAAAAAAAAAGTAATCGGTGCTGTTCATAGAGAACACTTGTTTCCCATGCCTGAAGCTTTCTTTCTATAGAAGCAGCTCAATTATTTTTCTCTGACCTTTCTCCTTTTTCTGCCCCTCTCCTCTCTTCCTGTGAAGAGGTGCAATGACTTAATGATTCATTTCACCAGAAGGGACGGGGTAACTGGGTACTCCCTGCTCATCTTTGACCATGTCCCTCTAGGAATAAACCTAGTGCTCTTATCTGCTTCTCTGGGCTCTAGCCCTGAGGGGAGGGGAGCTGACTGCCCTGCTCCAGTGTGGCCTCTGCCTCTGGGAACCTAATTCTGGGATTCAGTTAGGCTCCTTTCGTTCTCATACAAATGCATCCTTGAACCTAACTTGAGTGGCATAAAATGTGAGATTTCAACTTCTATTATTATATTCCTTTGTTTTACCTCTCAATTTTATTTAGGATCCAGGAAGGGAAAAGGTACATATTATCAGAGTCCCCCTTGGTAAGATTGCCAGATTTAGCAAATAAAAATATAGCATGCCCAGCTGAACTTGAATATTAGGTAAACAACAAGTAGTGTTTCAGTATGAATAGTGAACCACTCTTTTATCTGACCATCTTACTGCTTAGAAATGCCAAAAATACTCCTCAGCCCCAACTACCCATACTGGCAATGGCCATAAACTAAAAAGATAAAGTGACTTCAGTTTGCCCAGGAAATCCTACAGCATATAATATTTAACCCAGAAATGAAAGGCTGTGATAAGTGCTCATATCACAGAGCCAAACGCACCACAATACCTGAGGCTTGAGAATCTCCACAAAAGTAAATGCAGGAAAACAAACGGTAACAATGATAACAAACAGTGTAGCACCAACCAACGTTTGCACTTACCTCACTGTAGTTGAGCTTGTTCTGCCTTGCCAACATGATCTCCGGGGTATCAGGCATTATATGAACTTGATTCTTGTCTTTGTCCCAGGCTTCTGTGTATAAACGCTATCAAAGAAGATGTTGATAGAAAACCATGTGAAGGTGTGGTATCTATATATATATATATATGTATGCCATGGAATATTACTCAGCCATCAAAAAGAATGAAATCCAGCCATTTGCAATGACATGGTTGGAACTGGAGGGTATCATTTTAAGTGAAATAAGTCAGAGAAAGACAAATACCCTATCATTTCACTCATAGGCAGGATTTAAGAGACAAAACAGATGAACATAGGGGAAGGGAAGGAAAAATAAAGTAAGATGAAAACAGAGGAGGAGGCAAACCGTAAGAGACTCTTCACTCCAGGAAACAAACTGAAGGTTGCTGGAGGGGAACTGGATGGGTGGATGGGGTAACTGGGAGTTGGGCATTAAGGAGGACATGAGATGTAACGAGTACTGCATACTATAGAAGACTGATGAATCACTAAATTCTACCTCTGAAACAAATAATATGGTATATGTTAAATTGAATTTAAATAAAAAAAAACTTTAAAAACCATTTGAAATAGGAATAACAAAAAGGCAAAATAAACACGACTGTTACTAATCTAGTAGGAAAAATAAACCAAACTTGGGTATAAGGTATTCAATTTAAGGTTGGAGTCTTAGTATTAGTTATCGAGGTTAAAACTGGGAATAATAGAAATTATTTGGAGGATTTCAAGTGTGTAATTTAGGAGGTAAATGTGACCCTCCACTTCAATGGATAATTTTTTTTTTAAAGATTTTATTTATTTATTTGACAGACAGAGATCACAAGTAGGCAGAGAGGCAGGCAGAGAGAGAGAGGAAGGGAAGCAGGCTCCCTGCTGAGCAGAGAGCCCAATGCGGGGCTCGATCCCAGGACCCTGGGATCATGACCTGAGCTGAAGGCAGCGGCTTTAACCCACTGAGCCACCCAGGCGCCCCTCAACGGATAATTTTAAGTGCACTAGTCGTTAGAGTATAGCAGCATCCTTCAGCATGTTAGAGAGGCTGGAGGCAGCTGGGGCTCACCTTGTTCATATTGAGGGCATTGTTCTTGGCCAGCACCTGCTCCAGGGAATCAGGCACACTAGTGAACTTGAACTGGTCCGGAGGCTGGCGGTAGATGTTGTCACTCAGTATCTCCGCAGCTCTCTTGCACTTGACCAAATCCAGAGACCCAATGGGGACCCAGCCGATGCCTTTCAGCCACTGGAGATCTGATTTGTAAATGTTCTGTGAAGAAGAAAAATGAGAGAAGCTCTTCAGCAAGATTAAAAGATTATGGGTACAGAAGCCAAGGCAATTAGTAATAAATAATGCACAATATGGATAAGCTCCTGTGTTATTGTTTTTTAATAGAAAATAAGCTCTCTGTGTCAGGAAGACTAAAAGAGCAACTGTGTTCAAAAACAACCCAGAGATGTCTCCTGGCCATGACAAAAAGTGACCATATGCTTCCGATTGTAAGGAAAGAAATAATCTAAACTAGTATCTTTTGTTAGTCAGTTCAGTGAATATTATTATAACGTCCATGTGTAAAGGAAAACAACAGCATCCCAGAGTGGGAGAAACCACAGATACGTCCAGCCGTAGGCTACCAGTAAATACATGTTAGGCCTAGTCCGAAGAAATCCTCTGTAGCTATTAAAAGCCATATTGTAAAGAATGTTGATTACTTGTAGAAATGTCATTAATATAACATTACATGAAGAACAAACATAAAACAATGTATGTGAATAAATTACATGAGTAGGAGTGGGCTTTTTCAGTGGTTAGATTATGCTCGGTTTTATTGCCTTCTGTCTTTTTTTCCTCCTCTTTCAAAATATCTGTAATGCTCTTTAAGAGTAAACACAGAAAGAAGTGAAGCTATGGGAATGACACAGAGCCACTGAAGCCCTGAGCAGACTTTTCCCGGCCTGAGCACTGCTCAAGGCTCAGGGCAATAAACAACCATGATGTTGGTCCAAGGTCCAATCTCTTCCCACCAAGTCCTCAGGACGAGAAGATGGACTCCTTTCCAGAATTGTCTTTCCATACTTTTCTCCTGTGATTTTAAATAATTTTTCTGCTAAGGATTTTTGTGAACCCATTAAGTATTCATAACTACTTCACAGCAAAGGAACTGGACCTTTGCCTAGCTCAGTGGAAGGATTTTACCCATAACAGCAATTAGGCAGAAAATAGAGACTGCTATGTTGCAGTCTAGACAAAAAGCCTGTTGGAATTGCCCTACGCTGACTACTAATTGCCCCCAAAATAACAACTACAAGAATGAAAACAATAACATTTCATACCTCTGGAGTGCTTTTTAACTTTCAAACGGCTGTTAACTTTCAAATAACCATTAAGGCTGTTTATCACAGGGTTGGGGAGGAGATCTTGGAAAGGCACCCAACTAACAGACAGATGCAGGCAGGCTGTCAACACTGTCACTCCACGGGTGACATTAGCCATTTTAACTCTCTTTCATGCACAGGCAAAGCCTTTTTTTTTTTTTGGGACACAGTTGCAAAACACAGGGTGGGTGTGTCAAAGACTACAGAACAAGTGTGGGTGGTTTCATAGGTGAGCTTGCATAGTTTCTGGTAAGAGTCAATTACTGTCCTCCCAAATCCTCTAACGTTTAATAATCCCTTCAAACAGTAAGGAACCGTGCTTCTCACATCTAGATTGATACTGAAAGCGGCTGCACTAGGTACTAGGGTCCGTCATTTCCAGGTGACCGATCCACGGAGAGCCGAGCTGAGCGGTGCTAAGAGAAGACGATGTCAATGAACTGACCTAGTAGTTTACAAACACAGCAACTTCTCTTATTTCATAAGAGTAACAATTAGCATTGTAGCAGGCATCAGAATTCTCATGAGAACTTTGGTTTGCAAAGAAACTAAAAACAAATTTCAGAGTAATTTTTTTTTAATATAAAAATGTGTTGTTTCTACCCCCCTACAAGAATAAAAGAAATGTCTCCATCTGGTGGACTCTGAATTCTAACATCACTTAGTTCTTTTTTTTTATAGGACCAAATCCAGTTTGTAAACTTCACTTCCTCATAAAGCCCATTAAATACATTCATAAAAAGCAATAAAAGTTTATTCTGATTGAGATCTCACTTATTGATCAATAAATCTTAGCTTAAGTGGGACAATGGGTTGCATATGAAGGACAACTTTTATAGAGTTTCAATTATTTCTGAACACAGCTCTTTTATGGAAGCTGTACTCACATCGCTCTGGAGGTCATAGGCTTGCCGAGCATGGATGACGTCATTCTGGTCGGGCAGGCACGTCCACTGGTGCAGGTAGTTCTTGTAGTCTATGTCACTGACTAAGGTCTGGCACTTCTTGGCCAGGACCACTCCTAGCATGTCCACTGGGCTGCTGAACTTGGTCTTCCACTTCTCAAAGTCCTTCTTGTACTCCCTGTCACTCTGGATCTTGGCCACATGCATGGACCACATCATCTTGGGGTCATCTTTGATGTCCCGGGCTCCAATGTGGTGGCCAAGCTGCTTGCGGTAACCATCTTTGTATTTGTACTGGGATGAAAACACACAAATCAGGTTTTTATTATAAGCCCTTGGAGGTCAAAAGTCTGTACAAAATCACCTTGCTTACATCAAAGTTGTAAGTTGACTTCTGCTAATAAACATTAACCCAAGCTGGTATCCTGACCTTTACCCTTGAAGCTTATAGAGCTAAGAACATAGATGGAATCCATATAATTGTAGTTCATAAACCAAATCACCTATGGCTTGGTAATAAAGAGTAATTCTGGAGGAAGGTAGTGCCCACAGGAGGGAGAGGCCATTTGAACAAGGGAATTTGGAGAAATGAATTTTAGGTACTAAAAGTATGTCAGGAAAGAGATGCACTTGGCAACATGGCATGTTTCGTAAGTCATAAAATGAGTGTCTGGTTCCTGGAAGGATGCAGTACTCTAGGTCAAGGACCTAGTTTAGTATACCAGTTATTATACTAATATAAACAAACAGTATACCACTAGTATGCTAATACAATACCAGAATTATTATACTAGTGAAGCTGAGGTCGCAGTCCAATTGGTTAGAGCATGCTCCAAAAAACTCCTGGGTTCTATGCCTGCATAGGCCAAGAATGTTTTTATTATTCCCTGTCCAATGACGTTGTCTTGGGATCTGAGCCAGTTATTCAAGATACATGCCTCTAGTCTCAAAGACCACTAAGAAAAGTATGGATGGGTCAGCAGGATGCAATATGGTACAGTGGGAAGTAATGAGGTTGTCTGGATTTTAATTCCACCACCTACTAAGAGTTTGATTTTAGACAAGATGCTTAAGCAATCCACAAAACAGGGATAATGACATTGCTTATATCCTAGGATAATTATGAAGTATATCACATGTCAAGCTCTTAGCACAGAATTCACAATACTTTCTAGTTATTATTGTTATTTATAATTATTGACATAAACTCACGGAGAGGTCCAACACACATAAACTAAAATGAGTCACCAACAACATAAAGGGCAGTGTATTGCTGTATCCCCAAATACTGGGCCCTTGATTTTTAGAGCAGTGGTCTGTTCTTCAAGAATAGGCTGAGGCACCAGGAAGGGATGATGGTTTTACAGTGGGAGGCATGTACTAGACAGCCAGGAGCTGTTATTAGGGGTACAACCTTGGGCTCATAGCCACCTCTGATACTGATCCACGGCCTTCTTTCCATAATCTTAGAAAGTGAATTATAATGGCATGTGTCCTACGAATTTTGTGAATATTGTTAGTAAAATGTTACATAAAGCCAGGACCTGATTCTCACAGGGAGTACTTAAGTTTCTGAGTTATACTTTCTAGAAGCACCGTGAAAATTTTTATATCTCCAAGCCTGCAACTTTACTCTAATAATTCCCACGTGAATGGATCTTTCTCTGTTTTCAGCAGGTCAGTTTTCATTGAAGATGCTGTGTCCTAAAGGTTATAAACTGCTTGTATGAACATCGAATTTTTGACTTCCCTCAAAACTAGGTTTTTGACAAATCCCACATAAATATACTAGGACTTATTTCCAAAGGGCGAGGAAAGTTCTTTTTGGGTGAAGATTTAGCTCAGTGACAACATCACTTCAGCCTGATTATATACTTGGGGCGACGCTGGAACTCACGTCACTGGCGATGTCCCGGGAGGCCTTGGCTGCCACGATTGGGATGGCATCGGCTCGCAGGTCGTAGCCTTTCTTCTTTGCTTCTTCATTGGCGAGTTTATAAAGAGTCTAAGTTTGGGCAAAAAATATATAGACACACATAGATGTTGACATTTATACCCAAAAATTGACAGGGGACTAAAATAATTTACTAAGTGTGACACAGGTAGGTGCCTATAATAATCTCCCACTGAGCGTTCTAAGCCTTTGCTCTGTCTGCTGGAGACTTAAAAATGATGCTTACATAGAACATTGCAGCTTTGTTTTTCATTGTAAAACTTGTGAGAAATTAACGAAATATAGATATAATCCACTGTTTCAAAATTTTTAGTTACAACCCATCAGTCAGTTTTGAAGAGAACTAAAAAATTAAGCTGAAACTTGTGCACCTAAGGTGGCAAAATATGGATAAGAGGGAAAGACTTGATAAACTGTTGATAATGGAAATTAATTCAATCCACACTGATTCTGCATCAGCTGTGCTTTGACGGTGCTGGGTACTTGGGAATCAAAGAGGAGTAGGAGACTTCTTCCAACGTCAAGGTTCTGGGAGAACTGATGGAAAGACTGGTAGACTGCAGACAAGCTACCAAAAAGTCAAACCACGAGAGGTGATTTAACCATATCATTGACAAAGAGCTCCAGGGAGGAACAATCAATTCTGAATTGAGAATCAAGAAAGTTTTTGCAGAGAGACTGATCTTTGCACTGGACCTTGAGTGATGAGTGTGGTTTCAGGAGACTGGGATGGCAGTCAAGGCCAGAGGGCATTGCATGAATCAAAGCACAAGGGAGAGAAAGTGCAGGGGTGTCAAATGGAGTGGGGAGCAGTGCCAGGCACAAGTGGCAGTAAAGGACTGAGAAGAACCTAGAGCTGGTCTGAAGGCTTAGTGCTAAAATAAGTTTGTGCTTAATTCTATAGGAAATAGGAGACCATGCTTTGAGGAAGAATGACATAATCGAACTTGCATTCTATCTTCCTGTCCTAAATGAGGGGGGAAAAAAAAGCAGAAGAACTAAACTGAGAGAGAAAAGACAGAGAAAGCAGACTAGGCAGGTTAGGTCTTCGAACCAATAGCAACACTACAGCTTCTCTGAGCTTTTGCAGAAAAGACAGAGCCCAGAATTCCAGAAATGCTCAGTGGCCAGTTACAGAGGCTCTTTGTCTTCTGAAATTCCTATACATACAGTATATGCTTTCCTTTATACAGGAAACAATACAGGACCCATATTAGAGGCTTAGCTAAAAAAAATTAACTCCCTTTTGCTTTGCAAGTAGGACTTGATGTTTTTTGGTTTTGGAGACAATGAAGAGTTAGTTATATAAGCGCTAAAATTATAGTTTTCACTCGCCAAAATAAAATGACTTAAGGTGGTAGCTCATCTAGCTACATTATCTAAGTTATATCCTGCAGAAGAGTGATATACGGTTGACTTATACCTTCAAAGAAATAATATTTTCTTTGCTGGTAGCACAAAGCTGGGAGAAATAACTAACATATCAGCTGACAGAAAAATCAGATTCACGAACATCTACAGAGGCTTACACCAGTAGGCTTAATCTAGGGAGAAGAAACTGCAGAGATAAATGTCAATCTTTGAATCTTTGAATTCCCTATTAGGATAGAGGAAACCTAGCTTAAGCCCATGCAAAATGTCTTGGGGTTTTAATCGAACCCAAGTTGCATGAGCCCCAGCAATGACAGAGCTGCCAGGGTGTTGAGGCCCGGGTGCAGAATTAGAGGTCAAATGGCCAGAAATGAAAAGACGTCAACTGTATTCTACACTTGCAAGATTTTGTTTGGTTCAAAGGGTCACATTCTAGCACGGATGTCATGTGAGGAATGCCCAGGAACTGGGGATCGCTGGATTAGAAAGAGAACCTGGGGTGAGGGGGCAGGGGAGGCACCACAGTAGTTAGCCTCATCTCCACAGAGTTGGCAGACACTGGTTTTGCACAGCCTCAGAGGACTAGGAAGGTCTGCAAAGAGAACTCTGTGACTCTGCATCAGAACCATTTCCTCACGGAATTTTCCAGAGCAAATGGGCTCATTTACAAGATAAACTCCTTGTCACTGAGAATACTTAAGCAAGGGCAGGATGAAAATCTGTTGGGTGGGGGGCGCCTGGGTGGCTCAGTGGGTTGAGCCGCTGCCTTCGGCTCAGGTCATGATCTCAGGGTCCTGGGATCGAGTCCCGCATCGGGCTCTCTGCTCAGCAGGGAGCCTGCTTCCCTCTCTCTCTCTCTCTCTCTCTCTCTCTCTCTCTCTGCCTGCCTCTCTGTCTACTTGTGATCTCTCTCTGTCAAATAAATAAATAAAATCTTTAAAAAAAAAATCTGTTGGGTGGGACTCTTGGAGTAGAAGAGAGGCTGACCTCTCAGTGTAAACATCCATGGCTCTGACATGGGGGCACATGGCCCTATGCTCACAGAAAGGGAAGAGAAATGGGCTCATTAAATACCCTGGTGGGTCCTCTCTCTGTTTCTGTTTCTTTCACTGGGTTATTTGATAATACTGTGATTTTAGTCCTTGACTTAATTTTATAAATTAATAATCTTAAATCTTGACTTTAAACTACAATTTGGAAAAAAAATCCTATATGGAAAATATATCTAGTACAGCAATGCAGCACAAGAAGAAGATAAATGTATATTTAATTTGTTGTTAATTTCCTAACTTAACAAAATTAATAAAAGAAAAAGTTCTGATTAATTTTATGATTACTGCTTAAATCATTCGTTCTTATCTATTTCACTTCTTAAGTGATAATTTGTAGTACTTGAAGTTTGATGTTTAGGATGAGAATTGAGAAATGCAAGAGGTGCTATTTACATGGAGCAAGAAAAAAGGATTCTTTATAAGGTTGCTATATAGTATTATATCACCTTGGACAGATGAACTGAAATAAGACATAGCATGCAAAATTCATAGAATTAGTATCTTCCCCCACCTCACTGTAGTTGATTTTGTTCATTCTTGCCAACGTAATTTCTGGTGTGTCTGGCATGATGTGGACCTGGGTCTTGTCTTTGTCCCAGGCTTCCGTGTATAAACGCTATCAAAGGAAATAGATAATGTCATCAGGAAAAAAAAATCAGTATAAAATTAAGAAGAATTTCAGGACCACAAAAGCTTTATAAACAGAAATAACAAAAGGTTAAACATCTTATACACATGATGTATGACAGACACATCTTCTGGTAATTAGTTCAGAGAACAGATATTTAGTACCTTATGATAATCTGAAATGTATGTTAAGAAAAGGAAATTGAGAGTATCTTTTATGCAAAGATAGTTTTCCATAAAAATATGTCATTTTATCAAAACTATGAAACAACTACTAAAGTAACTATTAAATATAAGTGACACAGAGATAGATAGATAACGGATGGATGGATAGATATCTTTGGTTCCTCAATGCTTGCTTGCCTGCTTTTCTTGATTATGCTTCTTTTTCTTTGATTTCACTTTAGGAGTCCTACCTTGGTTCTCTGAAATTTGAAGCCTCACCTTATTCATGTTGATGGCATTATTCTTGGCTAACACTTGTTCCAAAGAATCAGTCACACTGGTAAATTTGAATTTGTCGGGAGGCTGGCGATAAATTTTATCACTCAAAATTTCAGTTGCCCTTTTGCATTTTTCCACATCCAAAGAGCCAATAGGAACCCAGCCGATGCCTCTCAACCATTGCAGATCTGACTTGTACATGTTCTGTTGAGACAAACAGTCAATGAATATTTATCTTGGCATTGGGAAAACATATTCATCTAAAGGATATGAAATAAAGAGCACTCTTGAAAATACAGTTGGATGGACAGTCTATCAGATAATACTTCTTTTTGTCTGGAAAGTTAAACAATTATTACTCACAAGGAAAGAAGAAATGCTATTCCTGCCTTGCAGGGCCTCGTGAGCTTGGTGCCTTTTGTTACCTTCTCCAAGGGATGTTAATTCACTAATTTCCTACCTTAGCATGCCATTATGATCTTCATATACTCACATCGCTCTGGAGGTCATAGGCCTGTCGAGCATGGATGACGTCATTCTGGTCAGGCAGGCACGTCCACTGGTGCAGGTAGTTCTTGTAGTCTATGTCACTGACCAAGGTCTGGCACTTCTTGGCCAGCACCAACCCCAGCATGTCCACTGGGCTGCTGAACTTGGTCTTCCACTTCTCAAAGTCCTTCTTGTACTCCCTGTCACTCTGGACCTTGGCCACATGCATGGACCACATCATCTTGGGGTCATCATGTATTGCTCGGGCACCAATGTGATGGCCAAGTTGCTGACGATAGCCTTCTTTGTATTTGTACTAGAAGAAGAAAAATCCTTGTGATCAACTGTTTTAACTTTTAGTAAAAAGCAATTACTAGGCCCCAATTTTCCTATAATGATTTCCTCCTGTATATAAATACATGTACTTTGTAAACAACTTAGAAAATAAAGTATATATGCATACAAAAAAATAACATTATTCTATCATTCAGTGTTAACCAGCATAAAACCACTTTTCATAGTGTATGTGTGTGTGTGTGTGTGTATGTGTGTGTGTGTGTCAGAATAAAATTAGAATAAGACCTGGTTTTTCTAGTTATTATACAAGCATTCGTCTGTGTCATTAAATATTCTTTATAAATATGCATTTTTAATGGCAGCAGGTATTATACATTATTTTGATACATTTTAATACTTTTAACCCTTCTGTGAATGTTGACCATTTATTTTTAAATTATAATGGTTACTTCTCATATTTCAGAAATAAAGAAACAAATATATTCTTGACTTTGTTGACTAATGAAATAGAAGGATAAAAGTTCCTAGAAATGTAAGTAAAGAAACCACTTAAAGATAGTAAATATTGGCAACCAATCACCAGATGCAGAAGCAAACACATGGTACGTGTGGATGATTGCACAACGAATAGTGTGTCATATTCATTCAGCCCTTGTAGGTTCATTGGTTCATAAAGCATGAGTTAGTTTTGAAGGAATCCTACGATGAATTCAATTGTATATAAGAATTATCATGTGGAAAAGCCCAAAGGATGTCTGCACTACAGCCAAATAGCCAATGCTTTCGTTCGGCAGGAAATGGACAATATTTTGAAATGCACATTGCTATGGACTCAATCATAGCTTTGTATTGAGAATTTTATTGCTATGCTTCTAAACTATTTATTTAGAAAAAAGACTGTTGGCAAGAACTTTAACCTCGTAGCTTACTTGCCCTACCATATAACCGGAGACAGAAAAATCTTTGAGTCAAAGCTAGGGC
Source organism: Enhydra lutris kenyoni (assembly GCF_002288905.1). Classification (NCBI taxonomy): domain Eukaryota; kingdom Metazoa; phylum Chordata; class Mammalia; order Carnivora; family Mustelidae; genus Enhydra; species Enhydra lutris. The sequence continues at coordinate 50,216,769 of NW_019154085.1, forward strand.
AAAGAACTTTTTAGGTGCGCTTACCTCACTTGCAATGTCTCTAGAGGCCTTGGCCGCCCTGATGGGAATGGCATCCAGCCGCATATCATAGCCTTTCTTCTTGGCTTCTTCTAGGCCAAGTTTATATAGTTTCTGAAATAGACATAAATCATCATAAGTTTGATTTATAAAGTGCAGTGTAAGTAAAATATATCATGCGCCATGAATATATTGCTTACGTCACTGTAATTTATTTTGTTTTGCTTAGCCAGTAAAACTTCAGGAGTATCTGGCATAATGTGGACAGTGGTTTTATCTTTATCCCAAGCTTCTGTATATAGGCGCTAAAGCAAAAAAAAAAAAAAAAAAAAAAGACGTGATTAGTACAGTGAATAAAAATTTTTTTTAAATAATCTGGTTCTTAATGAGACTAAAGACAGTCTGTTCTGTGAGTTGGTATGTGTGACATCTTCAGGTCTAGATTCTCATATCAGTAAAATACACACTTACTTAAAAACCACTTTAATACCAAGCAAAAGAGTTAAATACGATTTTCCTTTTATAGAAGTAAATGCCCATGTTTATACAGACTCTCTCTCTCTCTCTCTCTCTCTCTCTCACACACACACACACACACACACACAAACACCCCCTTCAATTAAAGACAAGACTTACATGGTTCATGGTAATAGCATTGTTTTTTGCCAAAACCATTGGGATGGAGTCCATAAGGCTGGAGAACTTGAATTGATCTGGGTGCTGACGGTAAACGTGATCACTCAAAATCTGGGTAGCTCTCTTATTCTTCTCATCCTCCAGAGAGCCACTAGGTAACCAGCCAATGCCTCTTAGCCACTGAAGGTCGGACTTATACAAATTCTGAAATTACAGGGGACAAGCCACTTAACGTAAGCATAAAAATATGCCCCTAAAGAAATAAAATTATATATTACATATTTTACTAGACTATAGATATTTAAATGGTTGAATTCTTGGGAAATTTACAAATTTTGGTATGTGTTCTGAAGCAATGGAATAGTCAAATTAGAAGCATATTTTGGAAAATATTTTATTTTAGATAATATTTTAAATAGTAGCACATAGAAAATGATCCAACTCTTCTAGATCAGAATATTAGAGGCTTTCACCAAAGCAATGAGGGTTTTGTTGGCTCTTTGTGGGATAATGGTGCATCCAGATATTTAGGGGACTGGATGGGGCATGGGCATTAATCTAGGGACACAGAACTCAGTTGTGTAAACTCAACACCACTTACTTTAGGGAAAATTTTCTTCTTAGGAAAACAGCCATGGTATTTAGTTAGCCAAAGGAAAATCTTAGACTCACATCACTCTGGAGGTCATAGGCCTGTCGAGCATGGATGACGTCATTCTGGTCAGGCAGGCACGTCCACTGGTGCAGGTAGTTCTTGTAGTCTATGTCACTGACTAAGGTCTGGCACTTCTTGGCCAGCACCAACCCCAGCATGTCCACTGGGCTGCTGAACTTGGTCTTCCACTTCTCAAAGTCCTTCTTGTACTCCCTGTCACTCTGGATCTTGGCCACATGCATGGACCACATCATCTTGGGGTCATCTTTGATGTCCCGGGCTCCAATATGGTGGCCAAGCTGCTTGCGAAAGCCTTCCTTGTACTTGTACTGAAGAAAAAAAATATTCCTTGATACTTACAAGATTAACTTATGTTGCAATTACAAAGCACATGAACTCTACATGTTTCACAAAGCCTAGAGAGCCCCAGATTTAAGAAGCTTGTAGGAAAGGTTAAAGGCTAACTCCAGGTAGAAATATCACACATAATACATTCATACAAATTCCAGCTACAAATACCTTGAGTTTATCCTCATCCCACACTACATCTTTGGGATCATTCCACTCTGTTTTAATTTGTTACTCCTTGGAAGATTCTGTTCAATTTAAGATTAAATTGAAACGGCTTTAAAGTGATAAATTGTAATCAAATCAATATAAACAAGTAGATAAAGTCTTACTTCACTGGCAATTTCTCGGGATGCTTTTGCGGCTTTGATTGGTATGGCATCAAGAGGAAGATCGTAACCTTTTTTCCTCAATTCCTCATAACCCATTCGGTAGAGTTTCTGTTAAGAGATGAAGATCACTTTGGGAAAAGCTGTTTTCCATAAACAACTGCAGCATAATGAATGCAATGTGCTAAATATTTTAAGAGTCCCTGAAATAGTATCTGCTCTAGAATACTCAAATGTAATTGGAAATTATGCCCATTGATTGCTAATGATCCTATTTTAAACTTTAAAGCTCTTCGATTACCCAGATCAACATAATTAAATTTCAGCTCTTCCCAAATATTTCTGAGAATGAGGCAGAAGTAAATTGATAGAGAAATGAAATAAAATATCATTTAGGTCCTGTTTTCCAATTAACTTTGAGTGTTTCATTGGAAGTTTTTGCTAGATGAGAGTAATGCTTTTTGTGGGGAAAAAGTATGCCTAATGGGCTGCCTCTTTCACAGAGCTAACAGGCTGCAAAATAGCCTATTTTACAATATAGAGCTGTCCGTAGTGGGGTCTGCATCTGGAGGTAAGAAACAAAATCCTTCATAATTTTTTAAATCTAAGATTTTTTTGGAGGAAATTTAAATTTTGAATATAAAAGCTCAAGTGAAATACTTTCTTCAGATTTGTTACATAATGAAATATCTGAGAATACAATTTAATGCACTTTATTCTGAAACCAGATTGTTTAAAATGACTTTTGATCTTGGAAGGTGTCCATATTTTAGCCATTTGTGGCATTATTCTAATACATTATTTAATGTTGAAGCCTTTCTTTTAGAGTTTAGAATTTGTCTTTAAAATATTTAATTTTTACATCTACAGATTTCAGGAGATTCTGCTATGAGGACAATAAAAGTAAAAATGGAATTCTCCTCCACGGGTTTTTAAATGTTCATTCATTTGAAATTTCATTGAGTTTTGTGTGTATAGGGCACTATACTAGCTAGGCACTGTAGGCCCAATACAAATTGTCTCTGACCCTGAGGAGCTCTCATTCATACAGGGAAGAGCAATATAAACTATTATATTATGATGATATGTGTCATAAAGGACTACAAGGAACAGACAGCACAGACCCCCAACTCTGCCTGAGATAGGGAGTGCCAATTATTTTGATATTCAACCTAAAAACCACTAAATAAGGAATCTAAGTCACATATAGTTTATTAATCAAAATCATTCAGTCATGCAATTTATTTCCAATTCTTTGCCTTAGAAGCAATTAAAAGCTTTCTGAAAAACATGAATTTGGAAACTTACATCACTTGTATTGATTAAGTTTGCTTTAGCCAGAATAATGTCAGGTGTATCAGGCATGATGTGGATTTGAGTCTTGTCCTTGTCCCAAGCTTCTCTATAAAGTCTCTAAAAGAGAAATAAGAGCTTTTTAGTGGTTTCATTCAATTAGTGAATGACATCATAAACTTCAAGCAGGATCACTGAATTCATCTGAATTAGGCATTTTAACTGATAGCATAAGCAGATAACATGAACAGAAAATAAGTAGTTTTTTTTTTTTTTTTTAGTTGTCTGGGATATAACTATCTTTCAAAATATAAAGTATGGATTACCTTCTCAAGGTTACAAATAACCCTGCCCATTAGTGATCAATCCAAGTAATGAGAGTTTCTGCCATGATCATCAAATAGAACAGAAGTTCTCCATCTGATTATAAAGGTCTCCCTCACTGTTTATCTGGGAGATAGTCCTTCCCTTCTCAAAAAAGGACATATTTGAGGTATATTTAGAAATTAGAGTCACATTCCCTATGCATTTTATTATTTATGGCTCTAATAATTTGGGTGGATTAGGATCCCAAGAGAATTTTGTATGGAATTTATCAAAATGTCTTCTATGTTCCAGAGCCATCCGCTATCTTTCTTCTATAGAAGACAAGACAACCCAAACAAAAATTTCATTGGTTTACTAAACCAAGGGGGTGAAAGTCTGACGAAAAATAGAGACCTGTCAGAGAATTTCCTCATAAGACACTTATCAATTACAAAAGATAAAATAGTAATTTGGCAGTGGAGAAACCTCTCAATACCATTTTAACTAAGTGATCAAAAATCAAATGATCAGTATTGGAATGAAAAGATATCACGGACCACCTGATAGGACATATGGAGGAGGGTACTACATGTGATGTCCTGCTAAAAGTACAAGACCTGAATCAAATCATGAGGAAACAATAGACCCAAACTGTTGAAGATTCTGCAAAACAACTGGCTTATGTTCTTCCCAGATGTCAAGGACTTGGAAGACAAAGGAAGAGTGAGGAGCCAGTCCAGATTAAAGGAGACTACAGACACCACAAGCAAATGCAGGGTGTGATCTTGGATTGGACTCTGGATCAGAAAATAGTTTTTATTTTGTATAAAGGACATTCATGATAAAACTGAATAAATTCTATGGACTAGTATTGTTTCAATGCTAATTTCCTGATTTTGATCACTGCACTGTGGCTTGGTAAGAGAATGTTCTTGTTTTCAAGAAATGCAAACTGAAGTATTTAGGGATAGAGAGGCATCAATGCAGCAACTTACACATATACAACAGAAAAAAGTAGGAAAAAAAAAGCAAGTGTAACTAATGTTAACAACTGGGGAACTGGGATAAAGAAAGATATGCATACATAATTATATTTATATATTTATTATATATATTTAAATTATTTGTACTATTTTTGCAAGTTTTCTCTATGCCTGAAATTATTTCAATATAAAAAATTTGAGAAGTCTCATTGGTTCATTGAACTTGTCAGTTTCCCCTTAAGGCACTGAGTGTGGGTTACAGGGGTTGATGCTTTTCTCCTTCCTGCACATGCATGTAACCCACAGAAGCTAAGACCTTTAGGACTAAAACAAAGCAAGGCTTGTCAATTTCCACATATGTTTATCCTGGTTTTATACTAAACTTTCTGATTAAGATGAGAGATTCTCAACCTCAGCACTATTGGTATTGTATACTGGAGGATTCCTCATCAAAGGGATTTTGTCCTGTATGTTTCTGGAATGTTTAGCAGCATCCCTGAATTCTATCCACTAGATGCCAGTAGCATGCCACCCTCAAGTTGTGACAACTGAAAAGGTCTCTAGGTGTTGCTAAATGTCCCTGGTTGAGAACCACTAAGTTGGACCATTTCTTCAATGGTGTCATTTTCACCACAACCCTTCCCCACCTCCCTGAAAAACAGGAAATACTAGTATTTGTTTATACTGAGATACATGTATTGGTTTATTATTCAAAGGAGAGGGGTGCTTGGGTGGCTCAGTCGTTAAGCGTCTGCCTTCAGTTCAGGTCAGGATCCCAGGGTCCTGGGACTGAACACTGCCTCGGGTCCCTGCCCAACAGAAAGCCTACTTCTCCCTCTCCCATTCCCCCTACTTGTGTTCCCTCTCTTGCTGTCTCTCTCTCTCTGTGAAATAAATAAATAAAATCTTTTTTTTTTTTTTTAGATTTTATTTATTTATTTGACAGAGGTCACAAGCAGGCAGAGAGGGAACACAAG